>NC_043701.1:90666858-90956854 GCF_006229205.1 Suricata suricatta
TTGAAGGGGAAGGGGGAGGGGGGAAAAGAGGTGGTGGTGATGGTGGAGGGCACTTAAGAAGAAGAGCACTGGGTGTTGTATGGAAAGCAATTTGACAATAAAATATTATGGAAAAAAAAAGAAATGCAATAGATTTCTGTAAAAAAATAAAAATAAAAAACATTAAAAAAATGTTTATTAGGAGACCCAAGCATCTTTACTTCTTTGATAAAAGGAAGCCCAAAGTGTATAAACCTGCATTCAGTGATTAATGTTTCAATATTTCATCTTTTTGGAAATGATCTAGATGTTCAACGAATATTCATCATTTAACTTGTCTCAGTATAACTCTAAGGTTTCAAGTTAACAAAAAGGTTCTGGAAATTATTTTTAAATAGACATGCTATAAAACATAATTATTATTGAAAAGCTCATTAGTAAACTTTTATTTATATCTATATAACTTAGTTGTTCTTAACACTATGCTTATTACTCATGAAAATTTTATGAAGACATTAAATACTAACCATCATCTTAAGTTCTCTTTCTTGCTGAGAAATTCTGTAACAGAGATAAGGTGAGCTTATTTGACTTTCAATAAATTTATATAGAATAAATGTTGTGTGCCTGCATTACATTTAATATTGCTAGTTTTTTTTAAGAGAGAAAGACACACACACACACACACACACACACACACACACACACACACACACAGATACAGAGAGAGACGCCAGGGGAGGGGGAGAGAAAGAGAGATGGAAGGAGAAATCTTAAGCAGACTCCATGCCCAGTACAGAACTCGACTTAGGGCTCAATCTCACAACTCATGAGACTATGACCTGAGCCAAAATCAAGAGTCAGATGCTCAACTGACTGAGCCATCTAGGTGTCCCTTAATACGATAATTCTGGAGATATACATGCTTTAATTAAAATAACAAACTTAAACTAGTATTTATTTACCAAAGTTTATCCTGGATCATGTGAATTTGAAAAACATTTGGTTTAGGTTCTGTATTTCTAAGAGTATTCTTTTTTTTTTTTTAATGTTGATTTATTTTTGAAAGAGATAAAGTAAGAAAGAGATGAGTAGGGGAGGAACAGAGAGAGGGAGATACAGAATCAAAAGCAGGCTTCAGGCTCTGAGCTGTTGGCACAGAGCCCAATGCAGGCTCGAACTCATGAACCGTGAGATCATGACCTGAGCCAAAGTTGGATGCTTAACTGACTGAGCCACCCAAGCACCCCGACAATATTCTCAATTACTTTCCTTATGCCAATAAAATAAAGATTTTTACAAATCACTTTCGGCAACACCATCCAAACATAGAAGAAATCACACATTGATAACATACATACACAAACATTTGGCAACACCATCCGAACATAGAAGAAATCACACATTGAAAACATACATACACAAACATGTCTATTTATAAACATATAAATAGACACAAACAGAGACCTTATGGCTCTTACTTCCTGGAGGAGAAAGGATGCAAATTTCTCCAAGAAGGGCCTTTGTTATCATCTAATTTCAGACGTTTTATAATACCTGTCAGCTTCTGTCTCAAGGAGAAGACCTTCAACTAAGATGGATATTAAAAGACTCCTATATTCTAGATTTAGAACGGTGTGTCTTTTTTTACTAAATCCTTCCACAAACACTTCAAAATATTTTGCTTTTTTCAATGTGTACATAGTTTCATTGATGTTTAGGGAAAAACTGAAAAAAAAAGTTTCTATCAGGTTCTGAATATCAGATCCAATTAGGCCAATTTCAAAAAAAACCTATTTCAAACATTTTGTTAGGTTTCAGCTGAGACAAACACTGAATATTTCTCTCAGTATCGAAACACTCAATGGACACAAGAGGTACCACCAAAGACGTGCAAATGATGCTTCCAATATCCAGAGCCATTCCCAAACATAACCAAAAAAGAAAAAGATTTAGACAATTTCCCCCTGCCACTGAGCACTGGCAACAGGCGGTAGGCCCCTAGCACCCCCAAATCCTATCTGGCTATATTCTGAGCATCACTACCCTGATGGGTGATCTGACTACACACACATAAACCCACATGCGCCAATCAGGCAGCAACATAAGTCAAGTTCTTAGGACGCAAAATGAGACAAACAAGAAGAAAGCCTGACAACCAACGGTTACCCAAAAGCAAAATTCACAAGCCATGATTCAAAGATCTATACCTTACAAATGTTTTTTACCTGCCAATCTGAAAGGAGCAATGTAACATTTTATCTTTCTCCCTTGACATGGCACCATAGATAGAGATTTGGGAGAAGTGACTTTGACAGGAATTCTCACCCTTTGCTGACTTCTACAGTCTTCCCATGATGCTCTCTACAGGCTCTGGAGCAAGCTGGGTGTCTCAGTGGATCTCATCCTGGTCACCAAAAACTGTGGAGAAGGAAAAGCAATTTCCCCTCTACCCTTCATACTGGGTGCTTGGCTAAGGCCCCTTTTTCTCTAAGGGTACTTCATAAATGGATAAGTATATTTAGGTGAAAAGTTCTAACTGTGGCCACCGTAATTTCAAGATTACCTTTGTTAAAGTTTAACCGCTTTTTCAGCCTTAAAACAAAATTTTACTTACCTAAGGCTTCAGTTCCAGCTTAAACTGGACCTAGTCTGACACCCCCGGGGACAGTTTCTAAGTTGGACCCAGAGTGACTAGGGTCCAGTTTCTGGACCAGTCCAGACAAAGAAATACTCAGTGTCTGAAAACACATAATGCAAAAGGTGGAGAGGCAGGGTGTGAGAGAGACCTACCCACAACCTTGAGGCGGAGAGAAAAGCAGCGAGCTCAAGGCCCAACAGCTACGGCGTCTAGCTGCTCACTGCTCCTAAAGGCCCACTGGGTTCCCTCCTCTGACTGCGGAACTATTAAAAAATAAACTGAGCACGTTAAAATGTTTAAGGGTTTCCTTGATCAAGTTCAACTCAAAAATGGCAACATTCAGTCAAGCAGATAGAAAAGAGCCCTGAGGAGCCATAAAAAAGAAAGACTTTCATGGACAGAAGGGAGCCGGTACAAGAAAGTGATTGAAAGGCAGGTTGATTATTGCAAAGTTACTTTCCTTCAGGGTTGGCAGGGATTTCTCAGGCAGATTACCTAACCAGTGCCCAACCGATGATTCCTTTTTGACTGGTTTAGGATTCCGTTTCTGGGAGAACTGAAACGAATTAAGTCCCAGTTTGGTGACAGAGGGCTTTAGCATAAGTGACTTCATTTGGGACCTAATGTCTTGTTTTTAACACATCTTAATAACCAAATCATACTATAATATGGATTTTTTTTAATATAAAGGCAATTAGCTATGTTAAAATACTTAACCATCTAGAGGCCGTAACAGACTGATGAGGCTGGGGTGCTCGTGGCCTACGTAAGTAAGCAAACAAACCACCTTAAGCCCACCAATGCCTCTGGGTTTGTAAAATCAAAATGCGAAGGCCATGTGTTCCCAAACAGCCAGCTAGGCTTTAATCTATAATAACCACTAATGTCCTTCCTTTGTTTCCTTCTTTGCTCTATAGAAGTGTCTCCTCTTAGCTCCTGTCAGTGGAGTATCCTAACCACTTCCAGTTTGGCAGCGCCCCATTTGAATCACTTCTTGCTCACATAAATCCTTATCATCCTTAATATGCCTCAGTGGATCTTTTAACAGCTCCAAGTTACTTTTTATTGTTTTTTTCCTATTGTCCTTTTATATTTAAGCTTCCAGTTTTGTGCATAGCCCTGGGCTTGGCATGTCTGATTTGATAATTCTAACCCACTGTGGGATGAGAAACAAAATAACTGAGCAACTGAATAGTATATAAGAATAACCTTTTTCCTTTAGTTCCTTGGCTTTAATGGATCCATGAAATTCATGATGAAGAAAAAGCTTTAAACTTCCTGTTTGTGGCTCTGTTTGCCTCGACTACAGTGGTAGAAGCACTAGCTGAGACCAAGCAGCATGCAAATTATGATATTTTACTATGCTAATTACATTTCTTTTGAGATTCAACACACTAATAGAGGAAATCCTTCTAACTAATATATTTGTTTGGGGAAGAGGCTATTTTTGAAATAGTTAAAACACAGGCTTTAAGGTACAAAAGACTCGCTGATGAGCCCCAGTTCTGCCATTGAGTGGCATGAGAGTTTAGAGAAGACACTTAAATTTACTGAACACAATGATCTTGCCTGCAGCCTAGGACAATACTGCACTCTAACAGAGCTGCTGTAAGTCTTAATATAACGCATTAATTCTATTGCAAAAAGCAGATAGGCCACAGACAATAAGCAATAACAAATCTAGGTTCTTATAATGATAATGAAGACTTTTTAGTGTAGTTGACATATCTATACTCTTTAAAAATTGTCTGACAAGTTTTTCTACTTGGCTTCATATGAGTTAGCACCATGTCAAGTGAGTATTAGCAAAAATCAGTGGTAAACTGTGAAAGCCTTCAATACTTCCTTTTAATTGATATATATATATAAAGGCAGTAAATTGGTTGTTTGGCTTTGGAGGGAGCTAAACAATTCCACTGAGGTCTATTTACTCTGATAATAGAATGGGTTCCACTTAGTAAGTATTTAAACCTAACTTTGCAACAATTAATTTATGTATTTTGGAATTGACGGTCATATTTTTCATCTTACTGTTCTTCCTTCATGGATTTTTCAGAAAAAAATATAATTGGGATGATATTTTAGTAGGAAATATATAACTTTGATGTAGCCTATGTCCCTGACTTAAGGTAAAGCTTTATTCCATTGTTGATTTTAGAAGTAGTTTGAAAATCTTAAAGTTCTGCTGTGCAATCTGACCTTTGCAACACCCCAAAAATGTAATGCTTATGTCCCATGCTTAAATTCCATTTTACAATATTTTGTCTTTTTTTTCAACAAAGCATAGTCATTTCAGACCACTGTAAGCTTGACACCTGATTTCACTTTTACAGCACCTGCCCAGAGCATAATTAGCAGTCCACTTTTGAAAAAGGACTTCCATACCGCACAGATGGCATTCCTCATACCAGACAAGCAACGATGTATGTTTGGAAACCGGCCAAAGTGTCTGCAAAAATTGTGAGAATTTCAAGACCGACATCTGAGCAAAAGGAAAAATTTCCCTTTTCTCTCAAACCGTAAGTGAACATCTGTTAAAGACTAGTCTCCTTAACTTTTCTTTCTATTTAGTCTCATCTGACTTGATATATTTTTAGTGCTATTTCAAAGGCTGTAACCAAATTTCTGTTTTATCTTGTGACACCCATATAATGGCCATTAAAACAATACTCCAGAGCTACATTTTGCAACTAATTTAGATTTATAGCTATTTCTTTGAATAGGGGATGTCATTTTATTCACGAATTAATTCAACAAATATTTATTGAATCCTACAACATGTCAAGAGCAGAATCAGTATTCATAATCGTGCAAATCATCCACTGCACATCTCCAAGGGATGACATTCACATCAGAATTACTAGTTTTACAACGATCATGATCATCACCAGGTGTTGCATTCTAATATTTTGAGACAGAAGTGGCCTTTTCTAATGCATAACAACCCAAGCTACAGGCTGGTGGTGGGGCTCCCAGGGACTGTTTAAGATGACATGGCAATGAACACAGCAAAGTTCTTGCTCTCAGGAAGGCTGAAATCACTAAGGGGAGGAACTAAGCAGTACCTACCTAAAGCTAACAGGAAAAACAATAGGACTTAAAGGGGCAGAATGTGACAAGAGGTAGCATTTTATTTAAGAAGATCAAGGATTGCCTATGAGGAAGTAGACACCTAAAAGGGATGAGGGAATAAGTCCAAGATACATGTGATAATAAAAAGCAGTCCAGGCAAGGAACTAGGGAAGGCAAGACTGAAATGAACGAGTCCTCAGGTAGTCGAGGGTAGGCAGGAAGCAGGAATGACTGGAGCTGAGGCCATGCAGAGGAGATGTTGGCAGACGGGGCGAGTTGCCAGTTGGTGGCCAGATCTGACTCCCTCGAGGCCCACATAAAGGTTTTAGTTTTTATTCCAGGCCCCTGGAGTGTTTTGTGTAAAGGAGGGACATGATATGATTTGCTTTTATAAATGTCTATAAGTGTTTCATTATGCACTACTGCTTTCACTTGAAATTTTCTATTTGCAAAGTCACCAAGAACCACTTATTAATCTGATTTGCGTTGTAAAGGAATGACCCTGGCTGCAGTGTGGAGACGTGATCACAGCAGAAGAAGGAAAGTAAGGAGGGCAGCTATTTCCAAGAGTCAGGCTCCCTACATGGCTTAAGTGGCTTCAGTACAAGACCAGTTCTTCTGTCCTCCTGCCCAGGGAGCCACCTAAAATCTCAGTGCTCTCTGATAGAGAATTGCTATTTCATATGGCTTTATTCATGATTACTATTATTTTAATTGCATTTGAACTTTAACTTTGAACGTGTTAAAATTATTTTGAACATCCTTAAAATTCACTTTAAAATTACCTTTTATAATTGGACTACTAATTAGCAAGAATGACAGAGAGTAAAATAGGTGTACTCAAATTTCTAAAATAATGACTTAGAGGCAAGTTTCTGTATAATCTCATAAAATTCCATTTAGTAGGCTAACAAACTTCTAAAATATATATTTTTTCAAATAAATAGAAATAAAATAGTAACTAGTAAATACGGTGTGTAAATGATCAGAGTCATTATTGGTTTTGCCACAGTATCTTGCAAATCTGTTGGCAGAAATACAATGATAGTTTAAAATACAAAAAGTGTGGTCATAAGTGTCCGCCAGCCCTTGTTCAATGCTCCCTCTCCTAAAGATGCTCCAAGAGTAGCTTTACCTGACCCATTTTTAAATACTCTTATGGGGACACCGGGGTGGCTCAGTCAGGTTAAACATCCGACTTCAGCTCAGTTGTGATCTCTTGGCTTGTGAGTTCAAGCCTCATGTCTGGCCCTGTGCTGGCAGCTCAGAGCCTGGAGCCTGCCTCAATTCTATGCTTCCTCTCTCTGCCCCTCTCCCGACTCACGGTCTGTCAGTCTCTCTCTGTCTCTCAAAAATAAATTTTAAAAAATGAAAGCCCTGTAAATAATTTACAGGGATTTGTAGTTTGATTTTAAACAAATAATGTACGTATGATGTTTCCTCAAAAAACTGGGCAAGTAGTGATATATTGTCAAAATTAGCATTTGTACTAAATTAAAAAAATAGAATCTGTACTAAATATTAAAAAAAAATTTAATGTTTTCAACTATCGATAATCATTTACACATGTGAAGAAATATGTTCAAATAATTTTAGGGTAGTGTAATTATTCTTAAACCATGTAATTTCTTTTTCATTTAAATCAAAAATATTTTACAGTAGGTCATTTAGTTCATAAAGGTCAGAATATACAGTACAGCCCAAGCTTGATGTATAGATATACCAATATCTATAGTATATAGATATTACTATATACTAAAATCACTGTGTCATTCCTTATATGAAGTGTATGTGATAATAATTTTATTTGCCAATACGTTGTGTTTTGGAAATTTTTTCTGGAAGCATCTTTTTTTTTTTTTTAAATTTTTTAATGTTTATTTATTTTTGGGAGACAGAGAGACAGAGTACAAGCAGAGGTGGGGCAGAGAGAGAGGGAGACACAGCATCCCAAGCAGGCTCCAGGCTCTGAGCTGTCAGCACAGTGCCTGACGTGGGGCTTGAACCCACAAAGTGTGGGATCATGACCTGGGCTAAAGTCAGACGCCCAACTGACTGAGCCACCCAGGTGCCCCTAACCCATCTTTAATAAAAGTAAATAATACTAAGTGGGGGTTTACTGAACTGGTTGAATATAATATGATGCAATAAAACGGTGTGGGATGGATGGCTGGGGTGTGAGGTCTGGGTGGTTCAGTCAGTTTAGTGTCTGATTGGTGATTCTGGCTCAGATCATGATCTATGGTAGTGAGATGGAGCCCCAAGCAGGGCTCTGTGCCAAACCTGGAACCTGCTTAGGATTAGTCTGGCCCTCCCTCCTCAAGCACAAGCATACATGTCTCTCTCTCCCTCAAAATAAATAAATAAGCTTTAAAACCATTTCTTTCTTGAGTGTTTTCTTGACTGTGGTTTCAAGCTGGATTTGAGTAAAACTTAGCTATTAAAGAAAAAAAAAGATATAAAAGAAAACATCTTTACTCCTTGAAATGTACCCCTAAACTATTTAACCATTTTAAATGTCAAGATGAGAAGATTATAAAAAATATACGACAAAAAATAATTCCTTAAAGAAAAGCCACGTTTAAATCTCAAAATACACATTTTATAGGTTTTCAGAGTTTGCTGGAGCAATGTTTTTTATTTTTTTTCTGGAGCTGTTTTATTCCTTTGTCTACTACCTCTAGCATTATTTTGTAAGAACTGAAAGCAGAAACATTGAGGCACCCATGGAGAAGGATTGTTCAATATTCTGCTCAACTTTAGGTAGGGAATATGAAAATATAGCAAAAAAACCCACACTTTTAAAACACATTTTTGTTTTTGCAAATCAATGCTGCAGATTCCGGACGTGTTAAAAATTTGAAATATTTAGAATACCAAACTCAATGTTAAGTTCTAAGTAGTCATGAATTCATTTTTATAAATAGATTGTGTTTTGCTGAAAAAAAAAAACGGAGTGCCAAGAAAATACAATTAGAGTATCTGCCACATGGTTCAAAGAACTATACCAATTAGTATTTGTGTTTGATAGTTTAAACAATGCATTGTAATCTATATACCACTCACTTCAAATATTAACTGAATTATCTTAATGACATTTTATTAGAAAAGAGGTTATGGAGTAAATAACTTATTCTTAAAAATCACCAGCCTAAGTATATTTGGAAGTTAAGCTGAAAACATATTACAATAAATGTTTCTCATCACTAACTTGATACTCTACTGTCTTGTTACTGATTTTGTTTTAGTTCCATAATAGTTTCCTCTAAACTTCTCTAAGAAGAAAATTAGCATTTGCCATTACAATTATGCTAGTAATTTTTTTATGCCTTTATTTTGAGAGACAGAGAGTGGGGGGTGGGGGGCAGAGAGAGAGAGAGGAAGGCACAGAATTCAAAGCAGGCTCCAGGCTCTGGGCTGACAGCTCAGAGCCTGACACAGGGTTTGAATCCATGGACTGCCAGATCATGACCTGAGCCTGAGTTGGACGCTTAACAGACTGAGCCCTGCTAGTAATTTTTTAAAAGTTATTGGAAACCAGTACCATTAAAAACATGAGGGGAGAGGCCAAGATGGCTAAAGAGCATAGAAGGTTTTTGTTTTTGTTTTGCATCTCTCCTCTCTGAAATGCAGCCAGATCAACACTAAACCATCCTGCACACCTAGAAAACTGATTTGAGGATTAACACAATAACCTGCACAACCTGAGCCACAGAACTCAGCAGGTAGGCGTCCTGCAGAGGTGAACTGGGGGAGAGAGTATGGGGAAAAGCTATGCCCACCAAACACAGCTGGAGAAAAGAAGTAGAAACAGCCACAAGGGAATGAACAAAAAAGGGAGAAGGGAGAAAAGAGAGGGTTTAAATTCCATTAAGACTTATAAAAGGGGAGCAGAGAGCCTGGAACCTTTCAGTGCATACCTGCTGGTGCTCTGGTGGGAGCCGCAATCCCCAGGAGCAGAGATGACGTCTGAGAAGGTCCTTGGGCCACAGGGAGAGGTGGATGGATACCCTGCTGGGAGGCTGTGTGACCTTCCAACAGCAAAGGTCCCAGTGGACCCCGAGAGCGGCTACATTCACTGGTTTGGGAACAAGGACGTTAAGGGTGAAGACTGGCGTCACATGTGTGTTGCGGTTTACCAGAATCCCTGAAAAGCTGCTGCTCCAAGATCGCGCAAACTTTTTCTGGGGTAGGCTGCACCTGGCCGCGTCTTTGGGCATCAGCAGCAGCACAGTCCGTCTCGCGAACGTTTCTGGGGGCACGCTGGCACTGGCCGTTTCTCTGCGATACCCTTCCCCAGAGGGTCTGAGTGGGTCAAAGCCATAGTTGCTCAGAAACGAGAGGTTGAAAAACACAGCTCCTTCTGAGATAAAACGCAGGGGGGCGGTGCTGCCTGGAAGCCCGATGGCCTGGTCGCAGACAGTGTAGAGCAGGGGGTAGATGGAAGCCAGAGACAAAGGAGGGGTGCTGGACTGCAGGTCCTCCGTGAGAGGACAGAATTCTGATGCTAGAACCGTGTAGCAGCGGGGTGACGCCATTTTCGTCCCTCCCGCGCATGTGCTGCACACCTACACGTGCCGCATCTATCCACCCCAATTAGCTAAGCAGCGCCATCTAGTGGATAATGGAAACATTACACCCAGCCCCGCCCAACTGGGCCTACCATACTCTTGAGAATCCAAGTCTCCCTGGTTGCTGAGTTTATGGACTATAAAGTACTTCCTACTTTGACTTCTAGGGGAAAATGGATGTATTTCAATCATATTTCACTCTGTTCATTGGTCCATCTATTCAATTTTTTCCCTTTCTTATTCCTGAATACAGAAAGAGAAAAAAAATTATTTTTATTTTTTATTTTTATAAAAAAGATTTGTATTTTTTACTATTTTTTTTTACTTTTTGTAAATTTATAAATTCTGTTTTACTTTTATCATTTCATTTTACTCTATTTCTTGTATTCATTTTTTAAAGTTTTCAAATATTTACATTTTTTCTTTTTTCTTTTATTTCCTTCTTTTCTCTAGTCTATCAAGCTTCTTTCAACAATCAGACCAAAACAGACCGAGTTCTATCATCCTTTATTTGATTTTGTCGTGTTGTTCTAAATTTTTAACTATTCTTTTTTTTTTTTACTTTATTAATTTTTTTTCTTCCTTCACGGTGATGAAACAAAGGAATTCACCCCAACAGAAAGAATAGGAAGAAGTGACGACAGCAAGGGACTTAATCAATTCAGATACAAGCAAGATGTCTGAACCAGAATTTAGAATCATGATAAAAAGAATGCTAGCTGGAGTTGAAAATAGCATAGAATCCCTTTCTGTGGAGAAAAAAGAAGCAAAACGTAGTCAGGATGAAATTTAAAATGCTACAACTGAGCTGTAATCTCAGATGCCATGGTGGTAAGGATGGATGAAACAGAACACCAAATTAGTAATACAAAGACAAACTTATGAAGAATAACAAAGCAGAAAAAAAGAAGTAGACTAAGGCAAAAGAGCACAGCGTAAGAATTAGAGAACTCATTGACTCATTAAAAAGGATAATATCAGAATCATAAGGGTCCCAGAAGATGAAGAGAGAGAAAAAGGGGAAGAACGTTTTTGTGAGCAAATCATGGAGGAATACTTTCCTAACCTGATAAAAGGCACAGACATCAAAATCCAGGAAGCACAGAGAACTCCTATTGGATTCAACAAAAACCAACCATCAATAAGCATATGATACTCAAATTTACAAAATACTCAGGCAAGGAAAGAATCATGAAATCAGCAAGGGGAAAAAAGCACTTAGCCTACAAGGGAAGACAGATCAGGTTTGGAGAAAAACTATGCACAGAAACTTGGCAGGCCAGAAAGGAGGGGCCGGATATAATCAATGTTCTGAATCGGAAAAATATGCAGGCAAGAATTCTTTATCTGGCAAGGCTGTCATTCAAAATAGATGGAGAGATAAAAAGTTTCCCAGACAAACAAAAACTAAAGGAGTTCATGACTAGTAAGCCAGCCCTGCAAGAAATATTAAGGGTGACTCTCTGAGGGGAGAAAAGACAAACAAACAAACAAAAAACAAACAAACAAAACCAAAAAGACCAAAAACAACAAAGACTAGAAGAGACCAGAGAACACCACCAGAAACTCCAACTCTACAGGTAATATAATGGCAATAAATTCATATCTTTCAGTACTCACTCTAAATGCTCACCTTAAACATCAGTGGACTAAACGCTCCAATCAAAAGACAAAGGGTCACAGAATGGATAAGAAAACAAGACCCATCTATATGCTATTTACAAGACACCCATTTTAGACCTAAAGACACCTTCAGATTGAAAGTAAGGGGATGGAGAACCATCTATCATGCTAATGATTGCCAAAAGAAAGCTGGAGTAGCCATAGGTATATCAGACCATCTAGATTTTAACCTTTTTAATGTTTGATTTATTTTTGAGAGAGAGAGAGAGAGAGAGAGACATCATGAGCAGGGGAGGGTTAGAGAGAGACACACACACACACAGAATCTGAAGACAGGCTCTGTGCTGACAGAGCCTGATGCAGGGCTTGGACCCATGAACTGTGAGATCATGACCTGAGTCAAAGCCAGAGGCTCAACTGACTGAGCCACCCAGGTGCTCCAGACAATCTAGATTTTAAAATAAAGAATGTAATACGAGATGAAGAAGGGCATTATATCATAATTAAAGGGTCTATTCACCAAGAAGACCTAACAATTGTAAACATTTATGATTCAAATGTGGAAACCCCAAATATATAAATGAGTTAATCACAAACATAAAGAAACTCATTGATAATAATACCATAATAGCAGGGGATTTTAACACCCCACTTACAGCAATGGACAGACCATCTAAAACAGAAAATCAACAAGCAACCAATGGCTTTGAATGACACACTGGACCGGATGGACTTAACAGATATGGTCAGAACATTTCATCCTAAAGCAGCATAATACACATTCTTCCTGAGGGCACATGGAACATTTTCCATAACAGGTCACATACTGGTACACACAAATCAGCCCTCAACAAGTACAAAAACATCAAGATCATAATATGCATATTTCAGAGCACGACACCGTGATACTCAAAATCAACCACAAGAAAAAAAATTGAAAAGATAACAAACACTTTTCCTTTGATGTTGTTCCCCAAAAATAGAAATGGAAGGAAAATTTCCAAACTCATTCCAGGGAGCCAGCATTACCTTGATTCAAAAACCAAAGATCCAAATGAAAAGGAGAACTACATACCAATTTGCCTGATGAACACGGATGCAAAATTCCTCAACAAGATACTAGCCAACTGGATCCCACAATATATTAAAAGAGTTATTCACCATGGCCAGGTGGGATTTATACCTGGGATGCAGGTTAAATACCCAAAAAACAATCAACGTGATATATCACATCAATAAAAGAGATCCTCTCAAGAGATTCAGAGGAAGCATTTTACAAAATACAGCCTCTTTTCTAAATAAAAACTCTCAAGATAGTAGGGATTGAAGGATGATACCTCAAGATCATAAAAGCCATATATGAAAGACCCACCTCTAATATCATCCTCAATGGGGAAAGACTGAGAGCGTTTCCCCTGAGGTCAGGAACATGACAGGCAATTCCACTCTCATCACTGTTATTCAACATAGTGTTGGAAGTCTTAGCCTTATCAATCAGACAAGACAAAGGAATAAAAGGCATCCAAATCTGCAAGGCAGAAGTCAAACTTTCACTCTTCGTAGATGACATGATACTCTATATGGAAAACCCAAAAGATTCCACCAAAAACCTGCTAAAACTGATCCATGAATTCAGCAACATGGCAGGATATAAAATCAATGCACAGAAATTGGTTACATTCTTAGATGCCAATAAAGAAGCAACAGGAAAAAAAATCAAGGAATCAATCCCATTTAAAATTGCACCAAAAATCATTAAAAACCTAGGAATAAACCTATCCAAGGAGGCGAAAAATCTGTCCATTAAAAACTATAGAAAGATTATAAAAGAAATGGAAGAAGACATAAAAAAAAGGAAAAGTATTCCATTCTCTTGGATTGGAAGAACAATTATTATTAAAATGTCAAAACTACCTGAAGCGATCTACATATTCAATGCAATCCATATCAAAATAACACCAGCACTCTTCAGAGAGCTAGAACAAACAATCCTAAAATTTGCATGGAACCAGAAAAGACCCCAGATAGCCAAAGTAATCTTGAAAAAGAATACCCAAGCTGGAGGTATCACAATTCTGTACTTCAAGATGTATTACAAAGCTGTAATCATCAAGACGATATGGTACTGGCACCAAAACAGGCACTCAGATCAACGGAACAGAATAGAGAACCCAGAAATGGACCCACAAACATATGGATAACTAATCTTTGACAAAGCGGGAAAGAATATACAACGAAAAAAAGACAGTTTCTTTAGCAAATCGTTTTTGGAAAAATGGACAAGGACACGCATAAGAATAAATCTGAACTATTATCTTACACCACACACACAAATAAACTCAAAATGGATGAAAGACCTAAGCGTGAGACAGGAAGCCATCAAAATCCTAGAGGAGAAAACAGGCAACACCTCTTTGATTTTGGCTGCAGCAACTTCTTACTCAACAGGTCTCCAGAGCAAGGGAAACAAAAGCAAAAATGATCTATTGGGACCTCATCAAAATAAAAAAGCTTCTGCACAGCAAAGGAAACAATCAGCCAAACTAAAAGTCCACCAACGGAATGGGAGAAGATAGTGGCAAGTGACATATCAGATAAAGGGTTAGTATCCAAAATCTATAAAGTACTTAACAAACTCAACACCCAAAAAACAAATAATCCAGTGAAGAAATGGGCAAAAGACATGAATAGACTTTCCCAAAGAGGACATCCAGATGGCTAACAGACGTATGTAAAAATGCTCAACATCATTCATCACCAGGGAAATACATATCAAAACCACAATGAGATACCACCACATACCAGTCAGAATGGCTAAAATTTACAATTCAGGCAACAACAGATGTTGGTGAGGATGAGGAGAAAAAGGAGCCCTTTTGCACTGCTGGTGGGAATGCAAACTGGTGCAGCCACTCTGGAAAACAGTATGGAGGTTCCTCAAAAAATTAAAAACAAAACTACCCAATGACCCAGCATTACACTACTAGGTATTTATCCATGGGATACAGGTGTGCTGTTTCGAAGGGGCACATGCACCCCAATGTTTATAGCAGCGCTGCTGACCATAGCCAAAGTATGAAAAGAGCCCAAATGTCCATCAACAGATGATTGGATAAAGAAGACACACACACACACACACACACACACACACACACACAAAACCACACACACACTGAAGTATTACTCAGCAATTAAAAAGAATGGAATCTTGCCATTTGCAACTACATGGTTGGAACTAGAGGGTATTATGCTAAGTGAAATTAGCCAGTCAGAGAAAGACAAATATCATATGACTTCACTTATATGAGGAATTTAATATACAAAACAGATTAACATAAGGGAAGGGAAGCAAAAATAATAGAAAAAGAGGGAGAGGGACAAAACATGAGACCTTAAAACATAGAAAACAAACAGAGGGTTGCTGGAGGGGTTGTGCAAAGGGGGATGGGCTAAATGGGTAAGGAATATTAAAGAAGACACTCGTTGGGCTGACCATTGGGTGTTATACATAGGGATGAATCACTGGAATATATTCCTGAAATCATTGTTGCACTATATGCTAACTAACTTGGATGTAAATTAAAAAAAATAAAAAAATATAAAACACTTATTTTTATAATTTACTTTTTCTATCTGCCTTTTAATCTCACCGTATAATCCTATAAAAAGCCCTTACTGAATTTTACGAGTCATTCCTACATTTATTTTACGTAATCACTCAAGAATATATTAAAACCCCAAGTGGGTGGAGGTTAAGTGCATTTAGTTACTTAAAAAAAGGAAAAAGGAAACTCATCTTAGGTCTCTGAAAAGGAAAATATAGACTGACAACCCTGGACGGAAGGGGTGATTGGGGTTGTGTTAATAATGAGTTAAAAATTTGTGGATCAGCTTTCGGAAAAACTCTGTAGTATTCATCCCTCTGAATCCTGCTGGAAAAATTGCTCTAACCATGATTCTATACTATATTCAGTAAGGTACTTTCATGCTATTTTAAATTTCCACGGAGCTACAAGTTCTGAGACAGAATTACATGTAAAGGGCATTATGTGAAAACATACCCTGGCCAGCCAGGATCCCAGTGTAGAATAAAAATGAGTAGAGTTCTTTCAGATTTTGCAATTTCTGGGGTCTTTAAACCTGATGATATCTGAGAATATCTTCAGTGATATTATCTTCAGAGAATTTCCTCAGAGAATTTTAATCCTAGAATGATGTTGAGGTATTATCTAGTAAACCTATTAACTACTTTTAAGATAGAAGCATACAGAAATACTCCAAAAAGATAGCAAGTTCTAATTAAAATTAATCTAGACCACTTGTTTACGTGTCCATGTGTTGTCACTGTGCTAACATATTCGAGCATCTTATATTGTGATCATTTAAATCAATTATGAATAAAATGATGCCCCCTTTTGGTCAGCCAGTGGCCTGTCCTGCCTGGTGATTATTCATGGTCTCTGGAGTCAAATTTCATTACCTCGTTTTAGAATAGCTCTCAACTCTCTAATAAAGTCCACAATACAAATGTCTCACATTTCCTAACTGTCATAGCTATTCAGAATCACTTTTTTCTACCTCATTTATCATACGAAATTATATTTCTTATATCTTTCTGTTTGGTCACTACCCTTAGTTCTCTTTTAGGCTGCTCCTAAGCAGTCTTTTCCTCTTATTGCTGGAAATTATTTTCCTGCCGCAATGAATTATCCTCCACTTTGTCCCTATTGAACTCAATCCGATTTATATCTTCCCGGTTCTCCAATTTATCAAGATGTTTTGAATTTAAATCTTAAAATAAGAAAGTCAGTTCACCCATGTAGATCTCATCAGCACAAATACACTTTGTATTCATTCGAGTGATTGATAGAAGTGTTTGTATTATACCTGGAAGGTGTCAATCTGAATGGTCTTCACGCCTAAAGTTAATTCAGAAATACTGCTAAGTGCTGTAATAATATTTTTTACACAAAGGGAAAAATGTGATATAATCTAATATTTAATATTTATTGAATACATATACCATACTAGACTAAGGAAATGGAGATTAATCAAGTCTATTTTGTCAGTATCACCAATCTAAAGAAAATGAAATTAATTAAATAATAAAGTTTTATAAATGTTTAATGATTAGTTTTCTATTTTTTTATTAATTAGTGGGGAAAGGGAGCTGCTGGAGATTTCTAAACATTTTAGGTTACAATAAGGAAGAAATGAAAAACAGTATTATAAAGCAATCAGTAAAACTTAGGTATCCAGTGTATGTGTAATAATGCATGAAACAAAATATATGAATATAATCCTTAACTTCTTACATTGGTAATGTCCATAAAAATTTGAATTAGCTCATTTAGCTTATTTTCACATCAAAAGCTGGGTATTTTGATATATAAACAATCATTGGATTCACATCTATTATTTGTAAGTTTCAAAATGTATGACTGTTCCCTTTACCTCACAACTGTAAATACTACTTTTTCCTCCCTTTTTTATCTTCAATTTCATGAAATACATGCAAAAATCCATTTCGCATATTCTTCAAATCAGAAAAATGGCTTAATATGTACGTATTCTTAGGTGCTCTTTGATTACTCAAGGATTGATGTTTTTCATAATAAACAATTTCAGAAACCAAAAAGAAACTGTAGATGATTCATTTATTATAATCACCTAGATATATGCAAATGCAGATGAATTTGAGACTTAAGTGTTTACATTAAA
Source organism: Suricata suricatta (assembly GCF_006229205.1). Lineage (NCBI taxonomy): Eukaryota > Metazoa > Chordata > Mammalia > Carnivora > Herpestidae > Suricata > Suricata suricatta. The sequence continues at coordinate 90,684,466 of NC_043701.1, forward strand.
ACCCGTAAAAATTTAGAAAATCACAATAGGGAGACCAAAATTATTTACAAAGGATCATTTATTAAACTTTTTTTTTACAAAATACAAAGATTGTTGTTCTGCATGAATACATCATATATGAAAAAATAATGTTTTTACTGAATCTAATTTGAAAACATTCAGAATTTTATCTTCTACCAACTTGAGGAGTCAATTTTGCTTTGCAACTTGTCCACTACCACCACCAATCAACGGGAAACCTTTTTCTTGTGAATTAAATCATACAACAGCTAGCATTTTCAAGAAATAAAACCAAAGTTTGTCATACAAAGCTCTTTCTGCAAGTTAACTGATTTGCCTATGATCCTAATTTTTTTGTCAAGCTATAAGATAGGAAGAATTGAGGAGCTAGGTAAGTTTTATAATAATGTATTAGCAGCAGTTGATAGAAAATGCAACATAAGATTTGTTTTGTCTGTGGTACAAGAATATGTCCTATCAGACTCTAATGTGTTTTTCTCTACTTGAACACAAGTAAGCACGTGCTGATTGTTTCTGGGATGACAAGATGCATAAACAGACAGGAAGCTGGTTCTGGTTGTCATCTTAAGTGCCTATTTTCATCAGCTAATATGAATGCATTGCTAAACTTAGTGAAGACAGGAAAATGACGTAAGGGTAATATATACAGAGTTAAAATACATTTTTTATCCACTTGAGTGATTTCAGGCACTGTGGCTATTCAGGATAAAATGCTTCATGGTTTATTCTCGATAGCAATTTAAGTGTCAGTGCAAGCAAAAGCAAATACCTGCCCACTGTCATACACATGACCTTGTACATCTGGAGTGTTCAAAGCAAGTTTATCTTCTACATCTTCACTCTGGAGGCATCTTGAATTAGAAGGTCTCATAGTTTGCTCTTGAAAGCAATTTAATTTTCAGTGCAAGCAAAAGCAAACATACCTTCTTACTGTCACATACACGACCAACACATCAGGAACAGTCAAAGCAAGTTCACCTCCATCTTCACTGTGGAAGCATCTTTAATAAGTGGCACTTAGTGTAAACCCTCTACAGATCATGAGAAACAGACTGGAGATGCCTGAATTTAATAATACTTAAAAATCACGATCATAGTCATCTCTCTGTGTAAACGATGTTTGAGTAAGGCTTGCCATCACGACATTTCTTTCCTGAGAATGGAGCTGATCCTCTCTGTGCATCATAAGTGTGCATGCTCTGAGCTGTGGTCACTGTCGTGGCTGTCTTCGTTTGCTAGAGAGTCCCCTGTTTGCTGGAGGGTGGCTGCACCGATCCCCGAGAGCTCAGAAGGAAGAAGCGTTCCCTTTTTGACATTCACCAGTTCCTTTTCTCGAGCTGCAGCTCCTTGCTGCCCTCCTTTTACCCTCTTCCATTTCATGCGCCTGTTCTGGAACCAGACTTTCACCTTAACAAAGAAAAGGAACAAACAAAAGAAAGAAACACAAGAAAGAAAATGAAATGGCATTTTTCCCCTCCTTTTTTGGTCATCAGTGAAAAAATAGCTCCTCAAAGACTTAGACAAGGACACTGTGAAGGAGTGACAATGAAAATAAACCAGCATTGAATTTAATCAGATCCCATACTTATGATAGTGATTTAAACTTGCAGAAGATTCCCACAAAGTAATCTATTTCATATTTTATGACATGCAGTATCAAAAAATAGATGGGAAAGAATGCTGCCACTCTGGGTTGCTCAAGGATATTTGCTTTATAAAGAGTTTCTAGGAATATCAGCCAGTATTTTAATAATTATCTTGGTCAAACATATTTTCATCCTAAGTCCTTTGATTTGACATGTAGCTGTCAATTCCTGACCCAATCTGCAACATACTCAGAGGGCTCCTGGGAAGCTACATCTTGAAGGACCATTCTGTGCCGTTGCAGCCCACTGCTGCATTCATAAAGCTGTACGTGACTGTGTCACCTCACTGTGAGTTCATCTTGTAAACTATATATCATATTTTGAACTACATATCTATATATAACAATATATATAGATATATAATTCACATAAGCTTTGTAGATACAAGTTTTCCTTCTAAAATTTAATTGAATTTGCCTAATACATTATATATAATCATAAAACAAAAAACTAAATAAATTTACATTAAATGACCATTTATTTTCAGAACCCAAATAATATTGGCATCATTTTATCTTCTCGTTTTAGAGGAACTTTATGTCCCTTTCATACTGTGTGTCTCATCTTTGTGGATTAAATGTTCCTTGTACATTGCATTGATCTGTCTACTCCATTCAAAAACTGAATTTTGTGCTTATGATCTCTAATCCTTTATATAAAACAAGCAAACATAAACAACAGTATTTTTCACAATAAGTGACCTGAAAAAGTACTGTGTAACTTTGCTTGTGTTTTAGGTTTATCCAAATTGAATGTTTCTAACTACAGGCTTCTTGACCTATCCACATTGATTCAAGAGACTAGAATCATTCATTCTTTATGATTATGTACTATTCCACTGTATGAATATACTAGTTTATTCACTGTTCTGTCCATGGGCGCTTGAATTCTTTTCTCTTTCCCCCTTTTATAAATGATGATGCTATAAACATTTTTGCATTTGTGTTCTGATAAGCATATGATAGAACTTCTCTGAGTATATAACCAGGGTTTACATCAATGAATCACAGGGTATATGAACATTCAACTTAACGTGATAATACAGAAAAACTGTTTTCTAAAATGTCATCAATTTACCCACTGCCGCCACATACACACATAGAGTTCAGAGTGTAAAAGTTGTTATGGATCCACTTCTATATCGATTTTTATCTAATATCATGACTATAAATGTGACCATATTCCTATTTTGCATTTGCTGATTACCAGTGAGTAAAGTATATTTAAAATGATGCCTAAATCTTCCTTGTGAAATCCCTCTATATATCCATTGCATTGAAGTCTTCTTAATTTACTTTTATTCTTTATAGACTTTTAAAATATATTCTGAATGCTAATTTAATGCTTTGTGCTTACATGGCTGCTACTATATTCTCTCAATGTATAGTCTTTTTCCTTTCTGTTGAGTGTCTTTTGATATCCAGAAACCCTGAACATTAAAATTTGGGGCTCCTGGGTGGCTCAGTCAGTTAAGGGTCTGACTTTAGCTCAGGTCATGATCTCTTGGTTCATGAGTTCACGCCCCACGTCGGCTCTGTGCTGACAGCTCAGAGCCTGGAGCCTGCTTTGTATTCTATCTCCCTCTTCCTCTGCCTCTCCCCTACCCCTACGCACGCTCTCTCTCTCTCTCTCTCTCTCTCTCTCTCTCTCAAAAAAAAATATTAAAATTTTTTTAAAATAAAAAAATACTCAAATTTATCAATTGTTACCATTTTTATGTCTTCATTAAGAACTCTCTTTCTGCTGAGGCCATTAAGATATTTTTCTAAGTCTTCTTCTATGACTTTTAAGGTTTGCATTTCACATTGAAGTGCTTAATCCATGAAGTATTAATTTTAGTAAACATAACAAAGATCAAAATTTACTTTATTCCATATGGATAACAAGTTGCCACAAACCTTTTATTAAATAGTCCACCCTTTTTCTCCAGTGATCAGTATTTCACCTTTGTCTCAAAGGTTCTCGAACTCAAGTTTCCATGAGTGCCACAGCTTTAATTATTAAATATCATAAGTCTTTCTATATGGTAGAGATAGTTCTGTTTTAGTCTACCTCAGGAATATTTTCAAAATTCTCCACTTTCATTTTAGAAACAATATTAATTTCTATAAAGGCACAGTGCTAAAAGGATGGTGAAGAGAAATATATTAAATTTCAAAAAAATATTTATTTTAGTGCTCTTCAAATCACAATGCTCCCTCAAAATTAGTACAATTTCCTCAGATGTTTGCATCAAAAAAAATTAACTAAGACATTTCTCAACTCTGTGTTTTCATTGGCCTATGAGGCCATAACTGAAATTTTATATCATACATTGTTCATTCATACATTAATCCATTTGGCAATTTAAAAAGATAAGAAAATGTTGAAAAAGATTAAGGACTCAGATAATGCAGTAAAGGAAGACTGACTAAAAACTAGCCGATTGGGGCACCTGGCTAGCTCAGGTGGTAGAGTATGCAACTCTGATCTTCGCGTCATGAGTTCAAGATCGCTAAAAAATGAGGAAACTTTAAAAACAACAAAAACAACAACAATAACAACAAAAACTAGCTGATAGGTGTTCATGCGTTATTATCACTTAATAAGAAAACAATCAGTAGTTACCTTTCATTATATACCTGTTTAAGGCTAGGCAACTCTACTATTAGTGTTGTTTATATAATATTTGTAATAATCACAATTTTTTCCAGATATCTTTAACTTATTCCTATTTTATAGATGAGGAAGTTGAGACGCTGAGGTTAAGTAACTTGCTTAAGATTACACAGAGGGGAAAATGTGGTATGAGAATTTAAATCTGGGGGTGGTTTGGCATCAGATTGGGCTTTTGTTGATGTTCCTGTTATATTTCAAACCCCTACATTTTAAGTAGTTAGAAGACAAAAGTAAAGCTTATAAAGTATGTGAACTCCATCCATATGATTACTATCATTCATATAATTCTCCTACACGATATAATTAGGTTTATAAATATGACACTATTTCCTGTACTATAATTTAGGTAATTACACTACTCAATTTAATTACCTTTGCAAGCTTGACATTGCATGTTGCACTAGATCCTTTCCACATGAGTTGGGTTCTACTCCTGGCTTCACTTCTGAGTTTCTGTGTGAATTTGAGAAAATTATACTTCTCTCTGCCCCAATTTTCATATTTGTAATATTGGAATAATGAGCCTTTCAAGATTCTCCATAGGGACATTTTCTCCATGGACAATTCCAGATGGAAGAAACACATCATCATCATTGTCACCAAGAGCTGAAACATTCAGTCAAAATAATCTTGGCAGAAAATGGGAGGAATAGGCTTCTTTTAAAATCTACACTTATTTCCTTTTCTGGGAGAAGGGGCACAGTAATTCTATAATAACAGTATAAAACCTGTAATGTGCAATTCTAAATAAGAAAAATGTAAGAATATGGTATTGATTTTAGAGCTCATATAGGCTATTTTCTGTTGTTTTCTGTGTTGCCATGTGAAATTTTGCCATTTTTTAAAAACAGGCTGATAAAAGACCTTCATAGTATTTAATGGTAGCTATATATCCATAAAGACACATACATGTATATATGTGTAAAATAATTTGATAATTATAAAGTAATTATTTACTATTTTCTTTAGAGGCTGGATAACTTATTTGATACCCAAACTACATGAAATTAATAACAAAATAAAAACCAGAAACAATTACATGATTGGTACATCCTATAAAAATGGAGATGAAGAATGCAAAGTCAGTGCATCTAGATTTATTTTCAAATATACTATAAAATACTAAGGTGAAATCACATGAGAGAAAGATTTCGAGGAAAAGCTTACGTTTTCCAATTAGCACCACAGTATTAAAAACAAATCTACAAAAGCAATTCCCAATCATAAAACAATATTCCCACTAGAATATTAATACCACAGTTTTATAAATAAATAAGCCATAGTTTAATTTAGTATCACTTTATAATCCAGCGTTATTGGTTGAATTGAAAAAAATAGTTTTTGTTTTGTTTTGTTTATAACTAAAGCATTAATACTAAAATGTCTAAACCTTCATAAAAGATTTTTTAATGTTTATTTCTTTTGAGAGCAAAGAATGTGAGTGGGGAAGAGGGACAGAGAGAAAGAGAGAGAGAGAGAGAGAGAGAGAGAGAGAGAGAGAGAGAGAGAATCCCAAGCATTCTCCACGCTGTCAGTCCAGAGTCCCATATGGGACTTGAACTCATGAATTGCGAGATCATGACCTGAGGTGAAATCAAGAGTAAGACACTTAACCTACTGGGCCACCCAGGCACCCCCTGACACTTCATTTTTTAGAAATAAATATACTATTTATTTTAATTAAAGCTTACACATGTGTTTCATATAATGATCTGCATTTATAAACTAAACAGAGTAAAGCTAATCTCCAATTTCCTTGGTGACTTTCAAGCTCCATTTATTCATTCATTCATACACATGATAGTACTAAATGTTAGCAACAGCTACTGTGTGAAAAAATGGAAGGAGTTGGAGTGAGGAATGTACAAATAAATAAGACAAAGTCCCTAGGCATTCAGAGTCAAGAAAAGAGTCATGTAAGTAACAGTTTACTGGCTGTATATGAGAAAGCCTTTGGCATAAGAATTAGCTTAATATTTTATAGAATATCCTTAAATTGGGGTTCTGGGTGGCTCAGTAGGTTGAGCATCAGACTCTTGAATTTGACTCAGGTCATGATACCAAGGTCATGGGATCAGGCTCCGTGTATTGTATGAAATGAAATGAAATGAGGAATATCCTTAACCTGTTGTTCTGGTTGGTATCATTGCTAATTCACTATTAAGAGATCCCCCAATGTTCCATGATGTGATATATACACTATTCCTAGGTTCTAGGTGCCCCTCTGCTTATACTGCCACATAATTATTGTAACAAATTATTTATTTCCTCTGGGAATCTTGTGCTCTTGATGTTATTGGTCTCTGAATATTTTGTCCCAATAACGTAGATTAATATCATAGGTTATAAGATATTGGGTCATCAAACATTTTGCAGACTTGAAAATAAATCTCTCCATCTTGGAGCATGAAATATAAATTCTGTGAGTTTTTATTATTTTGGGGATCCTAAAGCCAATTTATATTCTAGACTGCCATTTTTCCTGAAAAGTACTAGATAAATGATTTCTTTTTCTTTACAAATATTTTCATTTTTAAGCCTTGATCTAAGGCAAGATTGCATATATAGTGTGTATTGTTATGTTACATAGTGTGATTAACAACTATGATAAAAATAAATTCTTGGGGCACCTGGGTGGCTCAGTTGATTAAGTGTCTGACTCTTGATTGCGGCTCACGTCATGCTGTCACGGTGGTGAGATTGAGCCCTGCTATCAGCACAGCGCCTGCTTGAGATTCTCTCTCTATCCCTCTCTCTCTGTGCCCCTTCCTTGCTTATGCATGTTTGCTCTCTCATCTCTCTAAAAATAAACTTAAAAAAATAAAAAAATAAATTATTTATCCCAAGAATCTGAGTTATGAAAAAATACTATTATTCATGAAATCAAACTATATGAACCAAACCTTATAGACTCTTAATACCTAATCATGCAGGTATTTTTCAAAAATATTCACATTAAAAAGTAACAAATATATAATAGCCTGCTGTATTATAATAGTGAATACTTAAAGGGCTCAGTCATATGCCTTACATTTCAGAACATTTACTTTTTGAAGAATTCTCACTTTTTATTCCTTACTCAACAATGTATTTAATACCTTTATTGTCTGGATGATCAAACTACTATTTAAATAAAAAGAAAAGCATTTATTCACATCTTGACTCCTTTAACTGAATAAAGCAGCCAAGATATTTTGCTGTGATTAATTTGTTTGAATGATATACTTCAGAATCTAGTGATCATATTTTTGTCTTTAATAATACTGTGAGAATCACTGTTGCCACTTGTTACACATTCATTTTACATTATTACTTAATTTACTTAGTCGCTCACATTACAGCCTTCTATATGAAAGTTTACAATACCGGATCTTTTAGGGTTCACAATATATCACTGGAAAACGCAAATGAAATACACGTCTGCAACTGCCACACAATTTCCTAAGGCGGCCACAGGCAAATAGGTGGAGAGGATGCTGAACAACATAATGCTATAACCCATATTTATTTAACATCATAAATGTCTGTCTTTTGAAGAGACAATTATAACACCAAACATCTGGATGAACACTATTTCAGTGACATATCTAGAGGTCTCTAAACATCTGGAATTTGTAGCTTTAATATTTCAAATGTTTTCATTTGTATCTAGGCACTTGAAATACTGTAGACATGGTCTAACAAATATTTGTTCACGTCTTTACCACGTGAAAACACGCAAAGAATAATTTTATAAGTACAATTTTCAGATGTAATCACATTCCCTGTCATGGCAGCTGAACTGGTGAGCCAAGGTAAATAGGCCCTAGAAAGACTTACCCACATAATTCAGTGGCAAAGTCAGCAGCTGAACTGAAGAATTACAACCAAGAATGCTCCATAAGGTAAACATGAAAAATGAGGAAAAGAAAGCTTCTGTACTCTTCCTGCCTAAATAGACTTATATCTTGTAAAGAAAAGGAATCCCTCAGCTCTTTCCAAGAAATGCATGGGAGCAGCCACTTGACTGCACTGTTTCCACAGACATGCAACGTGGGTTTGGGAAGCAGTTGTTTGCATGTGTAGGAGGCTGACGGGTGTTAGGATATATTCCATGACTAAAGACTGATTCTTGTTTGGATGGCTGCCTTTCATGTTTAGCTTTTATTTCAGCACGATGTTTATGGACAATGGGTCATTTCCACATCTTTATAATTTTTGGTTTTGAAGCCTCTTTTTCTTTCCTCTTTAGAATGCTTGACAATTAGGCTCACTAAAGGTCATAAAGCATTTACTATTTTGAATATTTTTAAACAGACTAAATACACATCAGCTGTTGGGAGCCATAGGCAAATTATATATTCAACCAAATCAATAAATTTTTGAGGCAACAAATGAAATTTGTTATTATAACAAATTACAATGTGATGGGTATTGTTACAAGTCAACAGAGCATTCTCCTTTCCAAAAATGCAAACCAAAGTAGCCTTTCAGATGGTGAGCAAAATTCTTAGAGGAGTGATTCCTTTTGACTGATTTTTTTTAGGAATGTCACAGTAGTAATAGATGCTAACAATAATATCTTTTCTGTCATACCTAATGAAATTCAACTTAAATGGCCTATTTCAATAATATTAATTTATAATGAAAATCCATTACTCCTAACACTATTTTTCATACAGTTAAAAATATGTGTACTTTTTAATTAAGTGAAATACTGTTAACTAAATGAACATAAGACTTCTGCAAATTTGTGTGGATATTTAATATTTAACATTTCCAATCAAAATTAAATCAGATACCTTAATCTTTTATTGTGTTAAAAAATTCTTGACTAGCAAATCTTTACTCTATAGAATTTATATATTCTGAGCCACAACTGGTACTTATTTTGTTGTCTAGTTGACCAACTAGAATGGCAGCATTTGTTCTCAACATTTTGCCATCATCTGGGATGATGTTTAACAATCACAACGTATCATGGTCAGTATATACGAGTTTGACTAACAGACAGACTCCTCTAGCCTTGATCTAATTAAGTGAAATCTATCAAATATAAAGATGTGGTTGAAACTTAGGAGCACACTATTCTTAACAGGACACTAGAATAATGGGCAACTTCTTATGATTCAATCTAAGAAATTAATATTCTGACTATTTCTAGACATCCTCAAGTTCATTATTATAAAATATATGAGCCTTGGGATGCCTGGGTGGCTCAGTTGGTTGAGCGTCCAACATCGGCTCAGGTCATGATCTCACAGTTTGTGGGTTTAAGCCCAGCATCGGGCTCTGTGCTGACAGCTAGCTCAGAGTCTGGAGCCTGTTTTGAATTCTGTGCATCCCTCTCTCTCTGCCCTTCCTCTGCTCATGATCTGTTTCTCTCTGTCTTCCAAAAATAAATAAATGTTAAAAAACAATATAAGCCTTCACTACACTTGTCACTTCATTTTTTAGATATAGGAACCACCTCCTTAGAACCAATATTATTTTAAGAAAATAGTAATTATTACTATCATATTCATATGTACTGGCAACAAAAGCATCAATGACCTTAACAACTGGGAAAAGTTCAAAACTTAAAAAAAGGTCCAGCATAAAAATAAGGAATAATAAAGAGATGGTAAGTTAAAAATCTATTCTTTTTTGAATGTTTATTTATTTTGGGGAGGGAGAGAGAGTGAAAGAGAGAGTGCATGCACAAGTGGTGGAGGGGCAGAGACAGGGAGACACAGAATCTAAAGCAAGCTCCAGGCCTTGAGCTGTCAGCACAGAGACCAACGCAGACCTCGAATTCATGAACTGTGAGATCACGACCAGAGTCGAAATGAGCCACCCAGGTGCCCTAGCATTGTACTTTAAATGGTGATCCTGTGATGCAATGGTGTTATGTTTCAGAGTGTTATTGTTGATTTAATGTTTAAGTATAAATATATTTCTTTTTGTATTGAAGAAATTGGGAAATAAAATGTGGCAATTCTGAGATGTAACAGAAAATTATCTTTATGCTTTCATTATATCAGTTTGATGAAAGTCCACAGCAAAAACCTGTAAAGCAAAGTTCAATAAAGTTGCTAAAATAAAGGCTCATTTTATATATATATGAATGCATGTGTATATATCCATATATACATATATGGATACTTCTATCTCTATTCTTAACAGCATTTAAAAATTGATTTCTTATATATTTTCAAGGATATTTCAATTATGGTAGGGCTTTATTTTTCAGAGATTTTGTCTATATTATTTCACATATAGATATTTACGTTTGTAAACTATTAGAAATCAATTGCTTATTTCTCAGTCTTCTACTTTATATAGGTAGTATTTCTAAAAATTAATTTAGGAGAAGCTTAAATATTTGACGTTTTTATTTATAGACCTTGCTTTATAATCGACAATCATACGTTACTCTTCTTATATCATAGCCTGTCTTTTGTAGTATGTAAGGCAGTTCTGATTCTGGGTACATTGTCAATATGCATTTCTTAAAAGTAACAAAAAGCTGAAAAGTAAAGTAAAACAAAACAAAACAGAAGTCCTCAGGCAATACCCCTCTCCATTAAAAACTAAGATTCTGTCATGTTCCACCATCAACAACTCTATCCTATGCTTCCCGCCATTTTTCCGGGGGAGTAAACTCATATTTATGTATCTTTTAAAATGGCTGGCACATCATGATTTAAGCAAAAAACATCTTACTATTGCTGCAGGTGACTGTGCAATACTACTCTATGAAATGAGAAAATGTTCTAACATCATTGGGTATACAGGTTGTCTCTAATTACCTTGAACAGACAATATGTCTGGTAATGGAGAATGATTTATTAGCCAAAAAGTATCCATATGAATGTATAGAAATAAACTTGCAGAGGACATGAATTGTGTAAACTGCCGAGCAAAAGGCAAAACCATTGTTTATTTGGTACATGGAAAATTCTTCTTTATAGTGATCCAAAAAGTAGATGCCTGTTTTGAAAATATTTGGCATTGAGCCATTTAATGATTTATGAGTGACAAACAAAGCATAATCCTTCTCATTTCCACTAATGGAATATGATCCAGCTAGGTGGGATTTTCAATTTATCTTGGCAGAGGTATCAGGGATTCGGTCTGTTTATTCCAGTAATCTTTGCTAGTTTACAATTCTGCAATATTGCACCTTTTATTAGCTTTGTGAAATAAAAGGATCCCCCATTCTTTTTATATTTCGCAAACTTAGCTGTACAAAAATGTCCATTTGTCACTCCTGCTATAGTTTTATGCGGCTGCCTTCCCTCCTCTTCCCACTGTGAGATATTAAAAAATCGGCGGGACTTTCTCCAAGTGTGTCTGGATGGATGAAAAGGCCAGAATGAGCATGTCAAATGTAAACATACTTTGGGACAGGAGGGTCTCTACACTGACTGGCTCTTCAAAATACTCCGAGTGGCTCTGCCAATTGAGGATTATTAGCTGTTGATTGAGAATACGTCGTAAAATAGAAACTGTGAGATAGAAGCTGGGAGATACTGGACTGAGAGCTTCCACAAGACAGTTATATAGTTAAGCATACTTGAAGTTCAATTTTGTTCTAGTATCTCCATTTTTATTTGACATAAAATAATGTTATTTAATACCTGCATGCTAATGTGGAATTACTTTACAGAATGAGCCTCTTCTTGGTCTTGTTTGACCAGATGGAATTCAAAGCGGATTATAGGCTCCCCTGACCTACAAAGGCACTGAGAAGACTCTAACATAAGAATCTGACTTCTCTGTGAGATTTCAGAACTGTTCTTCACATAGGGGTTTGAAAATTCAAGTCCTGAGTGATATTTAAGGACTCAACATATCTTACTATTTTCCTTAAGGGAAACCTAATCATCATAGAAAATCTTTATAATTACATGTATATGGCCTATAATAAAATGTAGCAAATATATTGATTAGTGATTTATATCACTAAGCAAGGTAGGAGTATATACAAATAACTTAACAGTTATACATATATATATATTTCATGTGTGATTATATCGAATTTTTACATGAAAGTACACCTAAAGACTAATTCTGATTATAACGTAAGTTTCCATTTAGGAAAAAGTTATTGCTTTATAACAATTCTGCCATAAATTGTTATAGCTTTTTTAATATTTATTTTTCCCTTTATATTATATACCTATGAGTTCTACCTTTGCGTTTAAGTCTTGGAAAGCTTTTATAAAGTCAAGAAAAATATTTTAGGAGATTGAAAGTTCTATTAAAGTTAAGGAAAACACTGCACACTATGGAGTTAGATATAAGTGTCAGGTCATTTTAAAGTATGGAAAGATAAATCTTGAGAATGGAAATGAAAAAAGTGCATGTCTATAATTGGAATATTTTACATCTGGAAATCCTATAAAAGGGGTGTTATTTAAGAATATATAGTGTTAGGCTATATATTACATAGATAAGCATGTATAGCATTAATTCAAAATCAAAGTAATAGAATTACTGTAAAACCATTAAAAGAAGATGAATGAAATGGGTTCAGTTTATAATGCTATATTTTTAACTTTAAAAGCCCAACCTTGAGAAAATAAACTGAAAATACCTCACTGGGACAAGAGTGCTGGCATCTTGGAGGAATGTTTTCAGACCTTTAAGACTAGCAAAACTGATGACTGACAGCATACAATATTTTTCTGATAAACTTAGCACAGTAAAATTCATCCCAGAGAACATAAATAAAGACTTCAGATTCTCAATTTAAGATACTGCATGTGCATAGAAGTCTAGGAATAAAATGCACATCTGGCATAACCAGGAACATTTTCCCATACAACCCTGTCATTCCTCTTTTGTAACATTCAACACTCATCACGGTTGTTAATACTTGTTTGATTTTTGCCCTTCCATGAGTTCTAGCAGAGACTTGTCTAGCTTATTTTAGCAAGATTTTATTTCTAGCATCTAGCTCAACAAATATTTGTATTACAAAATAATTAATTCACTATGCCTTGCATGGCAAAGATTTTTCACCCCTCTGGTTGACAGTTGTATTTCATAGTTTATGCTAGAAATATTTTCATATTTATTATGACATACAGACCTGAGTAGAAGCAAGAGAAGGTAGCTTGTTTTGTTTTGTTTTGTTTTGTTTTGTTTTGTTTTCTTAAGTAGGCTTCACACTCAGTGTGGAGCCCAATGTGGGGCTTGAACTCAGATCCCCGAGATCAAGACCTCAGCTGAGATCAAGATTTGGACACCTAAGCAACTGAGCCACCCAGGTGCCCAGAGAAGGTAGTTTTAATTTCCATTTTGTGCCTTAGGGAAATTGTTACCTGCCTAAGAATACACAGTTCCAATTGGACAATCTAGTACTTTTGTTCAAATTTTTATCGTGATAATTCAAGTTTTTGGCCCACTAAGAACTTGCTTTTTTTGTTGTTGTTGAGAGAAAGAAAGCATGCAAGCCAGGGAGAGGGGCAGAGGGAAAGAGAGACAGAATCTTAAATAGACCCCAAGCTCAGTGTAGAGTCCAATGCAGGGCTTGATCCCACGACCCTGGGATCATGACTTGAGTAGAAATTACAAGTCAGATTCTCAACCAACTGAGCCATACAGACACACCTAAAGAGTTAATTTTGATTGGGAAGTTGGGTTCCACATGAATATATCTCCCTTTGATATTAACTTGCAAAATTGCAAACACAGATTTTTATAGGATAAAAAAATCTGCACAAAACCAAATTTCAGATTTTTGCAAACCCAGTTATATCTCAGTTTATTTTTTTTGCTATTTTCCCCCTATAAAGCTATAGTTAGATTGTTTCAGTAATGACAGATCTAGGTAAACCCAGGCGTATAACAATCCACTTGAGCCCAGTCAAAATTCCTCACCTACAAAATTGTGAGCAAATTAAATATTGGTTATTGGTTGAAGGTACTAAGATTTTTGAGTGCTTTATTAGATATAAAAAGCTAACTGATACAAAACTGATAGGGGACCTTAAAAAAAAGAAAATCCAAAATTTAAAATTGGGAGGGGGGATGCCTAGGTGGCTCAGTCAGTTAAGTAACCAACTTCATCTCAGACCATGGTCTCACAGATCATGAGTTCAAGCCCCACATCAGGCTTTTTGTGGACAGCTTGGAACTTGGAGCCTGCTTCAGATTCTGTTTCTCCCTCTCTGTCCTGCCTCAGCTCACTCCTTCACTCTCTCTCTCAAAAATAAATAAACATTAAAAATGTAAATATGTGTGCATAATTTTGCATATAATTGCACATCACTCTTTATCAGGAATGGCAACTCATGAAGAATACGAAATATCCAAAGTACCTTCAAAATTCCCAGGCCAAATTTATAGAACTGCTTCTAAAATGAATTAATCTAAACTAAATGTGAAGCCTCTGCTTTCTAATCAAATAACCAGGGATAACCATAGCTATCTCCAGAATACCAAGAACAGAACCTTGATGTGTTCTTGACTAAGGGAGTGGTACTGCACCCATTATTTCTGTAACTTGGAAGCAAATCCTAGTTTGTTTCCTTTGTGTATCATATAAAACATGATTGCATTTTCTAGAATTCACTGTCTATATATGAAGACATTAACCTTTAATTCCTTGCCTCCTTTATATGCTCCCAGTTTTTTAAAAAATGAATGAAAAAAAACCTCAGATGTCTGGTAATGCAGATTTTGGATTCTCCTTTCTTGCATGCCAAATGTTGTACACTTACGGAGGGAATTTTGTATGTGAAGTTCAAGGGAAGGAGAATGTTGTGCTTCACAATGTAGGCGCTAGTCATAATATTTAATAAAGTATAAACTGCTAATCAATAAAACCACATAAAAGTGTTTCTCTCTATATTTCCACTATCCAGAAATATCCCACCGAAAGCTGAAGCACAGAAATTAGCAGAAGGAAAACAGATGATTTTAAAAATTGGATAAAATAACTTGTTCTCCTAAGATAGTATTCATTTGTCCACACCCTGTTGGTATTTCTTTGGTTCCAATGGGATCCCTGGAGGAGGTGCACACAGTGAAAGAGGAAATGAGACTCCAGTCCTGGGAGTGCCAATCATAACTGCACTGTCCATAAAGTTGTTTGGATTTGCCTTTCAGGAATGTTTTTCTAAAGATTAGCAACTGTTGACCATCAGTAGTCTAGATTCTCCCAGGGCAAATCCGAATCCATAAAAAGAATGCACGGGAAGCACTATTAGAGCAAATAAAACCCAAGAAAGAAGCTAAAATGTAATTAATTAAAAAGTATTTTTTTAGGTTTTATCACTGGGGGCAGACAGATTATTAATAATTTCAGCGTTTTATGAGTTGATGTCAGAAGTTTTAGATTTTTGGGACCAATATAATTTCAAAAATAGTTGGGAAATATTACCAATAATCGACAGGCCCTTCCTTGCTCCCATCGTTTCCCAGCCCCCTTGAACTTAAATGGCACTACTGATGATTTCCGGACCATAGAGTATAAATGGAAGTGACATGGGTCATTTCCAGGTGAAAACATTTAGAGGTCAATGCATGAACCTCCAATTCTTTCTTACCCCCTGTGGTTACCAAGGACACCACATGTTGAGATGCCAGAGAGTCAGACTGGGTCCGCGCGTGTTTGTAATACTGGACTTGTAAGTACGAAGAGTGAGCAAATAGTGAACATTTTTGTTATGTCATTAAGGTTTGGGGGTTAATGTGTTATGGTAACGTAGCAAACCCTGTCCTGAGCAAGAGAGGAAACTAGCATGGGTTTGCCAGCTCTCTATTATACCAAATAAGGAGATTTTAAAATGTAAGCAAACAAAATTGCTCACTATATGCCATCATTATATACAAGAAATGGTACTTTAAAAACAATTACAGAACAAAGAATGATTCCTTAAACTGAATATAGTTTTCCTGAAAACAGTGCTATTTTATCCTTAATTTTGTTATTCTGCTGTGCCCAAACATCATCATGCAACACAAGACCTGTCTTCCATATGGTATTTAAGAACAGCAAGTCTAGATATTTCAAAAATGGCAAGAGAAGATTACTGATTCAATGCAATTAAAAATACCATAATCACAATAATGTCCAACTTTACCTGTCTTTCAGTGAGGTCCAGATTCACTGCTATCTCATATCGCCTCAGTCTGGTCAGATAATTATGATGGGCAAATTCTGCTTCAAGTTCTCTGATTTGCTCTTTGGTAAAAGCTGTCCTTTCCTTCCTGGGTTTGCTATTGACTTCTGACTTATAATTTCCTTCCTGGGAATCTGAAAAAAAAAAGGAAGAAAGAATTAAATTTACTTCATTCGTTCAAATGCATTCAATCACATCATTCATCCCAGAAGCATTTATGTAGTAACTACTCTTATCAGGTACTGTGTGAGACATGGGAAAAATAGAGCAGAGAGAGTTAAGGCTGATCTCACAACAGGATAAGATACATTTTTTATTTTTCAATCTCCTCTCATGTGACACATGTGACTCATCTTCCAAAATATAAACAAAAAAATGTAATGGCTCTTAATCTGCTATTATAATAAAAAGATCAATATAGAAGATAAACCATTTCTAGAAAATAGTTTTAGGTGTAAAATTGTGTCTAGTAAGTTTAACATATATATATAGTTGGTATCTAAGTATGACTAAATTTTTTAATTCCTAAAAAAAGTATTGACTTAGTATATGAACATTTAAGCAATTGAAATGTTTAGCAACTAGACCACAAAAGCCACTTCAAGCTCAGACAAAGCATACATATGAATATGTTTAACTGACCTTTAAATTTCTGTTTAAGTTCAGCTTCTTCATGGACAATAGCATTGCT
The DNA here is from genome assembly GCF_006229205.1 of Suricata suricatta. Classification (NCBI taxonomy): domain Eukaryota; kingdom Metazoa; phylum Chordata; class Mammalia; order Carnivora; family Herpestidae; genus Suricata; species Suricata suricatta. Next base: position 90,701,577 of record NC_043701.1, read on the forward strand.
ATTCTTTTATTTTGCATAATACATATTCCAATGTGGAGTCTATAAATAAAATTGTGTTCATATAACTCAAAATATGAAAAGTTTTTTAATGTTTTTTCATTATATATGAGATAAACATAAGGTGCACAACACCTAACCAAAGCTCTCCAAACACCAAATCTTCTATTGCCATGTAGAAATAATAATAACTTAGGGAATACATTTCCATCTTTTTTTTTTCTGGGAGTTTAAGACATAAGTAACATATAGTATTTCACTTATCCTCATCATATCACTGAGATGTATGTTAGAATTCTGAGAACAGAATGTGTGCCTATGATGGAAAAAAATCCCACATAAACCAATAACAGGGCATTGTACCAGCTGGAGTAATTCATGTTGAATCCCTCTTCAGGGAAAGAGCAACAGAACCAAGGTAAAGTGGTGTGTTTGTGCTCTCTTAAAAATCACTTCACTTCTCTATTTTTTGCGCATATACACACACATTGCGATGTCTTCATCAGGTAGAAGTACAATGAACTCTTCTTGAGCCCAAATGAGAGAATCTAGGAAAATGATGGTTAATCAAATATTACAAAGAGTGACATTTTATTTTTTAAATTGACAAACGCAATATGAGATACTTTGGGAAAGATCTTTTTGGGCAATACTTGTTTCTTCATTCAATGATGCTTAAATATGCTAAGTACTATATGCATATATATATACATATTTAAATATGCTAATATATGTAGCATTTTATATATATGTAAATGTTCTTTTATGTCTGGCTGGAAAGTCTAACTGAAGTCAAGAGGGCCCGGCATAATGGGAATCCACTAGACAAGGTCTAATGTAAAACAGTTTAGTTCTGACTCTTTCTAGAATCTTGTTTGGCCAGCTGTAAAGCTGTGTAGGTCCAGCAATGGCAGCAGCTACCCAAAGCCTGCATCAGAATTTTGGCACACTGGCCGTTACTTGTTGTCTGAGGGATCACAGAGCATGATTCACTGATGTGGTGGCAGAGTCAGAGATTCCTCAGATTCCACTGACCACAATTCTGGGCTTCTCACTTACCCTGTATTGACTGGCTCCCTACCTTGCCAGAGCACCCGGGGCTCCATCCAAGGCAAAACTGGTTTGTGATATGTCACATACAGGCTGTACTTTAGATTAAGCCACTAGGACCATATATACATTATATAATAAGTGGAACCTGCAGTCCATCATCCACTTTTTTTTTTAATCTATAGATTTACCAACCTCTTCATCTTTGGAGCATTTAGCTAACCCAAATCTTCTCGATGACTGTTTTAAATTTAATTTCTCCATTGGTTATCCTGGCAGACTGGAAACTCAGTCACAGCCCAGAATATTCAGATAAGTCCCTCCCACACGATCTGTCCTCACGTGAATCAAAACTTGTATTGCCAATTTGGAGCCATGCTAAGTCTGAAATCTGCAGTTGATTATTCTTTATATGGGGACAATACTCTTTTCCTTTCAGAAAAGCAACTCTAGAAACTGACGGCAAAGCCAGAACATTTTTTCTCATGAGCAATTCAATTTGAATGATTCATGGTTAACAGTCCCTTACATAAGCATGAATGAACAAATTCACAGTGAGGAAAGCCTATCAATTTATATTTATTTTTGAAATACTTTAACTTTTGTAGTATTCAGAAGTACTTAAGAACCAACACACACACACACACACACACACACACACACACACACAAATAACAAGCACACAAAACTTGGGCCAATGCTTATAAGAATGGTCCTTTGGAGTTGATCTAAATACATGTCCATTCTAACTAGAAATATACAACAGGAGGTTTATACATCCAGTGACTGAATTTAAACAAAAGTCTGGCTATAATTCAAAATTTAAATCCAAAAGCAATTTATGAATGCTTGAGTTCCAAACCAAAGTAGCTCAGTAAAATCCAGTGACTAAAACAATGTGAACTGTGCATACTTAAACTTACTATAATCGTGCATGGATTAATTATACTACAACTAACATGATGAAGAGTGGGTGTGTGCTTCCCTAATTCATCACATAAGAGAGAGAAGGTCAATGTAATTGAGGCAGCACCAGTGTCAATTAATTCTGTGGACAATTTCATCTGTGTATCTGTGATTCTGTTGTGGTTTTCACCAGGTTTGCTCCCACATTTTCTGTCCTATTGAAAACAAGATCCTTGGGACTACAATTCTGGACTTGTATTTACTATAATCTTTGATTAATTTTTTTCTTGCACTTCCTGAAGCCCATCACTTGCTGACCCTGAGGCTTCCACTACCATCACCTGACCAGCTTTTCTTTGGTGGAAAATGGGTGGGAGACTTGAGCAAGGCTTTTGGCAAATTGCACACCAGCTTGCATCTGTTTCCCAGCTGTTTCAACGGAGGCAAAACTCCCTCCGTTTTCTTCAGCCTCCCATATCCAATGCCAAATGGTAGGTGTTGAGGGGGGGGAATCTGGAAACTGCCTTACTTTCCTCCCTACGACCACAAACAAAATGTGACCATCTGTACAGTATGTTCCAATGTAAAATATTACAATTGTTGTTTCTCGTCTCAGATACTTTAATGCACATGTGGGTGTACTCTCACACTCCCTCGCTGCTTGGAGGAAATGTTGACTTATGTGTTCAGGTAGAGCTGGCGGTCCCAGTTCCCTAACCTTTTGCTCCCTGGGACTATGCTAATGGAAGAAGTCTGCAATACTTCCGTGGAGGATAAAAATTGCCCTCCAAGGATCATTTCTGTCTAGCATTTAGAACTTCTCCACATGTGACTTTTTATTTCCCCTAGTACAAGGGGATGCCAAAAGATAATAATGTTTTATTGAAGACAAGTAATGTAAGGGCTTGATCTGTTCACTAGTGGCATAGAATGCTTTTTAGCAAAAGAGAAATATTAAGGTATGATTGAGTATGTTTTTTGGCAACCCTGGGTAAGCTTATTAACTTGTTTAAATGAACATAATTTACCTATGTCTGTAAAATATCAAAATGTAAAGGAATGTCTCTATAGCTCAGACTACAATGAATGTTTGTTTCATATTCTGAAGAAAGAATGAAAACTAAGCCACAGCCTATTTTGGTCCTTTGCAACTTCTTGTATCAATGTTTTGTATTCTATTCAAAATGACAGCTATTCTGTTACTATTAACAAAGCCGCACAAATCGTTGGCATAGGAAGCTGATAATTATCTTTACATGGGCATAAGGATTGTGGATGGAGATGGAGAACTTTATAGAATAATCCTATTGATGCTAGTAATTTTCACATTTAAATGGGGAATAGACTTCCTTATGGGAAATTATCCAACTTGATACTCCACCTTCTTAATGTGTAGGAATTTCAGCCTTTCCAGATTTCTTTTTCCAGAGTAAACAACCTTCCTTGGTGATTCTTAAATCCTCTTGCCAATCCACAATCCACTTTCCACATTTGAGAACCATAGTCTTAGTGAGCTTCTATTACTAATGAATGTGTCTGTTATACACTGAGATGTTACAGGAAAAACAGGGTTGAAAACCATTATATTAATATCCACAGTAGAAATTTGCACTGGAAACATCCACTATTTCTTGCACCTTTGATGTGAAAAACACACAGCTATAATAATTGCATCTTTTTACTTATAAAGCAAACTCAAGTTTCAAAGACAAAAAAAAAAAAGAAATTTCCACTTTTTAGTTTAGTAAGAGCAACCGTAATAGTAAGAGTTGTATTCAACATGCAAAAGTCATTCAATGAGCTGGACCACTGCTTGTCAACTGGTAGATGCACTTTTTCATCATCCAGCCTCCTGCTCATTGCTTCTTCGATTATTGATGGGATTGTCTAATATGCACTCAAGGATAAAGTCAGTCAGATAAATCTCAGTTTGTGTAGCCAACTATATGCTTTGAATAAATAATTTAGAGCTTATCCTATTTATTTCTGTTAAAGGCATTTAGATTCTTACTTGGTGGGCTATATGAAAAGATTCACTGTATATAGCTAAAACTTTTATGTAATAGAATAGTTATTATTATAAATAGTAAATTTTAGTTTGCAGATTTGACTGTTTCCCATTACCCTTAAGCTTATATTTATAAAACTAATTCCTAAAATGAGATTTAAAAAATTAGTGTACATTGTGTCAGTATTAAGCAATAACTGATAATATCAGCAAATATTACAATAGTAACTTATTACACAATCATGCTGTATGATGTAATGACAGGAGAAAAAAATGAAGATGTAAGATACTTTATAAAATCTATATATTTTTAGGTTACAATTTAAAATGAGAGTGAAAGAGAGAGAGAGAGAGACCTAAAAATAGCACAGAGCTGTTCCTAAGTTGGTACCAATTTAATAATTTAGTGCAAATATAGACATAAATAATTTGAAAATGTAGATCTCCTAATTTGCATAAACAAAATAAACCACTCTAAAATCATCCACAACATGAATGTAGATGGTTCCACAAAGTAGACAATGATCTTGCCTTGGCATTGTATTGCATTCCTAGAATAAGCTGACAAACGTAACAAAGTCCTTCTCTTTGCTTCCTCTTTCCTCAATAATTTTGAGAAAATGGCAGTAACAGGAATTTTAGCCAATTTAAAATAGTTTCCTAGTTTTCATCCCTTTATATGGATGAGTAATGTTTCATTGTATATATATATATGTATATATATATATATATATACATATGCCATATTTTTATGGGATATATATTTATCCCATAAGAAAAACACCATAGGATTTCACTCATATATGGATTTTAAGACCAAAACAAATTACAAAGATAAAGAGTCAAACAAACAAACAAACAAAAAAGAGACTAAACAAATTTGGGTTGCTTCCATATATTGGCTATTGTAAATAGCACCGCATTAAACACAGGGGTGCATAGGTCTTTTTGAACTGATGTTTTTATTTTCCTTGGGTAAGTACCCAATAGTGAAATTACTGGATCATATGGTTATTCTATTTTTAATTTTTTGAGGAACCCCCATACTGTTTTGCAGCAATGTGGATGGACCTAGAGGGTATAATGCAAAGTGAAATAAGTCAGAGAAAGAAAAACACCATAGGATTTCACTCATATATGGATTTTAAGAACAAAACAAATTACAAAGATAAAAAGTCAAACAAACAAACAAAAAAGAGACTAAACAAATTGGATGTTACCAGAGGGGAGTTCAGTGGGGGGAAGGGGAAAGTGAATAAAGGGGAGTAAGGGTACACTTATCTTGATGAGCACTGAGAAATGTATGGAATTGTTGAATCACTATATTGCACACCTGAAACACATATATATGTTTATTGTTATCTGTTGACAGTACTTGAATAAAAAATCATTAAAAAATAAAAGTTACATATTTAAAAGTTTTCAATGTTTATTTTTGATAGAGACAGACAGAGAGAGATAGAGACAGAGAGAGACAGAGAAAATGGGTGGGGGAGGGGCAGAGGGAGAGAGAGACACACACACAAATTCTGAAGCAGGCTCCAGGCTCTGAGCTGTCAGCACAGAGCTTGATGGGGGGCTCGAACCCACAAACCGTGAGATCATGATCTGAGCCAAAATCAGACACTTAACTGTCTAAGCCACCCCAGAGCCCCAAAAGTTACCTATTTAATAGCTCATTTCAATTTCTTACTTTTTATACCCATCAATATACGAATCCATTTTTACCTTACAGTCTCTTCTTAGTGGAGTTCCTTTGTTTTTAAATAGTGACACGTTAACAACTGATTTTTAATTTCATTGCATTGCTCTTCTTATTATTTATTTACTGTGTAATTCTTTCTGATAGTAAGAAGATATCAGCCTAATTGTTCTTCCTTTGTGACATAAATACAAAATAAAATACACAAAGAACTAACAAGTTTTGATGAAATGAGCACAATTAATATTGTACAATTCCAAATACATTTAATAAAATAGTAATTCTGTTTAAAATTTAAAAAGAGAGTCACCTGCTTGGCTTGGTTAAGCATCCAACTTTGGCTCAGGTTATGATCTCATGGTTCATGAGTTCAAGCCCCACGTCAGGCTCTGTGCTGACAGCTCAGAGCCTGGAGCCTGCTTCAGATTGTGTCTCCCTCTTTCTCTGCCCCTCCCCCACTTGTTCTCTCTCTCTCTCTCTCTCTCTCTCTCTCTCTCTCTCTCTCTCATCAATAAGCATTAAAATTTTTTAAATAAATAAATAAAATATAAAAAGAAGTCAAAGACACACAAAATGGGAATACAATGCAACTTATTTCAATCAAATTTAGCAAAGCTTTAGTTCCCACTACCAAGTTCAAAGTATTTAACACAAAGACAAAACCAGCATATGTCTTTTGGGTAAATGTAAACTTCTTCAATCTTGCTACATGCTTATAGGATTAGAAACTGGTTACATATGCCCAGAATTGACTTTATGCCTCTTGTTATATCCCAGAGAAAAAAACATACACTACAGAAATATCATGGCCATCTGTCCAACATAACAAGGCACATGTACATGTTTGAATTGTGCCTGTTAGCAAAAGACTTCACAACAATCACCATTTGCACCTCCGGGGGGAATCCCTAGTGAAGAGCTGCATTCCATTATATTTTCCTGATTATATTAATTTAAAGAATGCACCTTTCCTCTTAGGTCTCATCAAATGATCTTTATTCCTTTCTTCCAGTGCTTACCCCATTCGGTCACTACATGGATCCTTTACTTCCTCAACTAGAATATAAATGTCTGATCCATACTACTCTTCTCATTTATTCAGTAATTGAAGGCAAATATAAAGAAAATCTGGGTGCCTGAGTGGCTCAGTCAGTTAACCATCTGATCCTTGATTTTGGCTTGGGTCATGATCTTGCAGTTCATTAGTTTGAGCCCCACGTTAGGGTCCGTGCTGGCAGTGCAGAGACTGCTTGGGAATTCTCTCTCTCTCTATTCCCCTGCCTGCTTGTGCTCTGTCTCTCTCAAAACAAATAAATAAACCTTAAAATTTTTTAAACGAATATATAAAGATAATCTTGGCATTCACATTTACATCGTAATACATGCAGACACAACAGACAAGGGCATGAAGAGGATGTATACCTCATATGCACACACACACCCATTTACCTTCCATTCAACAAAAATGTCAAGCAGTGGTTTATAATTATACGATGTTGAAGAATATAAAGGGAGAAACTTCAGATTAGGGGCAATAAGTAACTTGGCAGGGCCAGAAGAACTGTGACACATCTAATTTACAACTGTCAACAGGGTAAAAAGTACTGAGATCTCTTGTGACTTCAGAAAACGTCATATAGCTTTTGCAGTGAGGTACCAATTCTACTAGCAGTTTGGTAAATTCCTTGGGACATGGAGCAAGGAGAGCTCCCAAAAAAGGTATGTGTGCTTTGCTTTGTTTTATTTTTATTCTGGAAGACGAGTCTACATCTTCTAAGAGTGTGAGGGCTTGCATTTATGTCATGGTTCTGAGCCTTTTTTGTCAAGTCACCATAGTGACCCTAATATATTTTTAGAGTAGTAAGTCTTATAAATTATTGAGCTTGTTTTTATCTTTATATCTCCTTTGCTTCTCTGAACTCTAGACTTTAGGTAATTTAAGATTAAGAAATGTGCTTTATTAATCTTTATATTCCCAATACTAAGCACCTAATTCTGAATCTCTGCTGGATCTTTGATTTTCACACTTTGGTTGTGGATTATGATTCTAGTTGCAACTCTAAGGGGTTTTGTTCTGTTATTAGAATCTAAATCACCTTCAGCTTAAAAAAAAGAGAAAGCATCACAGCAATACTGCTTTATAGTGACATCACAAAGCACTTATATACACCAATTAATAGTAGATGGAGATGAGAAATATCACTTTCATTTTATATCTATAATGATTTCTCTAAACATGTTTAGGTAGAAAAGTACCAAATCAGTGTCACTATTGTGAAACTGAAAACCTGAATGTTATACAAGTGAAGGAACAGACTTCACACAGATTATAGTTACCGCCCTTGGCACTACTGATTGACATGTTGGACTGGATAATTCTTATTACATTTCTATTCAGTGAAATACAAACATATTCAAGGTAAAATGGGTGGTGATCTGGGCATTGCAGGATGTTTAGGAGCATTCAGGGTTGTACTCAGGAAATGTCTACAGCAACCCTCAAGCCCATTGTAGCAGTGTTCAATACTGTATAGGACTCCCAGTTCAATTTAAATTCCAGATAAACAGGGGCACACGCATAGGTGTCTTAGTTGTCTAAGTGTCTGATGATCTCGGTTCAGGTCATAACCTTAGGGTCATTGAGATCAAGCCTGCACCCAACGAGATTGAGCCCTGTGTTAGGTTCCTTGGGATAAGCTTGGGATTCTCTCTCTCCCTCTCTCTGCCCCTGCCCTCCTCTTGTTTTCTCTATCTCAAAATAAATAAACATTAAAAAACTTAAAAACAAACAAATAAATAAAATTTTCTTGTCAGTTCCCTAAGCTATACCTCTAGAAATGTTGAGTGTCAATAGATCTCAGAAGAGTATTAGGTTTTTATAATACATCAAAGCACATAAGAGCTCTAATTTAATTATTCTATTCAATATGTTTAATACATTTGGATTTAGTTAATATATTTTGATTTAATATGCATGAATTTTAGAATTTGAATAGATTCTTACAAATCATCTATTTGTAAACCTTCTCTATTTATATATGAGAAAAATGAGACTCAGAGTGACTCAAGGGTCATTGAAGGTCTCATAGTGTCATACGACATTTCTAGGCCTCAGGTGTCAGCTATAGAAATAGACATAAATACAGTTTCTGAACTCACTAAATACCCATCACATATTTCATGGCCTTTTCCTAAGAACAAAGATTTGAGAAACACCACCATTTAACTGTGATACTAAATATGACTATGAAAGCCAAAATCTGCGCAGAATCTTTATTACTCAAGATGTCAAATGCACAGATGTTAAGAGCATAGTTTCTGCCACTAATCTGCTTATTCAATCACTAAACTTTCTTTTCTCTCATCTTCAACACAGAATTAAAGTGAAGGGGATTAAATTAAGTAAATCAGTTGGCACAGTGCCCACAGATTGCAGGCACTCAAGAATCAGTTGCAAGGTCTAGCCATTCTTAAGGAAGGACTTTGCACCCCAGAACCTCAGTGATTAACAATGATAGACTGATAGAATCAGGATTTAGAAAGTTGGGTTATTTTTTAACTGTAGGAAAATTTGGTTCTGAAAACAAAACTCAACCTAAAACCTATTAAGATTAGAATATACATAGTAACTAGCAAACTTCTATTTTACATTGAAAATTAATGAATCCATAAACCTATCTGTGTTACTTTTGATTAGTCTACAAATGAAATGAAACTTAAAGTTTAATTATGACTTTCCAATGGGACTGTTGAGGTAACAGTTTATAAGGCTCTGAGGGAACAACGTATACATTTCTGCTTTCTCTGAAAGTTTTTATTTAAAAATTTGTTAAAACTTAATCAAAACTGGCATATCCAATAAACTAGAGTCAGGGTGTGTGTGTGTATTTCTTCTTCTTTAAAGAATCCTGGCAACCATTTACATGGATTTAGGGAGATAGGAGTAACATTCTGCTTTGAAGTTAGACCATACAAAACATTTAGCAAACACTATTAAATGGGTTAAAAAATCAGATAAGGGTGATCTACTAAATAAATAAACCCACTTTCTTAAAAACTGTGAACTTATTTATTTGCTTGGAAATATTGTCTGCTAATAATTTTCATCACATAGAGGATTTGAGAAGTAAATCACTAAGTTATTGTTTAACCTCAAAAATAATCAGAAGATTAATGGCAAATAATTTACAAATTGATTTTGATTTAAATTCACAGTAAAAAGGAAAATTAAAAATAATAAATAAAGGCTCCAGGATGGCTGAATTAGTCAAGCATCTGACTCTTGATTGTGGCTCAGGTCATGATCCCACAATAGTGAGATCAAGCCTCACATGGGGCTCTATGCTGGGCGTGGAGCCTGCTTAAGATTTTCTCTGTCTCTCTGTCTCTGTCTCTCTGTCTCTTTCTCTGTCTCTCTCTCTGTCTCTCTGTCTCTCTCTCTCTCTCTCTCTCTCTCAAATAAATAAATAAATAAATAATATAGAAAAGTAGTAAAATAAAAACAATCATAAAATACCAACCAATCTGGGATTCTGGCCCATACACTAAGCAGCAGTTAGTTTACTTTTGATTGCTGTTTTTAGAGTTAAATGCTTTGTGATCTATTTCTCTAGTGCAGCTGTACCAGAAAGAAGGAAAACAGTCTTGAAGTGACTCATGTGCACTGAAGTCAATTTGTGATTATTTTTGTAAAGGGATTTTCCCAACAGGAAGAAATGTAAGACTTTAGAACTTACATTTATGGAATGCTCTTTAAAAACCCTCCACAAATAGAATTCTGTTCACACTGACTAAGGAATATTTGCTTTCTATTAAATAAATAAATAAACAAAGAAACAAATAATCAGGGCTCTGTGGTTAATCAGCTACTTGTGATTTGATAGTTTACCCAAATAATAATCAATCTAATGTAAGTATGTTTGAGCATATTATGAAAATGATAAACACATGCTGTACTAGTCACATCATCCTTTTTCTCCTCATCATTGTTACCACTGCTTACTACTTATATATATGTTCTGAGTTGGGAAAAACTGCAATGAAGTTTACTTGAAAAAGATCTGAAGAATGAGATCTAAGTATGGGGATAAAATATAACTGAAAAGGATTTTTTATTACAATTTTTAAAATTGACATCCAAGTTAGTTAGCATAAAGTGCAACAATGATTTCAAGAGTGAAAAGGATCTTTGATGAGAAAATATTAAGAAATTGCTGGCCTATGCTATAAAGAATATGTAAGTGAAGGTGGTTGGTGGCAGACACCAGAGAAGCCTGAATAGTTTCAAGAGTGTAAAAGATTATGAATAAAAGAGGAAAAGATGAGGGGTACGTGGGTGGCTCAGTCGATTAAGCGACCAACTCCTGATTTCGGCTCAGGTCATGGTCTCATGGTTCATGGGTTCAAGCCCCACGCTGGGCTCTGCACTGATGGTCTGGAGCCTGCTTGGCATTTTTCTCTCTCTCTGCCCTCCCACTCTTGCCATCTCTCTCTCTCTCCAAAAATAAACAAACATTTAAAAAAAGAGACAGAGTAAAAGATTAGGTCTCCATTTAGTTTATAAATATTCTGACAGATGGAGGAAAAGGTTGATGTCAGAGAGACTGATTCTCGAGTCTATTTCTTGCACAAAGAAATGTGTGAATGATAACTGAGTCTGAAGTCCGCCCGTCTATGGAGAAAGGGGTATTAGATATTGACAATATTGTTGAACAGTGAGGCTCAATAATGAAGTGTCATTTATATACCAATTTAGGCTATAATCCATCTTTGAGCCAGTTATCTACAGCCTACTATGTGGAGAATGGTGTGATATATGTATACATACATGAATAATTCAACGTGTCATGTGTTATCAAATGAACCAGTCCAACATAGTACCAATCCCAAAGTAGTTTATAATCAAGGTGAGAATAAAAGCTAAAGATAAATGCTAAAGATAAATCCAAATAATTATAAATAGCTATTTGGGGTATAAAATCACAGAAGCTGTTTATTAACATTTAAAGTTTGGTAGTGTATAACCTATGTTTTTGTCAGGTCATTTTGTGGGAAATGCCTGAATAATATCATTATTACTAAATTTCATAGGGTGGGGGGATAATTATTAAAAGATACACATATATATTTGCATATATTATGGATTCTAATCATCTACCCATGAAGCCTTCCTTCAATCCTACATATGATAAAAAAAACATGATATGAAAAAGCCTTAAGAACTGATACACAGGAAACTTCTAAGACATTTTTGAAAGTCTTACATGCAGTTATACATTTGACATAGAAACCTAAGAATTTAAATGCAATTATATATGCATCCATAATATTTTACATCAAATTGAGGCATGCCATCAAAACTCATGATTTAATAAGTTTTCACAAGTCTTAGATTACAGCCTATAGCTTTTGAAATGTTTCAAAAGCTTATGAGCATGAGATATTAAATAGCATTAAGTATTCCACCACACTGTGGAAGGAAAGGGGCTAGAAGTATCAACACTTTTGTTGTACTTAACCCTTGAGAGTCAACACCTGTGTTCTACGAAAAGCATGTACAATTTATCCTAAAAGGTAATTTTCCAACACACACACACACACACACACACACACACACACACCCCATATCCTCTGCTTCTTGTAATAAATTTTAATCAGTGAAGAAAATCTTAATATACATTTTTTAAAGTTTTGCATTGATTAAACAGAATTGTTATTATAATTAAAGCTGTATCAGTTTACAGCTTTACATATTGTTTAAAGCTTCTACATATTTGGAAGGGAAGCATGACCAAGGGGAAAGTAGCAGGAGCTTTAACCCAGCCAACCGGAGTTGGAAATCCACTTGCTACTTACTTACTATGTGGTCTTCTGAGCCTGTCCTCTGAAATTCAGATTCCCCATTTACAGAACCCACATGGGATTGTTGTAAAGAGGAAAATTAGGGAATGTAAAGTGTGTATATCTAAGATGTAGTACCAATTCAATAATATACACCTATTTTTAATAATATTATTAAACTAAAGACATATCATGAATCAGACTTAATTAACTGAAATTTTTACTAAATCATATTTATTAGTCTTTTAATTTTATTTGAATCACTTAAATGTCATTTCACACCTAGCCTTTACTGAAATACATCTTGATGTGTTTTTTTACAATGAAATTGATTTTTAAAAGGAGGTGGTTATATATATTTTTTAGCTCTTTCTACGAATCCATATTTTAAAAGACCCAGCTGTGCTCATACTTTCTTTGGCCAATCAGCAAGGTTTAATTATGTTTCCTATAAAAAGTAAATGGGTTTTGCAAGTCGGTATGATTTTATGTCTTTCATATTTTCTTTTTACTGCTTCGTTACTAAAAAGTGGAGTCAAAATTAAAGTACATTTTTTTGTTCTGCGCATAACTGAATGGCACTCTCTTTTATTTTCAAAGTAAGCCAAATAAAAAAAAATGTATGTTTGTATGTGTGTAAGGGTATGTGTATATAGTTATATTCTAAACATTTAAAATATTGTATTTTATGTAATCAACATTGGTCACATATACATGTAGTCAAATTCATGTACATTTCTAGTACATATAAAAAACATTTGTAGATTTTTACATTTTTTATCACTTGTGCAATATTTTAGTCCTCTTTTTGAATTATTTGGAATGAATCATACCCGACTGTGTACTGGTAGGAGCGAAAAATGTTGTCAGGTTTGTACAAGTTTCCACTTTCCATGATATAAATACTCGCGCTCTGTCAAATGTCACCTCAAGCTTCCTGAAAATTTAACAATTGATCCCTGAAAGTCCCTATTAAAGTAACTCCTACTAAAAAGGCCCCAGCACAACAGTAACACGTTACTATTTCACAAACTAAATTCTGGTATTCAGAAACAATTATAAAATCATGAAGCGCAATGTCTCCAGTAATAAAGTCTTAGAAAAGAAAGAATGATCAGGCTAAGAGCGTACACTTAGTTAATTTGGAATTGACCTCAATGACTAGACAACTGTATAAAGCATTTAAATTGTATTTCTAAAGTTCATCTATAAAACTGACATCAAATTTCTATGATTCATTAATAACCCTTATTGATCTGATAATCAATTCACCCAAATGAGTTAATCACAGAGATTATGCTCATGTTATTATAGGAAAAGAAAGGCTAGGTGGACCTTAAATAAGTGAAAAATATTTCTTTTTAACCTTACGCAACTTATAATAAACCATCACAAATCATAGCTTATTGACATATCCAGCAATAATCACCACATCTAAGTGTTTTTTTGTTTAAATGAAACAATAACTGTGCCAAACCTAAAGCATAGTATGAAATACCTCATGAAGAAAAGGACCACCCTTCCCTTATCCAAATACCGGAAACTAAAAGTATAGACAGAGTCTCATACCAGTGAAAAGAAACTCCAAACTCCCCACAACTGCAATAATATTTTCTTTTAAGATGGAAATTGGAATTATTTTCTGTCAAACATATTTCTATGTTGTACTTCATTGAAAGTACTTCAGGAACTTATAATTTAAAACAAAGGAAAATGTAAAACATCATTTGGAAAAAGACAATAGAATTACCTGAACTGTTGGGACCTTCAGCAAAGAAAGAAAACATTTCTCAGATGGTCTCTGGACTATTATGCTATTTTAAGTACTATACAACATAACTAAAATATACAAAGCGCCTGGTCTCTAGAAAGAAGTTGGCTTACAAATAGTAAACAGAAGGAAAATTACATAGAAACATATATAACATTCTGAGGAGTTGTGTAAGTGTTTTCTAGTCACATGCAGTTAAGTGTGTGCCTATGGGTATGTATATGGGGCAGTACTAAGGAGGGAGAGTTTTTCTATTTTTAAGCTTACATTTAATTACAACATCAGGGAATCTTCTATAATGGCCACTTACTATGAAATATTGGAAATTAAAAAGGATGTAGTTATAATTAAGCTCCATGTTAGTAGCCCCACAATAAATGTTAATTAATCTACACTAAAACACTTAAGTTTTGTGGCCACAGCTATAGAGATGAAAATGCCAACAGCAGTCTTGGAAAACCTCAGTGCTCATCCCTGTTCATTAACCCAACAGTTGTAATTCTTTTTTCTCAGATTTTTTGCCAGTGTCACAGATTTCTTAAATGGATAAGTGAGATAATACACATCAGAGTGTTTCATAAACTTCCCCATAAAAATATACCTTTACTATAGACAGTTTCTAAAGCATTTTGAGATCTATTTTCACAATATAATCGTATTTTTTTCTCCCCAGACATCTGATAAAGTGATATTGGCTTTCTGTTAACTACCTCACATACCTATACATTTACTTCTTTCCACTCTGGAATACACTACTTCTCAACAAGAACAAGCTGTCCTTGTAATGCAGAAAAAGTCTTAAACTTGAGTTTGATAAAGTATATCAAACTCAGTAAAATCCATGCTATTAAACATTTGTGCTACTAGGAATACTGTATTTAAGTGGTTATGTTTTAAATGCTTATTATATTACAAACAGGTCTCTATCAGGTAGTTAGTTGCCTATAGAGTGATGTCTTATTAAAAATATTCTATGCAACATGAGGTTTACATAATGGAAAGAGAAACCTCCATAATTCATAATTGTATATAATCATCAATTTGAGAGGAGCTTTAGTTTTCACTTAAATAAATCATACTGACCTAAAATTAAAATCCAAAGTTTGAAAGAATAATGATTGAGTGAATCTATGTTAAACTTTCCACTCTAAGAGAGTAATTGATTTAAATAACTGTTTTCTCTTTATTGCTAGTTCATTATCCTCATGGTACTATACAGTATGCTGTTCATATGTCAAAAAGTATTTGCCACACTGAATGAAATTCAGCCACATATTTTATGTTTATATACACGTGGATATGCACAAAGAAACAAATATAATCAATACGTTTGTCATATGTTAAACCATTATTAAACCTTATGTTTTACCTACTGTTCATAAATAAGACTCAAATGTTAGAAAATTTTCTTAATTTATGTATTTCAATAGTTCTAAGAGAAGAAAGTTTTTAATAATGTAACTAAAGTTTTTCTGATTGTGATTATGCTCTAGAAGCATCAAATGAGGTTTTTGTTGAAAAAAAGAAATCATCACGCAATTCCCACAAACCGATAATACTTAAAGCATGCGTGAAATGAGTGTTGGAAGAACACTGTCAGTGTTCATTTTTACCAATAATCCAGGTATGCCTCATGAAGTCACCATAACATTATCTCAGTGAGGTCTCTGTGCTTTCCACATTAAAATGGCAAGGCGTTTTCAGACATATGGCTCAAAGATATGTTTTAGTAAATGCTGTAGCTAAGTTCAACAAGCACCAAGATTCTGCTTGTTACGCAAAAGTCTACTTTGATGGCTTGATTTCTTTGTCTTCTCATATTACATCATTTCCTTCCCTTAGTAATTGTAGGCATTAACATAGCAAAATCTCAAGGATCATGATCTAGGTTCTAAAATGTAAAGACAGGAAGCTCAATTTTATGGAACATGAAACTAAAGCTGCTGTGAGCACTTATTATAGACTAGTGGCAACTCTACAAAATGGAAACTTTATAATTGTTTATAATTTCCGACAACAAACAAATCACAAAAAGTGTATTACGTAGTTTGTATAAACTGCTGGAACATAATTTCTCATTTTAAAAGATAAACATTTAATAAAACAATAAAAAAATTTAAAGTTAATGAACCTCACTTTTCCTAGGATTACCATGTAGGCATTAGCGCATCTTCTTACAAACATATAACTTCAGAATTCTAGTTTACTTTCAAACTTCTCCATCTACAAACCTTGTTTTGGAGGGCTCATACAACAAACTCAAATAATGGAAACATAATAATCTGAAAAGAATTTCCTTCATTCACTCATTGAAGTGGGAAAATCTGGCCTTCAAAGTACTAAATATTAACATGTTGACCCAATCATGCCAGCATTTGAATTCATCCTTATGGCATGTGTTTTTGAAATTAAATCAATACATATTGGAAAACAAATGTCAAGATTAAGCAAGCTTTTTTGTATTTGTATTTAAAATGTCTTTAAGATTTAGTATAGAATTGGCTTTTTTGAATTATTATTATTAGTCATATGAATAATAAATGTTTACAGATAAAGTATGGCTACTTTTTAAAAGATAAGACTTCATTAGCATTATTTCATTGAATAACAAGACAATTTTGAATCATATAATCTTATACAATTAATGCTCTCTTTTTCTTGAAAAACGTAGCAACACATAAAAAAATAATTTTATGCTGTTGCAGGTGAAGGCAAAAAAAACAGGAAAGCAGGGATCACAACACATAGTAAATAAACGACAGATTTCACTCGGAAGTTTCAAGATGGCTCTCTATTTGGAAGCTGTATAATCATTGCTGGGATACAGAGGAAAGGATAGCAGGCCAGAGATGGGGATCTGGGTCCTTTATTGTTACCATTAAAGTCTTACATAAAACTGTCTCCACATTCCATAAAAATGCCATGGTTCTTCAGGAAAAATATAGACCTGAGACAATAGTTTATTTTGGCTGTAACTAAAGTTCCAGAACTGAGGAGTTACTGCCAAGAAACAGGAACCAGCTTTGAGAAAATTTAACTGACCTAGGATGCAGCGAAAGTGCTGCAGCATTAATACCCTGGTGCTTCAAGATCTGAATCAAGGGTCCTTTGTTAAGAACCTTGCAACATAATTAATCATCCAGAGGAAGTAAAGAGCTTTGAGGTTGGAGTCTAGTTACCCAGGGAATTCCCTTTTCCTCTGGCACCCACTTGCCAGTACAACTATAAAATAGGAGCAGAAATGTCTCACTCTGTAAATGATTAATATGGCTGATTTACATGAAATTAAGTTGCTCACTAGCGAAGGCACAGTTGACCTGGTTCCAGGGAGGCCCTCCCACAACTCCCTGAATAACCAAAGCAAGTCACCATCTCTGAGATGTCCCATCTCTGCTCCCCTTACTCTTCCCTCTCAAAATGGGGGATTTTCCAAAAGCTGAACCTCCATAAAGAATTTCCATATCTAAAAGTTCACAACTTTTAAGGTGTCAATTGCCATAAGAACTCCACTCAAAAAATATTTATTGAATACTTATAAACAAATTGGTAAATAACATATCTCATAACTTCATTAAGGAGCTTATAAAAATTGTGTATGTGTGTGTTTGGTGAAAATGTCAGAAAGATTTTTTTAATTCAAAAAAAGCTCAAAACATTAAAACTGGGTGCCAGAAGAGAGATACAAACACCTATGGATAATCAAAGAAGGGGAGAAAAATCACATGAAATTGAAGAATGTTTCGTGAACGGATTACACTTATGGTGGCTCTGAAAGAAAAGGCAGAGCTTCTACAATTGAAAATAGCAAAAAACGGCTTCCAGGTGACTGGGAAAATAAGAACAAACCTAAGGTTAGAGACTGAGTAATGGGTGCAGAAAACAGTAGTTACCTGTGGTAGAAACTGCAGATGGGAGATATGATGGAAGAGACAGGCTGAAGCCATGTGGTGCCTTAAATGACAGGTTGAGGGAATTACTATGTTTTTAAGCAGAAAAAAAATGTTCTGTCACAGTGGTAAGGAAGAGATAGACCAGGCCAGATCAGAATACTGTGGCAGACAGGCCATCTGGAGCTCAGGCCAGAGCCCTAGTCCAGTAAAGAGCTTGGTATCCCATGGAAAAGTCCAAGAGAAGACCTTCAAATTTAGATACACTATAGAGATTAAATGGTGGAATGGATCCATATATTTTGCAAAAAAAATTCATCCTAAACTCTCAAAGTTTGTAACCAGATAAGCCTAAAGCTGCAGATCAAAGGTTTGAAAATCTACAAGGAAGAAGGGGTAGAGGGCTCACCAGCCCCACCCTTCTAACTGCCCCTTGGACATTCTCACATTGTTGTCCTGTCAGCCCTATAAGGTAACGAATTTTGAGTTAAATTTTCCCCCAAAACTAAACTAGCTTCTTTTTCCAACCTGTAATCCTTGACAGATTTTGATACTTTCCATTTTTTCTCCATCTCCCACAACCCATTAGTCACAATGCTGTGTAATTGGGAAACAACACCTGAATCAGGTTCAGCATCTTGTACGAAGATTACTACAATAGTCGCTTAGCCTAATTCACACTTGTGTGCCTGCTTTCTAGGCCAGTCAGAATTTGCTTTTATGCTGCCTTTTACAAGTTAGTTCCTTTGGTATCAAGGAAGGTATACCATATGCCAAAATGATGCTGGTCTCATCACTGTATCTCAAGAATATCCCAAGCTAATTCCATCTCCTGCAAATGCAATTATGTATAAAATGTACACTGAGTGCTTGCTGTGTGCCAGAACTGTGCAAGGTACTGAGTGGGCACAAAGAGGAGTAAGAAATTATTCTTGCCCATAAGGTGTTCACAGTGTTGAAGAGGCAGAGGTAGAGGGACCAGGAGACAAGGAAAGGGATGAGGAGAAAAAGGAGAAAAAAAAAAGGAGGAGGAGGAGGAGAAAAAGGGGAAGAGGAGAAAGAAAAGATAGAGACACAAAAAACAAGGATTCCAATTATTTTTTCCTTTGTACTTTTCTGTTCTTAGAAATTTTGAAATATAAAATCAAAATGACTAAAAAAATTAGACTATATAATGAAGAAGATGCTAATAGAACAGCGGGATTTCCGCTGTGGTTTGAGAAGAGAACAGAAGCACTCTGCCTGATTTTAGCTAAGAAGAAATCCCAGAGAAGGCAATGTAAGCCAGAATGTAGACATGGAGAAGAGTTTTCCCACGAGAGAAACTGGGACTTGCGTTAAGATCAGGGTGAAGAGAGGACTTGATAGAGCACCTGGGATGTACTCAGAAAATTATGTACCTCAAAGTGCTAGAAACAAGGATGTGGGGATAGAGGAGGGCGAAGGCCAGGGTAAGCCTATGAGAACATTTGATTTCCAATGTTGAGTGTTTTCTCTTGATAATAGGAAGCCACTGAAGGTTTTAAAACAGGGAGTAAAAGATTGATTATTTAATGTCTAATTTTATTATCTATAAATAAAGTATGACAAATTTCCTCTCTACTCCTATAAAAATCTTCATGTTACTATCCAGGGTAGTTAAAGGCAGGAATCATTTAATATATCATCACCAGCAACACTGTACAACAGGTACTGAACCAAAGCCAAACAACTAATTCTAGCATAATCTTGATAGTCAAAGATGATAGGCTACTGTCTCTGGTAAAGTTCCAATGCGATATCATTTCTAATCACTAAAAAAAGGGAAATTCTTGATTAACATAATAATTCTACAGTGTTCTTAATGTTGAAATAATAATAATAATAATAATAATAGCTAATCCCCAAGTAGTGCCTATAATGTGTCGAGCTCTATTCTAAGCACCTACATTTAATGACTTAAGTAATCTTGCATTTCAAGAATAAGGAAACTAAGACAGAGAGATATTCAGTAACACATGCAAGGTCATATGGCCAGCAAGGAACAGAGCTAGGCTTTAATCCTTAGGAATCTTCAAAATCTGTGCTCTTAATCATTGCACAAGACAATCTTGCCCAAGTACTCCAGTTTTAACCCATATCAAAAGACACCCTACCAAAAGAAATGTAAAATAAGGAGGAAAGACCATGATGAGTAACATTTAATGGCTTGTACCTTCCCAATCTAAAAACTTTAAAGCCATACATGATTTCAGAATTCTCAAGGTCTTTAATTACACAGGTAACTATGTCATTAAGAGACCTATAAGATTACTTGGTAGGTTTGCTCCCCCAACACAAGACAGCTAGACATTAGCAAGTATATCTTGGGGAGAAGGAATAATCTAAAACCCACCCAATATTAACACATCTTCTTCTCAGCCCTAGATTCTACCAACGAGGGATCTAAACAGCAGGCAAAACACCATCCTTAATAGTGTGACATTACTATTGTATATTATGATAGGAGATTAGGTGTCAACTGCTTTGAACCTATGGGCATCTCGGCAATAAATTAATTTTCTTTTGACTTTTCTGAAAATTTGATTTCAAGTGCAGTTATTTTTTAATTATTATTCAGCTTAGAAGAAACTAGGTTAGGTGAACTAGCTGTGTGAGTAAGATATTCTATATGCCTATTTAGAATCCTCTCACAAAGTATAGAGCCATGTAACTACCCATGTTTTCTGAATACTCACACTTAATTAATTTATAATATTTTCAACAAAACATATATGACATGATGCATGGAATATATGTTGGGACATTTGTAAACCCTAGTCATGTAAACATATCTTTTATTCCCAGCCAAAAGAAAATGTTTCTATTTGAAAGCAGCACTAACATCTCCACACGGGAAGAGAAAATATTTACTATGAGTATGACTAGTATCATGGACTATACAAAAAGCTAAATAACTTTTATTATGGTATAGTTCATATAAAGCTTTTCTAAAGAACTACTAAGCCATATTTTGAATTAAATTAACCTTTTTTGAGATAATTATGGATTCATTTGCAATCCACAAATAATGCAAGGAGATTCCATGTACCCTTTACTCAGTTTTGCCAGTAGTAGTCTGGCTTAACTAGAGTACAATATCACAGTCAGGATATTGGCATTGAAACAGTCATGATACAGAACATTTCCATCACCATAAAGATGCTTCATGCTACCCTTTCATAGCCACACCCAGTTCCCTCTGGGCTCCACCACTTCTTTAACTCCTAGCAACCACTACTCTGTTCTCTATTTTTATCAGGTTTGTCCTTTCAAGAATGTTGTATAAATGGAACAATATAGTGTATAAATTTTGAGATTGCCTCTTGTCACTCAGTATAATTCTTTGTAAATTCATGTAAGTTGTTGAGATTCATTGACTGTTCCCTCCACTTTAACTTCCGCCAACCCCCCGCTTCACGGGGTCTTTCACAGAGCAGAAGTTGTTTTGCTTGAGTAGAACAGTTATTATCTTAAAGTATTTTGTTTTGTGAAGCTTACCCCTTTCCTGGACCTTTGCCTAAAGACAGCAAACTTCTGTTGGAGCTTTTTATGTTCATGTTTGTTGGTGTTTTGAGGTTGCTGGCTTCTTCGGCTCCAAGTCTGGGACATATAAGGCAAAAGTACGCCCAGGGAACTCACCACCATGTCATTTCTTGGGTCTCAAAATCATTACCCATTCTGCTTTCCTATCTCTATCTTTAAGAATATTTTTAGGTTTGTTTTATATATAATGTCCAGTGTTTTTATTTGTATTCAGTGAAAAGAATCAAGAAAAGAACGTATACTCTTTCTGGAAGCAGAAGCCCCAAATCTACTTTTAATATATAAACCTACTTATGAACTATGCAGTGTTATTTTAAAATATGAGTATAAAAGCCATAATGTTGCATATTTTTTTCACAAGCAATCTCTGTGTTTATTTGCGAGCATAGGGATTATTAGTAGGAGAAAAGGAAATAATCTTATACTCTCATATGTGTTTACAGGATACTAATCTCATATCTACATCTGTTTTATGTCAAAGGATGCCTAGTGCTTATACCTAGAATTTTAAACGCCTGAGAGTAAGGTACACCAAAAATTTATTTTTTAAAGTTGCATGCAATTTAGATTCGTCATTCTCCTTCTACAATTATTCGGGGACTTATTTATTCTTAATCAAGTATTTGAACATAAATTTTTTGTCCGACATTGTCATATGTTCTCGGAGTTAAAGACTCAATTCCTGAAGTCAAGGTTAGGAGTTATGGGTTAATAAATAATTTTAATGCAAAATGGTTCATTCAGAAATCAAAGGATACACAGTAAGCTACAAGACTAATGTGAGGAAGGCAGGGAATACATTTTTTGTTTTATTTCAGTGAATACCTTTTCTAGAGTGAGTTAAGGATGGCTTCAAGGAGAAAGTGACATCTGGAGTGAGATTTAAAGAATGAATGGAATTTCTGTAGATGCAGAAAGAAAGGTATTCCAGACAAAGAAAAGCAAGTGCAAAATCTTAAAACACAAGAGCATAGAGTGCCCTTCCCTTTGTATTCTGGGGTTGAAGGCCATCACGTGGAGAATGCTGGAGAATTGGGAGAAAAAAAATTGGCAAGAGGGTGTGGGCTAAGAGCAACATGAAATGTATTCATTTGAGGATTTTAGTTGGGGCAGGGTTAGATGGGTGCGTCTGAATAGCGGAAACCTGACCTTAATTTTTAGATCCTCTCCATCTACACCTCCCCACAGGAATTTCTGAATTCATGCACTATTGACATTTCAGACCCAATAATCATTTCTTGTGGGGAGTGTCCTGTGCACTGTAAGATATTTAGCAGCATCCTCAGCCCCTGACCACTAGCGGCTAACAGCATTCCACACATGAAGGTAATATGTCTTTCAATACTGCCAAATGTCTCCTGGGGAACAAAATCACCTCGGTTCAAGAACAAGTGATGTCGCCTTAAAGTTTTAGCAATGAGCTTGACACAGAGTCAGTGGTTGATGAAAGATATACCAGTGGTTATACTTCCATTTAAAAAAAAAAATGAGAGAGGAAGAAGTATTAGGATAAACTGGAGAGGAACTCTTGTCATTATACAGGTGAAAAACTGTATTCTAAGCTAAGAAATTATGGTAAGGGAAATATTAAAAAGTGATTCAGAATGTAAAATCAATAGTCTTTCATAACTAAATAGATGAACAGCTCTGCTACTGGAAAATGGCTTTCTTCTCTCCTTATCAGAAGTGTCATGATCTGTAGCTGAGATCTTAGAGCTAAGCTAAATAAGCATGGTGTGAGACAGTAATATTCAAACCATTTCAATTTTCTCTTAATTGATGAATATATTAACATTCATTAAATTGATTTGGTTAAATGAGCACCTTCATAATATATGGGGCCCGAGCTTTTAGACACTTTTTTGCTTTTTTAAATCCACCACAGATTTCTAATTTAAGTAGAGCATTTTGCCAATGAGAGGCACTCAATATGCACATTATAAATGACTGAATGATTGAAGGAGCAGGGGAGATGAATCAATCATCCTAAAAATATGATCAACCATTTCAAACTGGCATTCTTAAATGGGTTTTCCATTTATGGCTCGGCAAACACACACTGTTCCCTGTGTAACACAGAATGCATTTATTATACGGCTGGCAACGATTAGGGCAGTGCTCTGTATAGCTACGAAAGAGTCATTCTCTGAAAGATGTTAATGTCACAAAACCTAAGCCTGCGATTTTGGCATTATTAGCACCATTCTGTCTGCTTACGCTAGTTGACAAATTTTCCAGTTATAGGTAAGGACTGTCTGAGCTACCAAATACAGTCTCTACAACCATCACGGTTATATTTAATCACATTAGATAACATTATGAAATGGAAGGAGTCTAGTTAAATAGGATAAGATAAAAATAAGTTTATAGTTAGACCTTTGCAAAGGTAATTATTTTTATTTTAGGCAAGACCATCATTATGCCCTGGAATTAAAAAGGACAAGATTACTGCTCCTCCATTACTGTTTATTCTCTCTTCTGGGGTTGACT
Organism: Suricata suricatta; assembly: GCF_006229205.1. Taxonomy (NCBI): domain Eukaryota; kingdom Metazoa; phylum Chordata; class Mammalia; order Carnivora; family Herpestidae; genus Suricata; species Suricata suricatta. The sequence goes on from NC_043701.1 coordinate 90,725,792, forward strand.
AAAGAATTCTAGAACAAAAAAAACAACACTACTATTGTTAATTGTCTTCTGGATTATTTTGGAGGAAAAATAAAATCAGCCAAAGACTATTAGAGAATTCGATATTTAGCAACTTTGAGGTCTCCAAAGAAGGGTGCCATCTTTATGTAACACATAATACTTTTTCTCTAGGAATGTGTCTGAGTTTCAGTGCTTTTTAGTTCTCCATTTTCCTAAACTAAAAACAATTAAGTATATATGGAAAAAATCTTGAATCAACTCTACTTATAATCAACAAAACAATGTATATATCAAATCGTGCTTTTAGCATGAGGAGAATATTAGCTGTACAATATTCTAATGAGATTTCCTTTTTTTGAGAAAGAAGACTCAAGTGAGGAAGAAATAGAGAAAGAGGGAAAGAGAGAGAATCCCATGAGAGGCATAGAAAAGGAGGGGGGAGAGGGAAAAAGAGGGAGAGAGGGGGAGAGAAGTGGGGCTCACCCAAAGCAGGCTTGAGCTCACCTGATGCAAGATCATGACCCGAGCCAAAGTCAAATGCTAAACTAACGGAGGCACCTGGTACCCTCTAATGAGATTTTAACTGTCGGTAGATCAGAACTTTTGAATGATATTGGATTCAAAATAAAGAAATAAAGACAAAAGTAAGAAAATTAAACATACCTTGTAGTTGCCAGGCAATAATATTTTCAAGGTTGAGTAATGCATTAATCCCCTATAGGAATATGCAGACTTTTAGTTTCCATAATCTTACGAGCCAAATTTTGATATTTTTGGCTTAAAACAATGGAGCAACCCCCCCATTCCTTCAAAATTTTCCACATCCTCTTTAATATCCAAATAGAGGAGTGACTGATATTTTGGGTAATTTATTTGTATTTCCTCTTGATATTTATAAAGAATGAAGCCACTCCAAAGGATTTATGATTGCATTCAGTGCATATGAAAATTTAAAAACACAGTTATAATAAATCAATAAATGTCTCCCATAACTAGAAATCAATAACCTAAAAGATTATCAACGCTGTGGGAACCAAAGCCCTAGGTTTAATTTTTTTTAATGTTTTATTTATTCTTGATACAGAGAGAGACAGAGCATAGAGGGGAAGGGGCAGAGAGAGAAGGAGACACAGAATCCGAAGCAGGCTCCGGGCTCTGAGCTAGCTGTCAGCACAGAGCCCGACGCGGGGCTTGAACCCACTAACGTGAGATCTGACCTGAGCCAAAGTCGGAGGCCTAACTGACTGAGCCACCCAGGCGCCCCAAAGACCTAGGTTTAAAAGGTCTGTATACCTTCTTATCAAATAATTCATGGATGTACATTACTCAATCCACAAATGCACTAACATAGTGGTCATTCTCACATCTGTAAATAACCAAAGCTGTACCTGTGGATAAAAAAATCAACTTTCCCATTTTAGCCACCAATGACTAGGGCCACACTGAACATCCTTGTATGACACTCTTTCATAGCCACAAACTGCATTTTGTTTAAAAGCATTGGGAATCTCTAAAAACCAATATAATTACAGATCTATTGATGAATAGGTGATGAGTGGAATGATTCAATTTTCAGAAGGATATAATGAAATAAGAACTCTCATACTGTGGCCAAATCTGTTACTATCATGCAAGAGACATTTCTACAAATATCCTACTTTTAAAATATTTTTATTGAAGCATAATTGAGATACACTTTATTAGCTTCAGGTGTCCTATATAATGACTCAACATTTGTATACACTGTGAAATGATCACCACAGTAAGTCTAGTTACCTAGTTACCATCCATCACTATATCTAGCTACAAAACTTTTTTTATTGTGATGAGAACTTTTAAGATTTACTTTCTTAGCAACTTTCATATTTACAATACATTACTGAGTACAGTTACTGCACTGTATATTACATCCCCATATAATGATGATAACTAATCATCAGGGAAATGCAAATCAAAATCACAATGATAAACTATCTCATATCTATTAGGATGGCTCTTATAACAAAGAAAATATAACAAAAGCTGGCAGATGTGCAGAAAACTCTCATGCATGGTTGGTAGAAATATAAACTGATGCAGCCGCTAAGGACCATATGAAAGTTTCTCAAAAACTTAAAAGTAGAACTACCATATGACCTAGCAATTCCACTACAGAGTATTTATTGGGAAAAAAAAAACAAATACACTAATTTGAAAAGATATCTGCACCGCCATGTTCACTCCGTTATAATTTATAATAAATAAGACATGGAAACAACTTATGTGTCCACAAACGCTTGAATGGGTAAAGAAGATGTTGTACAAACATATACAATGGAATACTACTCAGCCATAAAAAGGAATAAAATATTTCCATTTGTGACAACATAGACAGACCTTGAGGGTGTTCTTCTAATTGAAATAAATACCATATGACTTCATTTGTATGTGGAATCTAAAAGACAAAACAAATGAACAAACAAAAGAAAATATAACTCATAGATACAAAGGGGAGGGAAGTGGAGGGCGTAAAACATGGGTGAGATGGATCGAGGTCTAGCTTCCAATGATAAAAAAAGTCATGGGGAGGTGACATACAGCGTGGGGACTATAGTAAATAATGCTGTATTGCAAATTTGAAAGTTGCTAAGAATATATTTTAAATGTCTGAATGGCATAGTCCTAAATTTAATTTTTAAAAGATTTTATGCTTTTTTTAAGTAATCTCTACACCCAGTGTGGGGCTCAACCTTACCACCCCAAGACCCAAGAGTCTGATGCTCCACTGACTAAGCCAGCAAGGTGCCCTGCACTGAATTTATTTTTAAAAAACAAAAGAGCGTGAAAAGTTTTTGAAGGTAGAACTATTACAAAATTTGCATGGTGCAGGCATCCTTAAAGTAAGGACAAACTAGTGTAAGTCATGCAGTGAGAGGCATAGGTATAACAGCAGCATCATTCCAGTCACTGAGCAACGGGCAGACTCAAACAACTTGCAGGTTTGATGTCCCCAGTTAACTTCTGGGTCTTTCAACATCATGTATTTGGAAAAAAATTAAATAAATAAATGAGTGCATGCACGCACGCACACACACACACACCTGAATACCTGAATTCAAAACTTAAGATGAAAAAATTTTGTAGTTCTAATGAAAATTTTACTTTGGGTCAATTGGTTTTTGCTTTTGTATTATTTTGTATGGTGTTTGCTTTTTAGTATTATGATGATTTAAATGAGTATCAACCACAGTCACATCTGCTAAAAAGCTAATAACTACATAGAAAAGACACATTGGGAGACTGGTTCTGTTACTGAGATTAATTCCTAAATCAAAAATAAAGGATGCAGACAAAATTTAGGAAAAAAAATAGCAATGTAGCCCCTTTTTAAGTTTAATTTTGGAATACACTTACAGTTTTCCTTTTTAATGGCTGATTATTTCCTTAGTATCTTATTTATTTTTTAGTCTTTCTAAGAGTTTTAGCATTTGTTTTCTCTTTTTGTCATGCCAGTTATGTGAACTTATATTTCCCTAGTGGATTGATGGTTAGAATAAATGTGCATTTACCTTAAAGGAATTCATTTATTTTGGTTGACATAAATAAAAATAAAAAATAAGTTTGGAATCCTCAGACTAAATAAGCAAGCAAACAAAAAAGCCCTTAACAACGGAAGCTTGATATGTACTCATTAATCAAATCCCTGCCTTGCTAATAAAAGTTCTTATAAAAGGATCAATTACCATTTGATTTAAAGTAGAATATGAAATGCCTAAGATGAAGAAAAGCTAAAGTGCTAATGCAGTTGAGGGCAATAGGCCTCAGATTTCTAGCCTTCCCTTTTCAAGTTTCCTGTGTTCCCACAATTCAGGCTTTCTACTTAAGACGTTTCCAAGGGCCCTACAAAAGTTCAGTTTTGGCTTCGTCCCTGCACTTGTGCTGAATGTCAAGGTTTGAGATTTGTTTGAATTCCTGCTCTGTGGCTATCTGCTTTACTTTCTAGCAGGTGTGAAGACCCCATGGCTCCTTCTGTTGCATCTCATTTCCACTTATTAAATACTTTATCTTGGAGGATGAAGCAAAAGTAACTTTCACGTTTCCTGGCAGTCTCTTGCTTCAAAGGACTTACTAGTGATTTGTTTATTTCAGAGGAAATGGAGACCAGTCAGTGATGACAGATTTATTAGTTAAGTGGACATCACACACACAAAAACCTTTTCTTACAGTTCAGGCTTCCTTCTAACCACAATCTAGATGTTCAAGACAATGTCATGTATTTGCCAAATCAAACCCATGTGATTCAATATAGTCAAGTTTGTGAATTAATATGACCTCCTCCTTCACATACACTTCCATGATAACTCAGAGAAGAGAAAATAAGCCAACAAAACAAAAATTATACTAACTTAAAAGAAAAAAAAAGACATCCTGATGAATTGGTGACACTGAATATTTTTTGTAAAACCACTGAAGGAATATTGAAACAAAAACTCATGAATTGCAAGCATTCAAGTAAGAAGCCTGGGATTCAGAAACAGCATTTACAACAAAGGAAAACTGTCAAATTCTTATCATAAAGTAATTTCAAGTCAAACAACATTACAAATGTAATTTTTGTATTAATCACTGATAAAATATTTCCTACTGTTTAAATTTTCAGCATAAGTTTAAAGAACAGACATCAACTCCAGAATGACCCAAATTATTGCTGCTTAATGAATGACCAATTTTACCAGGAAATAAATGTCACACAAGGCAGACACTGGGATCTCATCAGTGGAAATTAGAGCCCAACCAGATTCATTTTTTAAAAATAAGCTAGCTGTGGGGCGCCTGGGTGGCTCAATAGGTTAAGTGTTCGACTTCGGCTGAGGTCATGATCTTGTGGTCTGAGAATTCGAGCCCCGTGTCAGGCTCTGTGCTGACAGCTAGCTCAGAGCCCTGAGTCTGCTTTGGATTCTGTGTCTCCCTCTCTCTCTGTACCTCCCCTGCTCACTGTCTCTCAAAAATAAATAAATATTAAAAAAAAATAAAAATCATCTAATGTTCAGTATTCATTTAAGTCGAATGGACAGTGGTAACTCAATGATAATATCACCAACCTAAAAAAGTACATTTTCATGCTATCATTACTCCTATTGTAGAAAGTGACCAGTTGAGCAATCTTCAAAAGGAAAATTTCAGCCATCTTAATAAATGAGATGAAATTTTCATGTTTTAGAACTAAGAGAAAGATACCAAATTGGAAGTTATCAGTACCAGCACTGCATACATTATTTTAGGGATTCCACTTTCTGAGTCTCAGTTTTCTCATTTCAAGATTAAAGGAATGGTTGTGATGAATTCTAGAATCTTTTCCAGCCCTAACAGTCTATGAAGGTGCTTAAATATCACCTGTGGGGAAAGTCCTAACAACTCTCAAGATAAAGATGTAGAGGAATGCCAACAAGACTGAAGAAGGGAAATCTAGGAAGGATTAAGTCATGTCGCTTGTTTCACAATATTCATCTCAAGTCAGCCCTAGAAATATGGGAGAGCTAATGACATCACAGTTATATTAGTAAAGGGCCTAATTTTCCCTTGCCGTATCAGGAGGACATCAATTTCATGCCAAAAATAATGCAGCATATATATATTTAACCACCTAGCAAAGTCTCTTACTTTTCACTCTAATTTTATCAAATGACATCTTGATAATAATAGTTTTGAATTGTGAAGTTTAGCTATCTATGATCAATTATTACTCCACAAACCTTGGTGCATATGACAAGGAAAGCTTAAATCTTAAAACTGAGGACATGAATGAGAAAGCCCTAGAAATGCATTTTATGCATGAGTCTAAGAACCCAAAAACCTGCTCATCAGTTCATATCTTCTTTATCTTTTTCTACTTCGAAAGTAGAAAGTATATAGTGAATTGAGGCATTTTCTAAAACCTTCCTGGATTTCTCTGGGTATTTTCATATCCTTTGCTACATTACATATGTTCTATCATAGTGTTACATTCAGCTGTTTCCATCTTTGTCTTCACTACTATGGTCTGGACCCTTCTAGAAACCTCAAGGTGTTCTATTCATCTTAGTGTGCCCACCACACAGAATCAAGACCCTGGCACATAGCAGGCATTTAATGAAGTAAGTATGAGTTTGTGAATTATGATGCTGCTGAAACACCTATGGCATTGGTGCCTGGGGCGAAAGGGAGGAAGGGGTACAATTTGACACTAATTACTATTTATCTAAAAATAGTTATTCTCTGAGCTACTTGTTTTTAAAGAAGTCAATCTGATCTAAAATATTAATGCTGCTTCCTAATATTAATCTTCAGGTGATTCAAAATGAAGTGTAACTCTATTAGAAAGTCTAGGGGCTCCTGGGTGGCTCAGTCAGTTGAGTGTCTGACTTAACTGAGCATGGAGCCTGCTTGAGATTCTCTCTCTCTCTCTCTCTCTCTCTCTCTCTCTCTCTCTCTCTCTCTCTCTCTCTCCTCTTCTCCTCCACTCATGCTCTTGCTCTCTCTCTTTCTCTCAAATAAAATTAAAACAAAATATTAATAAAGTCTAAAAATGAGGAAGTTTTTTTAATATTAGGAGAAGCATAGAGAAAATGTGAGAAAGTATTTCTATGACCTGCAAACAACACAACCACCTCATGAAGATAATCCCTTACTAATATTTCTGCTGTACCTTGTGATAGACTGTTCTCCTTCCCTCCGTCAGCACCTCTTTTAAATTATGGACCCACTTTATTCCATTCACCTTGAATAACATATTTAAATGTCTTATTGGTTTAGTTTGGCTTCTTGTATTATGAGTTTTCAAGGTAAAATCATCCAATTTGGGAGTCAACTATATCTCCTGTGTACTAACATGCATTTAATTACTTTATTGCATCTAATTAACATACTTTAATTAGTGATGCTTTTGAAAATACAGATGCTTCGCAGATGCAGACTATTTCTTTTTAGTGGTTTCTATTAAAAAACACTTCTTAACTCTACTTACAATGCTTATGAAAAGGATGCTTTGATTGGAAAAAATTAAGATTTTTTTCACCTAAAGTAAAAAAAAATAACAAATCACCATTCATACAGATTACCATAACCACACATTTATGCACCATTGGCCACCCATATCATATGAGCAGATTTTCGATATAAAAGTAAACTTATAAATTTCACTCACCGAAAACTACTAACATGCTTTCCCTATTCTTCTTCTATACTGATATTATAACTTTAACGTAAATTATACTTGATCTGTCCTGATTCTGTTCCAAAACCTCTTAAAAACAATGGGAGTTTCCTGGACACTCGCATATGCTTGGCCTAGAGCTATAATGTGTATATTTGTGTTTGTGTTTTTAAGATAGCCTGCGTATAATCATGAGCATTTTTCTATATTTCCATACTTGAATGTACACTCTCCACTCATAAATTAACGTGGATGTATAGCCAGTGATATCTTTGCTTAACATGTAGTGCTTGTATTGCCTTTTCTCCCACAAATTGCTAGCAGTTCAACCGCAATTAGTTACCAATTAATCTTTATTAAAGATGAATCCACTGATGAACAGTCCTCCTGCTTCCCACATATTCAAAACCTTCAGTGGGGGCAACCTAATTATGTCATGTATGGGCACAGCCAAACACGCAGACGTCTCCCAGTACAGATGCGGCACTCCCCATACTCCACTCTTCATTGCATTCGCTCTTTTCTTATGCCAAAGTGAGTGCTTTTTCCTCATGTTTTCTCCAAATGTTCACAATCTCCCCTAATAGGCTCCTTTGTCAGCTACCTGACTTGAAATTCCAGAAATCACACCAGGGACTGTGAAAGACCAAATCTTTTGAGAGGCTGTAAAAGTTAATAATTCTTTGTCATTAATTGCCCCTGTCTGATTCTATTAAGTTTTCATACTTTCCCCCTGGAAAATCTAGCCTAATTCCTGGCATGTTCCCCACCCTTTCCCAGAAAAATGTTCTCCTCCCTATTCCTCAAGAGGCCTGGAAGAATCTCCCTAGTTGACCTTACATTTTTAAATATGCTTTGTTTGCCCTCTCCACTTCCAATATTCTAGGGTTTTTTTTCACATTTATATCCATTATTATGTTGTGTTTTACTTTACTTTAATTCTGTATTTATAATTCAACCATTTAATATTTCTGACTTTGCCTTTACGTTTCTAACTGCCCCAATTCCAGGCTTATGGGTTATGTTTAATTGATAATTGTTTTAGGATACATTTTGGCCTCTTTCAAATCAAGAATGCATTTTATTTCAGTAAATATTTGGTCAACCAAACAAGCAACAATGTATCCAAAAGTCTTTTAACAAAATAATGATCTTTACATTTTACTTTCAGATAAGCTTCAACTTTTACATTTACACATTTAACTGTATTCAGGTTGGTGTTATATCTAAATTTGCATAATCTTTCTCCATTTGAGGTGACTCCCATCCTTGGAGACTCTTTCAGTAGTTGAAGAGTAAGGGAGTTTGTCTTTCTGTCTAGAGGCACTGTTCAGTGGCACTTTCTAACAAATGGAAATGTTGTGTATTTTACTGGTTAGTACATTAGCCAGCAGGCACACATGGCTGGTAAGTATGTGGAATGTGGTTAGGATGTTGAGAAATTATTTTTAAATTTTATTTAATTTTAATTAATTAAAAATTAAATAGCCATATGTGGCTAGTGATTACCATACTACACAGCATAGAAGAGTATTATGATTATTGGTGGTACACACAGTGACAGTTACAGAAATGCCCATTTTTAGGAAACCTATAATTTTTATTGAGCAATCAGGTCTGACATTGCTCTCCATGTGCAGAAAAGTATAAAATTTAAAATATAAAGTCCCTGCATCTCAGAAGTTTTCCACCTAGAAACAATATCCTAAACCAATAATTCTCAATCTCAACCTAGAATCATGTACAGTTTTGAAATATCCAATGTCCAGATGAAATAAGATTTCTGAAATTCATTTCAAAATAATTAAGACAAGGTGAAGGAGGAGTAGGATGGTATAAATGACATAAGACATTTCATGTGCTGATAAATATTGAACACATTGGACATAAGAGTGTTTGTTATATGATGCTCTCTATTCTCTAAATGATGTAATTTCATATTATACAATTCAAAACAATTACAGATTAGCTTAATCATAATCTATGAAGCACTAGTATTTTTTAAAGCGTGCCCCACTCATTCCAACATAATATCAGTGTTGAGTTACTGGTCTGAATAAAGGAATCTTATGACACCATGTTAGCGGGAAAAGCCAGAGGCATGAAGAATCTGCCAGTTATTTTTCCTTGTGAAATGAAGGAGTTATTAAAATAGAATCAATATCAGAGTCAGGGATAACATAGTTCTTAAAAACTGTCAAAATGTATTGCAATGCAGATTAATTTTAACTCTTTTACAGAAATTAAGCCCAACTCACATGCACAGGTAGGCTTACTACAAACTTCCCTTTCATTAGTTCATATGATTTGTGACCAAACTCAGAACCACAGACGAGATGGTTTTTGGAGCTTGCTCAGCCTCCTTATGAGCCAGGATGCCTCATGTGCTCCACTTGTCAGTGTCTTAGATCCACATTTTCTCAACATGTAGCTTGGATTAAATACAGTTAAGCAGTCATACTCAAGGCAGAATCCAAGGCATTATGGACTGAACTAGCATCACTGCATTACTTCCTCGTAAAAGGGACTTTTCCTTTCTTTTCAATAATTCAGCCTACTTGAAAATAACCCCTTTTTTTTCTTTTTCACAGAACCAAGTGTTTGTGCCACTGTCCAACACAACACTGCAGACCAATTGATATTGCATATTTTCCCTAATTGCCCCATGACTTCTAGTTTAATTTACTTTTTTGGCTTTGTTGGACATTTTAAATACTACCATTACATGGCTATATGCAATGTGCTCAACAATGCATGGCACAACTTCACAGAATGTTTATAGAATCTCATGTTTCACCCAAAAATAATGGACCAGGGCATTCCTATACATTAATTAACAGGAAGTTAGGCTGGACAATCACTGAACTGTTGAAAATATAGCCATCTTAACTTTTGAAATGTAGGATTTTTTTTGCTGATTTATGATAAAGTTTTTAATAAACCACATAATCGCAGGCATTTGACCTTAGAAAGCATCCATAAAAGTCACTCAGAAACAAACACAGATCATTACTTAGGCTGGATATTCATTAAACTCTCCTGAGAAGGTGTCATATGCAAGCTTTTAATGACAATAATGAATATATATTGAATAAAGGTATTATGGGCTATGGGATCAAAACACAAAATAGATCTGGCAGGCAGCATAGAGAAATACACACATGCAAAACATGTAAAACTAGTGAAATGTAAATAAGATTAATGAATATATCAATATCAGTTTTCTGGTTATGCTATTGTATTATAATTATGCAAAATATAACCATTGGGGGATACTGGGTAAAGAGCATACAGGATCTCTATATTATTTCTTACAACTGCATGTTAAGTTACAGTTTTCTCAAAAAAAAATTAAGGGCGGCAGGCATAAATAAGTTTATTGAAAACATACTGGCTAAAATAAAAGAAAACCCAATGTCAGCAAAACTGACCCAGTTGACCAATAAAGCCTTTAATGATTGAGTTGGGGAACTTTTGCCCATTCATATATAGCCCTAAATTCCTACCAAAGGAAGCTAGATGATAAGTAAGTAATATCACAAGGAGTCCCTAACTAAATGTGAGATGCAGAAAATCTTGTGGAAGACTTCTTGACTACAGCTATGACGACATGTATTTAGTTACCCATATAAGGAATACCAGAAAACTGTTTTAAAGTAACACAAATGCTAAACATTGTGTTCCAAAGACTAATGAAAAGATCACTTTTGGGGTGCCTGGGTGGCTCAGTACGTTAAGCATCAGACTCTTGGTTTCCACTCAGGTCATGATCTCATGGTTCATATGTCCGAGACCTGAGTCAGGCTCTGTGCTGACACCATGAGATTCTCTGCCTCCCTCTCTCGCCGCCCCTCCCCCACTCGTACTCCCTTTCTCTCAAAAATCAAATAAACAAACATTTAAAAAATAAATAAAATGCTTACTTAAAAAAAAAAGAAAAGATCACTTTGCCAGGAAAACACTACTTTGAATTTCTATCTAGTTACATATATATAATATGTATGAGATTATAAGACACATTATGTTATATTGTACCTAATTACATGTTGTGTACACGTGATAGTAAAAGAAACTTGGCTACACATAAGAGAGTAGAAAATGTAGTAGGTGCATCACTGATAGACATTAGCCGCTCCCTGTGTCATTTGCATCATCAAAGCCTATAATTAAACATTCATAGCATGTGAAATAATTTCAATTTAATGTAGAATTCCAACAAGAGGAAGGAGAGTCAAAGTATTGCTATATATTAAATGTAGGATTCCATTAGGGAAGAATAAAAAAAGACAAAGATACTAAGAAGAGAACTACATCAGGAGTCCTGGTGAGGAAACTAAATTAAGTGCAAGAGACATCAGTACAAAGAAAAAAAATAAAGGAGAACGTAGAATAGAATGGATTTGAGCCAAGCTATGTAGGAAGAGGCTACATGGCTGAGCCTTGAATATAAGTCTAACAGAAAAGGAGAAATTATCATTTGAGACCATTAATGTGAAAGCAGTCTGAATGTAAATTAAAATTAACTACACAAAAGAGGAATTATGTTTTATTACTTTCAGAATGGTGTTGTGCTTAGAGGGAAAAAAAGGAAAAGAATATTTCTTGAATGAACTGGTTTTTTTTTTCAAATGTTTATTTTTGAGAGAGAGAGAGAGAGAGAGAGAGAGAGAGAGAGAGAGAAAATCAGCATGTTCCTGTGTGAGCAGACGAGGGGCGGAGAGAGAGGGAAACTTAGATTCAAATTGGCCCTCTGCTTTCAGGGGGAGTTGAACTCAGGAACGGGGAGATCATGACCTAAGCCTAAGTAGGATGCTTAAATACTAAGCCACCCAGGTGCCATGACTGTATTTTTGATGTTTAATTTTGTGTTTTGAGGGTCTAGTGAAAACCAAGGATCTGGAATCATCATGAAAGGTCATTGTTCCAGTGTTTCAGAAGTTGTATGGTCCAATGTGACGGGTCTGGTGTTTACAGATTGTGAAGAAGGTGGTTGGGCAGGAAAGGAGGAGAAATAATGAAGGTAGGGCCGGTTATCAAAGGCAAAATGGCCAACCACTAACATTTCTGAACATTTTATATGTGAGGAGACTGCATTCAAAAAAAATTTTTTTAATGTTTTATTTATTTTGGATACAGACAGAGACAGGGCATGAGAGGGGAAGGGGCAGAGAGAGAGGGAGACACAGAACCGGAAGCAGGCTCCAGGCTCTGAGCTAGCTGTCAGCACAGAGCCTGACGCGGGGCTCAAACCCACGAACCGTGAGATCTGACCTGAGCTGAAGCCGGAGGCTTAACCGACTGAGCCACCCAGGCGCCCCAAGAAGACTGCATTCAAGTAAAAACTAAGATGAATACTTATCTAAGAATAGAGATAAAGTTGATGACTGTGACAAGGGAGAGTTCCTAAGTGTCTACTTGAGCTACTCATTATTTTGAACACAAAAAGCTAATACTTTAACGGTAAAGCCTAATTTAGCAGAATTCACTTGAGTCAAAAAATTTAAAACATAAAACAGATTCTTCAGTTCACAAATGGTTACCCAAAATATGATTCTGCTTACATAAATATCTATTATTTATATATATAATACAACAAAGTTTAGCCACACATTACCAAATACTGAACCTTAGAAATGCTATGATTTACTGTATAAGGTGTTACAGGCAAATTGGTAATTGATAATAAGACTTATGTCTTATGAAGCTCAGAAACTATAACAGTGTTTATATTCATAAAACAAGAATGAAAAGTGACTAAGGTAACCATAAAACCAGATTTAGAGAGAGGTAGTTTACACCCAAGTAAAGCACTTCGTCAAATTCCATTTTATTCACTCAAAAGCAGTAGCCAACATTTTCAGTGATGCTGAAATTTATTTTTATTGGGAAAAGCTTAAGATTTCAAAATATTTTATGAGATTTCCCTTTTAAGGGCACTAGGCTGAAGTCAGGATATCGAAGTTCAGCCTCCAGTACTTGGCTGAATGGACAGACATTACTTAATTTCTCTGGGCACATTCTCTCATCTAGGAAATACATTGATTGAACTGTGACAAGGGAGAGTCTTTTGGTATCTTGATAATTCAGATTTTAATGACCTATTTAAACATTAAAGATTACAACTCATTAAGAGAGTTGACCAATCAAGCATACCTTGAAATCCAAGAATAGTGAACTAGATAATGTCATTGGCCCTTTCTTATCATGGACTTGTATTATGTAACATTTAATGTTCTATTCTTCCTGGACCTCTCTCCCTATGCCCTCTCAGCCCCTCCATTATCCAGCAGAGAAGCTATCACTAGTGATTTGAATTCTTTAATTTTAAGGGTTGTATTGCTATGAGTCAAGAACTTTGAAGCGTTAACTCTGGCATTTAGAGTTTTAATACAGTATTTAATTTTTATTTATTTGAAAGTAACTGCCTCGGACCATCAGATAAAATAAAACGTCCCTAACATGCTTTTCTGAATTCCTCACATTGAACTGTGGGCATAGGAGAGGTGGATGACTAAGCTTACCAGAGTGAAATCAGTCAATCATCTAGGACTTGAAACTCAGGTGAGTAATATGTAATCTCAAAAAATTATTAAATATAAGTAAATACACAAATGAGTAAAATATTGTTGCTTTTTCTATGAAAAACAAAATTATCAAATAAAACTGTTTCTATGTATTTTATGAGGGATACAATACATTTTTAACCTTCCATCATATCTGCATATTTAACCTTTCATGAGGGTCTCCAAATGAAACCACCAAAAATAACAAGGAGCTACAATATATAAATTCTCTCTGCAGGAAACTTCATAACATGACAAAGAATATCATGGCAATTCCTAGTTAACACTGACCTGAACAGAGACCTGAAATGTCATTGTCATATTCAAATCCCTTTGGTTTAAATTCTGCTCCCTTTTGACTAAATAAATACCCTTTTGTAATGTTGCTCTTGGGGAAAAAAAAGTGTTTGATGGAAAAGTGGCAGGAGGCATCGGAGAAAAAAAGGTTAGGCAATGCCCAAGAAAAAGATGCTTTGGAATGGGAATCTTAAGAGTGATTAAGTGAAGGAAAATTGAGTCCTTACACAACCTAGTCTATAACTTGCTTTACATTTCAGGAAAATGGCATAGGACTTACAGTTCTAGCAACAATTGCAGATTATTTAAATCTTTAGCTACCTTTTAGGCAAGTAACATTCGCTATAGCAAGATTAGTGGTAAAATGCAAATAAACAGACAACATAAGATAGTTTTTTTTTCAAATGGGGTACACCCATGACATAATTGTACCTACACTGATACAAAAATAACAACACTTACTAACCCAGATGTTGTTCTAAGTGCTTCATATTCCTTAACTCACTTTAATTTTTTGGAAACTACAGAACAGAGAGGTTACATACAGCTAGCAAATTAGCAAGACATTGGGGTTCTTCCAGATTTACATTGACATTTCTCCTCTGCAGCCTGAATTCCTTTATGACTTCTATGGATTTCATTACCATGACTAGTATGGTCTGTTTCATTGTCTTCTGATTATATTTGTCCAATGGAAGGCAACAAAAGAAGATTGGAAGTAATGAAGAGAGTTTACTGTATGATATTTGATACAGGCTGCAATCCTACAACTGATTTTCCCACTTTGCGAGAAGCCTTCCTTCCTGTTGCTCTCCCTAGATTCTGGATTCTTTCAATAGCTCCCTCTATTTGCCACCTCAGGTTTAGAGGAGCTAACGTTTTCCAAATGTGGGCAAACCCTGGATGATTGATTATTTCCTGTTGCTTTCCAACATATTGCTCACCATCAAATAGTCATCATCAAACTCTCTTCATTTTCAGTTATCCCTTTGAGTGTGCCATCTATTTCCTTGTCTGATAGGATAGCTAAGAAATAAGATAAGTCCTTAAAGATTTATAAACTATTGGCTAATTAAGCAAAAACAATTACACACACACACACACACACACACACAGTATTTCTGTTACTTTTTATTTCCCCAAATATCTGAGAATCCAAGAATAAGTTTGGTAAAGGTCATCTTCCAGGAACAAAGAGTAGTTTAGAAGAAAAGATATCTGTAATTCCTTGAATTTTGAAGGTGGACATGCAAAAGGTGATAATCCTAGAAATGTGCACAGCAGCAGGCCCCCACATTTGGATGCCTAACCTCTGGCTTCTCTGTCATTTCAATCTATTGCAATGATTTACATCTAGATGCTGTCTAATTTAATGCATCCAGATCCATTTGTATTTCATATTTAAAAATTCCCAAAGGAAATGTACCCTGTAGTTGGAGAGATATTCATTGCTTAAGACAGTAAACATACTGAGAACTTATTTTACTTTTTGAAAAATATTAAGGAGAGATGTCACTTCATTTCAATCTATCCAGTTAATAGTAAAGCTCTCTTTACATGGTTCTTAAAATGAGGAAGCCATTTGCTAAATTATCAGTGTGCTAAAAAAAAATCAAAGCTACATTTTATCTACTTAGTTCCCTTAAGTTTCTGATCACACAATTCTATATTCCCAAACTTCATGTTTTAGCTATTGAAAGAAAATCAATAATTTGTGAAATTTTCTTGGTTATTCACTGTACATTTGGCAAGAGTTACTGCCCACTTGTACTTTTCCTTTCAACTAATAAGAGTATCCTTCAGTTTAGTTTGCTAGTTTTTCAGGAGGCTAAGAATGATCATCTGAAAGTTTACTCAACAGTCCAGACAATATAAGAAGCTGTCTCTACAGACACTTGACGACACATTACCAGTACATTCGCAAAGAACTATCACTTTGCAAAAAACTAAGTTTTTATTTGGGTGTCGTTTCTGGCAAAGCTTTAAGGCTACATTTTTCAAAGAGCAAAATTCCAGGCCTTTAAAATTCTACTGGCATCCACCCGCCTAAGCTGGACCCTCCTCTACGGTTTTGCAGAGCCTGAAAGAAAGATGACTTCATCTTAATCGTTTTCTTGCCCATAGTCATGTAAGATAACTGAGGCTTTTCTTTTCTTAGAGCATTATGGGATCTCGTGAAGAGTGTGGAGAATAATGAGCTAGAGGAAGAGAAAAACAAAAGAAAACAAAAACTGCAGGGGAGTTGGCAGATTTGACTTTAATGACTATCATTGATTACCAGCTTCGGCCTGTTGGACTCTCCACACAGCTGTGTATGTTTCAAACCTAATATTTTATTTTCTAACTGAAACATTTAACATATTGAGGTCTCTAATGTGGATGTTCTACTTCAGATGATATTTTATCAAGAAATTAAGTTTGGAATTTTGTCAATTTGTTAGTGTGTGTGTGTATACATATATATCTTCATATAAACAGATTTTTAAAAGCGTGCTTTAAGAATAGCTGCAATGTCCTAGATAATTTAGCACCCTCCCTGCTTTCTTTTCACTACTAACCTTTCTACTAAAACACAGGAGAAACTAATAACTATAAAAAATAACTCCTTATATTCATAATTCCAGCCCATCTAATGTACCGAGGCTTCAAGAAACATACCTAAAATACATTAGAATGAAAGTTTATGAAAACAAAGAGGACATTTAAATACATTTGAAACATTCAAATTGAATTGATTCTGTGAAATTTTGAAGAGCAATGATTTTTTAATTTAAATCTGTAATCAAAACCCTAACAGTTTTACCACTATGATTTATTCACTTGTAAACTTATGTTATATTTACAGTAAAAGTAAAACTTCAATGATATAAGACTTAAGTCACCAAAATACAGAAATAGTTTAGAATCACTAAACTTTTAGGACATGCTAACTTTTTAAAGAAGCACAGCAGTAATATCATGTAGAATAAGATCATATTTATTCATTTTTAGATCTATATAGCATATAGTGAGCTGATTATTTCTGAAAGTATTTTCCTCTGTTTCATATAAACTCTTTCCAAGAATGTATGCATATAGTACAGATTTTACCTGATGATTCTTGTTCAAATGCACATGGAAGAGATAAAAAAGCACATCATAACCTATTTTCAAACCTTATGAAAACCAGTATTCTAATACATGATACCAAATTTACAGACAGTAATGTGTAAATTCAGAAATATTACATTGCTGTGGAAAATATATCATAAATGAAAGTTTTGTGAATAATCAAAAACTTTTTATTACATATTTAAAATTCCAAATACAGAGAAATGAATAATTCAACCAAATATGAATTTATACTCTTATCAAGTAACTTTCTATTAATTTAGTAGTAAACATGTCAAAAAGTTTCAAATAGAAATACTTGCTCTAAAATTTAAAAGCTATGTCTGAAATTTATACGGATGTATCAATGGATATATTTCTGGTTATTCTGAATCTTAAAATACTATCTAACACAACTTACTGAAAGGGAAAATAAATTCCCTACACTTTTATAACGTAAGTAGAAAACCATTAGAGACAAGGGCATTAGATTTAAATTAATTCTGCTTTCACATAGGTAATGCAAATTGAAGGCTGAGACCTAAATGACCTTTACCATTGTAAGTTTTGCTCCCGGAGTGCAATAAAATATTCTGCAAGGTTTTCTCCAGTTGGATTTTGAACCTCACCGATGACTAAGATTTAGGAGCAGCGCAAACTTTTCTTTACTGTGTTCCTCCATCCCTACTTGCGGGTTTCAGTTTAACATAACTATTCCAATAGATAGTCCTAAGAGCATCATAAGAAAAACAGGAAAATTGTTAGTGCTTCACTTTCTTTACAACCTTTCCAGAAAGCTTATTATTGATAACTAAGCCATATTAATGACCAAAGCACAGAATACAGAGAAATAAGCTGTGACAATAAAATGTGTTTTATTGGTTAAACACATTAAATAGGAAATACATCATATCTCCCTCAATTTCTCTTTTGTGGACTTTGGTCTTGGTTAGTATTTCATCCTTTTTTTTTTTTTTTTTAATTTTAACCACTAGAATCAATCACCAGTACCATAATGCAGGAAATAAAATTTAACTGGCTACTCAAGAATTAATTGTTCTTATTTTATTATTTCAATTAAGGGGGGGAAATGCTACTCCTGATAGATTCAATTCATTTACTAATATATTTTCCCAGAAAATGTTTTATTATTATAAAAAAACATTATGGTAAAAATACAGACAATTTGAGATAAATCATCTATAACTATTAACATATATTAAGAAATTCCTAAACATTTTTATTCTCTAATATTTTTCCATTCTTTGCATATATCATTCATAGGTGTTTATAATCATTATAGAAATGCTTAGAAGAGAGACATGCTCTGAAATTTTAGAAATAAACTACTTAAGTGAACACAGTGTAAAAACTAAAATACATTATTCTATTATATTTAGGTGTTTCTCATTTGAAATGAAAACCTAAAGAGCCCTCACATCTTTGTTTCTGGCTGCCATTTTTAGTATAGCTAACAAAACTGCACAGCATATATATTTTTTAATAGAGTAAGTGACTAAAAGTGGTGCCATTACCAGGCCAGGTACATGTAATGGATTTATATGTGGGAAGTTTTTACGTTATTTAGCTATTAATTCATACTCAAGTTATTTCTGAAATTTAAAAAAGTTCATTTTTATATCAAATATGGAATTAATCTCCCAAATTGCTCTGGATCTAAGGGGGAAACTTTGTCCACTTTTGCGATTTCATTTTTTGTGTAAAATTGATTTCTTAGGGTGTTTAGGACTTATAATAAACATTATGTTATTATAAATGCCAATGCTCTGATGTAGGGTCGATGTTTTCAAATCACACAGAGGGAAAACAGGGTAATATACTTAAAGCGGTTTTTTCAGTTTATTAGTAGAGATCAGCTTACAGGGTGCCAACTTAATGGTTTCCATTCAAAGTTACCATAAATAAGGATTAAAATTTTAAATATTCAGAGCTGGGTTTCTAACCCAGATGAAAGTGTTAGCATAACCACGCTTTGCATTTAATGCTTTCTTTTCCTTTTCAAATGAACTATAAAATAAAGATATTTACAAAGATTTCAAATCCATTTCTATTTTTATATGCATTATTCTTTCCATTCATTGCTAACTTTCAACAATAAAGCACCTTAGTCCTAAAGGGACTGCTGTTTTTGACCTTTGAGTGTAATCATTTGAGACACTCATGGAGGTCAATGGTACTTAGAATTTTTTATGTCAGGTCACCATTTTAAGATGTTCACACCTAAAATTAATCTACCACTCCAAGAAAAAGACTTAAATGATATTTTTTTATTCCATAGATTTGAGACACTTATTTTGTTCATTATTCTTCTATAATTATCAAGACCCAATAAATTATTTTTAATTCTAGAGCAAATGCTGAAAAGCTATAGTCCAGTAGCATAGAGATAATAAAAATTATTATTCCTTTCCGAAAACATGATTGAAATGTGTAGAAAAAATTACAATATAATACCAGAGTTAGAGTGGGTAAGACATTGCTCTGTATTTAAGTTCCAGAGAATTAAGGTAATGCTTGCTTGTCATTCTGCATAGCCAAGCATATAGACAGATATAATTTGGCAACAAATATTTTATGATTATCAGAACTATAAATATTTCTAATTTTACAAGAATCTAATATTATTCAAGACCTTGTAAAATCCACATCCCCAAACCACTCACTTCTTTGTAAATATAATTTTTATTTTTTTAATAAAATATGTGCTTATTCAACTAATTTGAATAAGAAATATTTATATATTTATACTGTATATTGCCTGCATTAACTAAAGTTGGATTGACTAATCTGTTTTCGTCATTTTAACAAAAAGTGGAGACTTTATACGTATTACTACATTGCTTGGAGAACAATCAAATGTAATTGAAGTCAAGTAATTCGCACTACTTATAGACATTTTTTCAGAATCACCTGCTTAGTATAGATTGTTTTAAGTGCAGTTGTAAAGTTTTGATTTTTAAGAGTTCGTTTGAAGACATCACAGATGTTGGCTTTGCTAATAATGCTGGAAAGCATAGCAGGTTCAAAGTTGCAAAAATGTTGAACACATATAAAAAATAACAATGTGCTTCTCCATTAAACTTGGCTATTTTCAATTGTCAATAAACTATAATGAAAGCCCAAAGTCCATAAATATTTGTTTCTGACCCTTAAGCTTCTTGAGTTTGCATATGTGTGTGTTTGGGAGGGGGAATGCATAGAAATGTACACTGGAAAATGTTACCTATTATAGTTTTACCATCATTACCATGGATAAAAATTTCGGTCACTTTTCAATATTTTATGTTGCTTAAAATTCTATTCAAATGTCACAGGGTCATGCACACATATACATACATGTAGAATCTGCATATTACATGCAAGGATACAGAATTTTGGTTCTGACTTTGCCTTGAATTTACACGCCACATTTACTTTCAATTAAAAATATACAGTAATTATAAACTTTCTGACAAGGTCTCTACTATGCATGATAGGACTTTCATCTAATACAATTTCAAATTTTCAAGAGCTCAGAAATTAATCTCATTTTTAAAAAATATTGAAATATTGAAACTGCTATAAACAATATGAGATATGTGTTAATAATATGCCAAAATTATAGTGGTTTTCTACATTGCTTTAGTTTCTGTTGGATCAGAATACCCGTATACTACTATGATATGAAGTAACTGTAAACATTAATGTGAAAGACCAACTGAAATATCACAGGAGAAAGAGATCTTGAATCTAAATCTACCTAAAGATCTAACAAACATTAACACAAATAGTGAAACTGCCAAATTAAATTTTATTTTTAATGAGTATACATATATTTAATGGAAAACCATCACATTTCCTTTCAGTCAAAAAGTTCTTTCAAAATATCCCACCATGAATAGTTCATTCTAACTCCCCAGTGATTCTACCCATGGTGATGACTAATTGTATTTCCCACTCAAGATCTAATCTATTACTACTTTATGTAGCTGATGCAAATTTTTGTGCTTGTTTTTTCAGTACTCTAATTAGTTTCAACATATAAATTTATTTTGCTATATCATTATTTCCCACTAGAAGAAGGTAGCACTATTAGGATAAGTGGTTTTCTTAAGAGACTTGTTATTAAAATAATAAGGGAGCCAGTTCTTGAATATCGCTTTATTTCCCTCTGACCAAAATAATATGTGCCTATATGAAAATTCAGTTTACCCTAAGAGGCTTAGGTGCGTTGATTCAGTTCAGGAAAGGTCTGTCATAGGTTTTTCACTGCATAAAGTTAAATGAGCAGTAAGAGATCCTGTGAATTGCAAAAGTTACAACCTGAACTGGGATCTGTTTCCAAAAAAGTTATATTGATATCAAATGCTGAGCCCAAGAAATGAACACTGTATTTGAAAGGTGACTTTTTATAAAAAAGTGAAGATGGAAACCTTCTTGCTATGGTTAACCTCTAAACTCTGTTTTAAGAGAGTTTCACGTCTCAGTAAAAACCATTAGAAATGAATGATGCTGCTGGTAAGTTTCTAAGAGGTAAGCTAATTTGTGATGGAGCATTAAAAGTTCACCCCCTGACCTTGAAAAGTAAAAGGTGGATTTTAAGTTTGTGACAGAAGAATGTATCCCAAGCTAACGCGGACGAACAACTGATACCACTGCCGCAAAGGAACCTGAAGCATGCGGCTCAAACCCCGCCATTTACGTGGAACCTTACCTAAAGCATCATAACAAGACAAACACTCTCCAATCCTTCACATCAGTATCTGCAATTACCTTCTAGAACTTGTGAAACCAATCCCGCAGAGGGAGAAAACGCGTAAATCTTATATTGAACAAGTGACACTTTCCAGAAAGATGTAACGCAGGCTGTGCGATAGCTCCAGGTCCTTTAACAATTTCATAACGGTACAGATTGTTAGGGGCTTTACGGAGTTGCCCGGCAAACTTCAGTTTCTCGGGACTGCTCCAGTTTACTTGGCGTTTAGTAAAGTTCCCGTTTGCGTGACTACACCGGTTATCCCCACGTAGCTCGGCGCCTCCTGGGCGCACCCTCACAGACCAGCCTCAAGCACTCAGGGAACCAATACTACCCGGGTTGCTGTTTGTTTCCAAACACTTGCCTCCCAGAATACTCAGCTGGAGAGCATCTTACTTTTCACATTTGCAACTCAGATTTTGTATTTAGATTAGCACACCACGAACACAACCTACTATTTAAAAATCTCTTTTCCTCAAGAGTCTGATCATGTATTTACCAATCTCTGACACATTCCTTAAAGTCCTCTGAATTCCTAGATTGTCTTCTTCCCCAAGAAAGGGAAATTTTTACCATTTGGAATAGGGTGCTATTTAAGGAACTCTGAAATCAGAAAAAAAAAAAAAACCTGAAACTTTTTTTTTCTCATACGTTCTGCCAAGTTCCACTGCAAGTTCCAAATATTGTGCAATAATTTGGAAATCCAGTTAACGATGGGAAAAATCGAGCCACTCGGAGTCGGGAACTTGCAAGGGAAAAGTCAAGGCGCGGCAGCCGCACGCACACCCAGCAGACGCTGCATCCCGGGGCGCACTCCCCTCCCCACCGCTCAGATGGAGGTCACGCCTCGCAATCGATTTCACATACTGTCACTTGTCCTTTTTTCTTAACCCTCTGGTAAACTAGTTGGAACCTTGGAGAGATTAACGCGGTTGGCTGCAGTGTTGCCCTTGGGAGAAACACGTGCCCCCAAATAACGGGACCGAAGCAGCCCCACCGAATCCGGCGGCGGGGAGCCGGAGAGGGCAAGACGCAAACCGCCTTCCCCGCAGCCTCCCAGTAGTATGAGGGTCTTCCAAGTCACCTCCCCGCCCTCTTTCGCCGACAGGGCCCCGAGCGCTCTCACCTGAGCTGTCGCTTTTCCTTTTGCCGCCACTTCTCTTCTCCGCCTCCGCGGGTGACAGCGCCTGGCGGCCGTATTCCCCTGGCGCGCACGCGGCCCCGGTCGGGGTGCTGGCCCCCAAACTGGAAGAATTGGAACACAGGACCGGCGGGCTGCTCCCCAGCTCCGGGGGCCCTCCCGAATCCGGCTGGAGGCAGAGGCTGTGGCGAGCCGCACTCGGGGGGGAGGACATCTGCGGGAGGTGCCAGTTGGTTTGCAGAGCCTGGTGCTGCTGCTGCTGGTGGTGGTGGTGGTGGTGATGGTGGTGGTGGTGGTGCCCCCTGTGATGCTGGCTGGCAAACATGCCCTCCTCGTTGGGGTATCCCGCGATTATGCAAGACGAGGAAGAAGTGGAGAGCTCGGGGTAGGACATATGGTCGGATCTTCCATGGAGGGCGAGAGAGGACTGGGAAAACGGGTGCAAGCCTTGCGCCGTGGCGTGAGGGCTGCGCAGGCAGCCAAAGAGCGGGTGTTCCATAGCATGCAAGTCTCAGGTTCCAGGCAGAAGACTTCACGATGCTTCCGAAGGCTACCACCCTCTGTCACCTTTCACTGGAAATCGTGTTTTCCCCCTCCCAAATAAATAACCGCCGTTTCTGCGGAGCTCGGATAATCCCGGTCCTGAGTCCCAGCGGCCAGTCTCCTGTACATATAAACACTCGGACCCGGAGAAGCTTCCCTCCGAGCTACTCAGATGTCAAGAGTAGGAGAGGTTGAAGCCAAAAGAAGGTGGTCCCAGAGAACTGCTTTCAGGGGGAAACGGCTCGGAGAGGTTATAAATAGAGTGTAATGTGAGCTGGGGGCTGGCTTAGGAGCCCGGCGCTGACCACATGCAAACTCCCTCCAAAACTCCCGCTCAGTCTGCGCCACGCGCTCCGGGTTCCACTTCCTATCTCCGGCTGGACGCGCGCAGTGCGTCCACGCCCGCCCGCCCGTGCCAGCCGCCAAGGCTGCGAGCCGCACGCCTGGCGCCTAAACCCCAGCCGGGGCGCACAGCTGCTCCCCCTGCCCCGGGACGCGGCGGCCGAGGTGCTCCGCGGCGCACGCGGCCCCAAACTGGGAACTCAGTGTCCGGCCCGCTCCCCTCTTAGGAAAGGTGTCTTGTCAGTGCCACTTGGGCTCTGGCACCTGCAGGATTGCTAGGGGTACGGCTAGCGCTTGAGGAGCACGAAAGGGGAAGGAGGAAGAAGGAAAAACATCAGAGCTACTTGAGCGCGCGCTCAAAGTGTTTCAAAGTCTACATAAACGCGTGTCCTGGGCGCAGTGGCGCGCCTAGCTTTTCGCAGCTGCCATCTCTGGGTGGGTTGTTACTGGGCTCGCATCTGGTGCCCGAGGCTTCTGGCAAGTGCCTCATGGCAGAAAAGGGCTATTCTCAGCGCTGAAAAGAGAGAAAACCGAGGGGCGGCGAGAGTTGCAGACGGCCAGAGACGAGAGCATCCTCACCTGCGGTGCCAGGTGGGGTCTTTCTTCCTTGGCTTTCTGAACGTATCCTCCTTGCTTTCCTGGTCCCTGTCAATTTCCTAGCCATTGGTTCCCCCAAAACTTTTCGATCTGGAAAATCCGACGTGACATCGTCCTGGTCACATGTGATGTGTATACTGCACGCACATTTGCAGTCTTTCCCCTTAGAAGCCAGCCCATGTCTCCTCACCTCCCTCCAGAAATTCACCCTCTCTTCCGCTCAAAAACAAATCAGCTAATGGCACAGCTTCTACCCCTCACCCCTCACGCCCAAGCCCGCAAGGGCCATGGCTCCATTTACTGGTAAATTTTACAGTTTGATATCCTCCAAACTCGCTAAACCTGGGTGCTGCTTCAGGTCTCCCAGATTGCAATCTGGCATTATACAAAAGGAGTTAGAAAGCTTGCCGCCAGTTAATTAGTATGAGCGACGGCTGGGCTTTGATATAGCCACTTGCTTCCGGGATGACACTGTCTGCTGGGGGCAGAGTCGTTTACACAAGGCCAGCAAGCCGCACGTAATAAGCTACAGAAACAGTCAAGTCCTGCCTGGGACGTGTGGCATCAGAAGATCCGCACTCACCTATACTGCCCAGGAGCCCCAACATGCCACCAGCAGTGTAGCCCCATTATTTTCATTGTCTCAGGTGTCCAGAGGGTGGCTACGAGGTCTTTGAAGTTGTTAATGGGATTAATGACGACAGCAAACCGAACCAGCCATCTGGTTTGAATTAGGAAAAAGTATTGATGAATCTTTGAGAAGTGTCCGGGAGGCAGAACCTTCCCTCCACTGGTCCCTCAGGTTTCAGCCTACTTCTCTCTTGTCTGTTAAGCACTACTGCAGAATAGTGGCCTCTCAATAAACCTTTACATCCGTGTGAAAGTTCGAATTGTTTTCCATTGCTTAAGAGGTGGGATGGGGTGGGGGTGATCAGGAATTCTGAGATTTGTAAGCGCGGCTTTCTTTAACGGAAATTGAGCCCTATTTTGAGGGAAATTAGTTTTGCAGACTTCGTTAAAAAAAAAAAAAAGCTAAAACTTTTGTTCACCAGCTGCTCAGCTTTTCAGTCTGGGTCTGAGCTGGAACCTGCTACAAGCGTTTGACGGTAAGACTTTCTTTGCCGCTATGTTTTGGGAATCTAATATTGTTTTAGACTTCGAAATGGGGTGTTCTGCAGGTTGCACGTTTCTAAGGGTTTTAAGCACTCCCAGGATGGTGTCCAGGTCTTAGATCTTAAGAATGTTTCTTCCTGCCACTCCCCACGCCCTTGGCTCTTTAAGGATAAAAAAAGGAGGGGGTATATTCTTCTAATATGGTCGGAATATTTTTTGAATTTTCATTGTGTTTATGGTTTCAATATGTGCTCTGATATTAAAAGTTGAAGTACAAAGAACAACACTAAACTTCCCAAACTTGAGTAGCTCCTCTGTAGGGATTATGGGTGAATGCATTAAAGGCTTTATCCAAGGAGAAATTTAGGCAACCATCTCCATAAACAGTAACCAGAAATATTTACATAATATAATGGTGTCTACTAAAAGCATTATCGAAAATGTCAGACAACGCTAACTAAAGATACACTGGATCTAGACAGATCAACAAAAAAACATCCACAAAGGTCCCCTTTTGGTTTGCATTACAGTGGTTTAGAGGGAGCAAAGCAACTGAGAAATGAATGGGTTTGAATTTAACCAGCATGGTTCAGGTAACTAGTAAGGAGCAAACACAAACTTTTCACTCCAGGAGCTGCCAGTTCTCCTTGAACCTGTCCAGTGATTGTGCTGGTTTTGTCTCACTTAACTGTGTCAGATGTGAGCAACATGGCCAGAAATTTCTCTACAACCTGCCTCAGTCAGCCAGCCTCTGGAACTATGGGGCTAGAAGATTGGGAAAGAAAAGTTAGAAAATATTAGAAAAAGGAGTCTCTTTGAAAGTGCACAATTAGAACAAAAGCTCACAGGAAAGGCCTTTTTAATTGAAGAGCCAAAACGCGTAATATCAGTAAAAATGATGAAGTCTAGATTTCTAACAGAAAACATAACAAAAAGGGTGGTGCAAAAAGGGAAAGAAGGTTTTGATGCAGTCCAGCATAAGTATGACTTTTTAAATTTTCTCTGAATTTCCAAATATATAGTAATTATTCCATAAAGCTTTTAGTTCAAAATTTTCACTTACTAGAATATTTGGAATAAGAAAAAATATTGATTTTTATTTTCTAAGCCATTGGAAAAAAATGTTTAATGTCCTAACAACAGGAAAAGTTCCTAACATTTCCTTTAACAGCTACTTCAGAGTCCACATCTATATCTTAATATTGAAAGATGCCTTTTTATATATTATGAAGAATAGTGAAAAAGAAAAGATTATAGAATTTTTATAGTTTTCATTTTAAACTATACGTAGTCCAGTGTTTAGCCTATATTTATAATATATTTTGAATTTTTCTGAAAAATATTCTCTTAATACCAATATTTCATGCAAAGTTTTAATATCAAGCAGTGCATTATAACAAGAGCCTGAATATAGGAATAATGTGAGCTGCTAGTTTTCCAGAAACTGTAATCAAAACTATTTAAGCATGTGCTAGGCTCTTTAAATTTGACAAATATGCACTTCTATTATTCCTTTGCTTAACAAAATATTCAATAGTAAAAGAGATTTTTTGTAATTAAGATTATTTCATTTGAAAGAGACTAGAACTTAAATTAAGCAATCTGAAGAGTTTAAATCTTAAGAAACATGATGCTTCTTTTAAGAGTTGCTATTCTTCTGTACATTTGTGTCATGAGGTATGATGGGAAAATATTTAAAATCAAGCATAATCTTTAGCTAAAGATATTATAAACTTTGTCTTGCATTTATCTGCCAGACAAATTTACTTCGGTAGCATATAGACATGATGTATGAATTTAAGTATGGAAAATTAAATCGGAATTGGAATTCGTCTCTGAAACTTGTGTTGTACATAAAAATATGTTTCTGCTATATTTCTCCAAGAAATAACAGTTCTGTCCTTCTGTTGGTTCTTCTGGAATAAAAAATTTTGAAAATATATTATAATTTGCTAAATACTCAATGGTAATTTGTGTGATTTATAATGCACTCCAAGTTTAAAAACTAAGGAATTGCCCTTCACCAGGAATTATGCATTCGCGTATTTCAGGAACAATTTTGCTATGGCTAATGTATGTTATTAGATGATTGTATATACTCTTATTGATTTTTAAAGTAAGTTGTGATTTTTAGTAATATAATTTTTTAGTAGATAAAAGTTGGTGCTTTCACAATAAAATTTGCTGTTTCTATATTACTAAATGAATACTTAAACATTACTTCACAAAAGTGTAAAATAATAGGCTATATACTTTGTTTTTCTAATTTGTCTTCTTCCTACATTTAATTTTATTTCTTTCATAAATTGGTGGTTTTCTTCAAGTATCATGTAGTAAATAATGTTCAGAACACTAACATGAAATATAGATCATGATTGATAATTTTAAATTTATAAGATTTAATTAAAAATAAAAAATATTTGCAATTTTTCATTATTCCAATTCCTTTCCACATACATTTTATGAAATTCTAATTATCCTTTGGGGTGTATGCAAGGAGGATTAAGATGAAGAGACACCGACTACCTCTCAAATTTCAAAAACTTCTAAGTGAACTTCCTTTTGTCCACCTGTCTTAAATTCAGAATTATTCAGCAGTTTTCTTATAATGCACATGGGAAATTACATTCAGTTCCCACATTTTCATTTGCATTCATCTTGTATGTTATTTTTGTTGATAAATGTATACATCTCAAATTGCCTCCCTGATACACCTAACTGTAAGAAGTATAGGCACACTAATGCAAGACAGTTCCCTAATGAAATGCTATATTTTACATTATATATTCTATACCATCAAACTCATAAGCATTAAATTTCTATCCACAATTTAAGGGAAATAAACCATTTATTTCTCCCATGTCATAAAAAGCAATGCTATACTTTTAAGTGGACTGAATTTAGAACAAGTTCATAAATCTTAGAGAAAAAAATCATTCGAAACTAAACACGGGAATTATAGGTAAAACCTTAGTCTTCTGTTTTAAATTTTCCAACCTGAAGAGTTTAACATGACTAATGTAATTTTGGCACAATGGTAGGTTACTCTTATGTGTTTTTATTTTTCATGCTTCATCAATTTGTAGCATGTTTTATTCTTAACGTGGTTCTTTCATTTTGAGCTTGGGTTTATGATTTGAATCACTAAAACTCCCTGTGTTTTAGCTCTGTTAGTATGGCTCTCCCAAAATATGTAATTGCACAGTCTAGTTTTATATGATCCCAACTCAGCAAAGAAACACCAGCTGCCTTTGATATCAATACTTTTGTTTGTAGGAATAAAAAAAATGTGGGGCACCTGGGTGGCTCAGCCGGTTGAGCGTCTGACTTCAGCTTAGGTCATGATCTCACAGTTTGTGGGTTCGAGCCCCACATCAGGCTGTGCTGACAGCTCAGACAGAGCCTGGAGCCTGCTTTGGATTCTGTGTCTCCCTCTCTCTCTGCCCCTCCCCAGCTTGTGCTCTATCTCTGTCTCTCTGAAAAATAAACATAAAAATTTTTTAAATAAAAAAATGTGTATTTGTGTACTAAACAAAATAGAAAGTTAGAGCAAAAACACATGAGGTTTTATAATATACTTTTAAGACTTTAATATTAGTACCTTGATATGATCAGATTTGTAAAAGACTTTGAGAATATAGAGTATTTTTACACAAGGTAATGGCCATGTGAAAATGGATCCAAACAAGAATGAAAATGATTAAATGATAACTATCTGCTTCTGTCTCGCTTGACATAAGGAATTAGAAAGGCGATAGGAGGACAAAATAGGCCCAGGGAAAACCAGAAGAAGGCATTTAGCAGGTGAAAAGACAGAGAAATAAGACAAGCTTAAATATATGAAAAATAATTATACATTTGATAATACAAATATGTAATTCATAAGCCACATACATTTACAATGATGGTAAAAAGATCCCAGGTGCATGTTTTAGTTTAATTGGAATAAAACTAAGTAATCAGAAAGGTTTATGTTTAAACACATACACGGCATATGTATTTTTAATAAAAGAGATATTAACAAAATACTGTTCTGAGAAACGGTTTGAAGCAATCACATGCATACAATGTGAACGTTAGGTACAGATGGGATCCATGCCTAGACAAGGACAAGCTACTGAGTATCTGAAATTCTGAGTACTGGGTGCCTTCTTGACATACAAACCTGTAACCTGAAACTCAGTGTAGTCAATTGTTTTTCTAAATTTCATTTATTTTAGAGAATGATTTCTGCTGAGTTGGGGTAATGGTATACGGATGGGAATGAGCTGTTTTCAAAAGCTTTCAGTGGCTGAGAAAAAAGAAAAAAGGAAGAAACCTATCGGGCCAGCTGCATCTTCTAGCCCTTCAGAGCACAAGGGACTCCAACAGACTCAAACTTAACCAGAACCCTGGAGGGACATCAGCTCTGAGCCCAAGGGCCCAGCATAAGGCACTTACTCAGACCATCAGCTAACAGTCCTTTCCACCAACTACAGAGACCTGTGATCAAAGTGAAGCTTTCTCTACCTTAGGTAAAAGCGTATCATTTCTAGATGACACTTCTTCACAGGGTGACCACAGAAGATTCTTTCCCCCTCCTTGGCTTATTCATGTTGCATGAGCCTTGCCTAATAACCTGAGTGGCTAAAACCACCTTGTTCCAACTCCATGTTTCTAATGACTAATTCTTGAGGCATAAATAACGAAAAGGAAAAGAGAGCTGTGACGAAAAAGGTCAAAGCAATGTTGGAATACTTTATGATAAAATACAGTAAAACTTATTACTGATCTTGAAAGTAGACTACACAGTAATGGGAAACCTGATAGTTCCTTCCTCTAATCTAGAGCATCTGTAGTGATCTGCAACAGCATTTCTGCAAATAACTTATGAAGGATGTGTGCTGGTGACAGTGAGGTTAATGTTCCTATGAAGACATAATCAAAGTCAATTTAAATAAATTTCACCCATAATCATATACAGTAAAACCTCTACTTACCACAAACAACTTTAATATTTCCCCAATATGTTAAATATAGAGAAATAAAAAATGTCATGATATGACTTTCCAGGATAATTCCTACATTTTATTTCATAACAGCTTTCATTTGTGGACCAGTATTACCTGTCAATAGCTTATGAAATGCCTGGATTACTCCAAGTTTTGTTCTTAGTCAAATCATATATCCTATCTTGTTCAGTTAAAAATATGATTTGATCAGGGTAATAATCTGAATCCCTTTGGATTTTTAAGATCAGATTTTCCAAAGTATGTGGCATATCCTGATCTGACAGACTTTGCCAAAGCAAATGCCCAGGTGGCAACACTTAGAATTGTTTTTTCAGGTCCAAAAATAAACATATAATTAGAAAACTCTGTAAAGCTCTCCACTGTTGTAGGTATGGTGACACAGTTGGAAGTACCTTTAAAAAAGACATAGAGAAGTGCACAGAAGCTAGTAAATGTTACACTCTGTAAATCTGAGGTTGTTGAATTAGCTGTTGGTGTTCCTCTTTCTGTAATAATATTAAAGACTTGCCAATCCATGTGTAGTTCTTCATGTAGACTCATTTTTTTTAAATAGCAGCTGGTATTTGTGACCAAATGTAACATAGACATGGTTAAAATAAAAAAGTGGGTAAGTTTCCTTGCACTGCAGTGGCAATTCCAGTGTTCAAAAATTGCTAAATTCTACCTCTGATTAACAAGGCCCATGGTGGTCTCTCTCTAAACAGCATCATTGCAAACTTGGTTGCTCAACTCAGAAGATGCCACCTTCAACAAGCTCCTCCCTCCTTACCCCTTTCAATTATGCAATCAATCCTCAAGTAGAATAGTCCCAATTCTACTTTAGCATTCATTAACTGCAATGAGTTAATTACCAATGCCATTACTTTATTTTTTAAATGTTTATTAATTTTTGATAGGGAGAGAGAGAGAGAGAGAGAATGAGCACATGTGAGCAAATGGAGGAGAAGAGAATCCCAAGCTGACGTCACATTGCTGGTGCAGAGCCTGATATAGGGCTTGAACTAATAATGAACCTTGAGATCATGACCTGAGCCAAAACCAAGAGTCAGATGCTTAACTGACTGAGCCACCCAGGCACCCCTTAGTTAATCACCAATGTCATTACTTTAAATGGGGCCCCCATCCTTCTTGCTTCCCTTATAGAGGATTCCCAGTGGTACCCTACTTGCATAGAGCATTGCTCCATTTCCAGAGGCAAGAGGGAGAATTGGTTTCA
Source organism: Suricata suricatta (assembly GCF_006229205.1). Lineage (NCBI taxonomy): Eukaryota > Metazoa > Chordata > Mammalia > Carnivora > Herpestidae > Suricata > Suricata suricatta. The sequence goes on from NC_043701.1 coordinate 90,757,633, forward strand.
CCCTTAGCTGTATCACTTTTTAACTCTGTGAGTGGATTCATTTGCTAAGGCAAAAGAATACTATAATCAATTAAATATGACAATGTTGTGAGTGAACCTAACAAGATGCTGAACATAATGTGTAATAATTTTAAGGTATATCTAGAGCTGCACTGTTTAAAATAGCATCATGTGGCTGTTGAGCATCTGAAATGGAACTTACCCAAATTAACATATGCTTTAAGATTAAAAGACTTCATGAGAAATTCACATGATTTCAAAGACGTCATGTGAAATGAATAGACTTTTATATGGATTGCACGTTAAAATGGTAATTGTTGGATACACTGGACTGAATAAAGCATGCTACTGAAGTTAATTTTCTTTCTACTTTTGAAAGTAGCAACTTGAACATTTAAAATCACATAGGTGGCTTGCATTGTATTTCTCTTGGAAAGCACTTATCCAAGAGACTAGAGGATGCCAGTTAATGTTTACTCTCTCTCATCCCCCACCACCTTGCAAAAAGGTACCAAATTACATATATATCCATCAAAATGATGTAGGACCTGAAATATCTCCATAAGTTGATCCTCTTGACCCCTTAGGAGCTTCACAATGTGGTACCACACAAGAAAACTTCCCAAACAAAATCTCAAGGAAGCAGAGGAAATTCCTGGAGCAGCAAAACATCCTATTTGAAGACATTTAGTTACTCCTTTGTATATCAGGAGCATCGTTATTAACTAACTGTTGATATGCTTGGAAGAGTTCTTTTAGCAATAGTCTTTGCCAAGAAAGAAGAGCAATGTGTATCATTCATGATGGACTAGACAATACTATCACAACGCATTAACCTCTATATCTTAAGCCTTAACAAAAGTTTAGTTCTTATTCCTACAAATTCTGATACAAGACAGTTGGCTCTCCACTCATCAAGTGAGCTCATGAAATTGTCACCTCAACATGTTTCTCCAAGATATCACAGCAGGGGTAAAGAGAGGTGGAGGGTTACATGCCTGGCCTTACATGCTTTGATGCAGAAGTGATACATGTCAATAACTTACAGGCCAGAATAAAGTCTGATATACCTATAAGGTATCTGGAAAATATTCTAAAGCACATGACTATTTGGTGAGCAGTGAATGTTTCTGCCACATCAAGCTTTAACAAACTTCAAATTTGTTCCTAATAGACTTAGACCTCTTAGCATTTTATGTGGATGTTTTCCAGCAAAGTGTCTGGCACAGAGTAAACACTCAATAGTTATATTCAACAGAGCACTCAAATCTGCAAGTTTCACTTTATCATTAGCCTTTGGTACCCAGGGAGCTGCTATCATTAAAGTGTATCTACAATATAACCAAAAAGAAAATTTGACCAATAAGATGTTCAGCCCAGCTTCAGTTGTTTTTTGTATTTTTTGCTTTGATTTTTGCTCTAGAGCATAGACACATTCCTAATTTTCATTGGAATTAGAACATTTGTGTCTGTATGTAATGAGAATACATAATTCCCTCAATTCTGAATAAGACATAATAATAATGAAACAAAATATCTCTGAAACTTAAGATTTAATATCTATATACATAATCTACACTTGATTCAAACACTTGGTATATATAAATTATGGTAACCACTAATTGTTATATAGGTAATGTCCGGACACTGTTATCTCATCTACACCTCAGTAATCTGAGACAGCTATATCAGATATATATGCGTCTCACCTCTTATTATGCTGATTAAAATCTGTATTATTTTAGTACTGAATCTCTTCTAGTTCCAGAATGGTTTGGCTGATTTATAGTAAAATCTGATATAATAATTTCACATAAAATATTAAAACTTTCTAGAGCAGCAAATCTTAATTATCAGATGAATTATCTTTAAAAAAAAAAAAGGAAGTTCACTACAGAAATCCAACTATGGAAAGCAAACAGTGAGAAGTACCTCAGTTATGACAATTATAGGTAAAGGGGACCTGGTACACTGTCCGCTTAAGTGTTCCCCATTCGCCTTACCTATCACAGGTTTGTGTGTTGCACCTACAAAGAAACAAAAAGTTCTAGAGATACAACCTGAAATCCACTAATCATTAAAAGATACAGTCAGTCCAATAAAATGGCCCCTGAAATGCCAGGCCTGTGTTTTCTTGGCCCATTAATTTACTTGATAGGCACATTCTGGGCATATATTTGAGTCACATTATTTTCTTTTATTTTGGCCTTCAAGTGTCTAGTTATCAATTCCTTCAGGCTCTCTAATCTAAAAAATATATATAAAGTTATACTGCCAAAAACTATGTAGAAATATTTTAGTAGATAATATTTTAATGTAATAATCCTGCATTTATCAAGAATCCAAATTAGAAGAAGATAGCTATCTGAAAAACATCTCCATAAGATCTGAAAGGCATAATGCTATTTCATAGAATCGAAAAAGGGTCTTGTTGTGATGAGCACAGGGTGTTAGATGTGAGTGATGAATCACTAAATTTTACTCCTGAAACTAATATTACACTATGTGTTAACTAACTGTAATTTAAATAAAAATTTGAAACAAAAAATAAACAAATAAAATAAAAAGGATCTAATCCCTAAAGAATTCAGTGCTAGAAAAACAGATTACCAGATAGGAAAAGGAGAAAAAGGACACACATTGCTAAATTATCAAGGAAGAAATCCAGATGATCAAGAAATACAAAATACTCTATGTTTATTTGTAATGAAAATACAAGCTAAAGAAGATATCACTGTCCAACTGCAAAAATGATAAAATTTAAAAAACAAATTGGTTGTGGTGACAAGACTTTAGGAAAATAAGAGATCTCATAGACTATTGATAAGAGAATAATTAAAACACCCAGCTAAGATAAAACAAGCAATAAATAAAAGGCTAAGTTTTGATTCCCCAATTCCAGATAAATTAGTACAAAGTTAATTCAAAGTTAGTATATATATATATATATAGCCAAATATCTCAAAATCTTGTGTATAATCAAGTTTCTGAAGTAATATTTACTGTATTGAAAATACATATCAAGTAATAAAAAATAATTAAATGATTTATGACAAATCATTATAATAAATACAATATAACTATGAAAATTATGTTCTAAAATAATTATAATATAAAAATGAGTTATGATATAATGTCAGAAATTAAACAGTCTACAAACATATGTAAAAGATGATCCAAATACAACCTCAGTATACATCTTTTTTATGCATATTTTATATATTTATTATATTATAGATATGCATATATTTGACATCAAAAAATATACTCCGAATGATAACAGTTTAATGTTATCTGTGGCTGGTCTTAAAGCTATCTTATAATTTTGTATAATGAATGAATACCAATTTTATAATCAAGAAAATGACATTTTTATTTCTATATAATTATCCTATAAAGGAGAAAAAGCCTTTGTGCTTTGAATAAACCTTATATATGTTAAATAATTCCATTATGAATAGACATAATCGTCATGTGATTATTGATTAGCCTGTGTCAAATGCATTAATTATTTTTGCCTTATCTTGGCCTTAGAAACTCCTGTTCTTCTCTAAATAATATCTGTTGCTCTAAAACTGTATTACTGCACTATCTATCTGCAATTCACAACTAATCTGAAACAATTCAAATGTGAAAGATCAATTGTCTGCGTGTGCTGGGTGGTAACGCATATGGAGTGCATTACACCTAAGACTGAGACTCAGCAGTATCTGGAGTATAAACCAAGGTATTGTCTTGGACAAATAGTCTTTAATGGCTTGAGTTATAGTAAATTTGAAACTAATTTTTCTCCCATGTGTGGATACAGAGATTGGGTGAGGGATTTATTTTTCTTTTTTGGCAATGGCAAGGTTTAATCGTTAGTGAGAGTCAGAACAGTAGAAGGTGTTCTCATATTAAGGTATGACAAGAAAAAGTTCAGCGTATCACATGACACTTTCTATTGTCTAAGAAGCAGGAGTTGCCACAGTGTTAAAGCAGAGTTTACAGGGTTTCAGTGTCTTGAGATTTTCACACAAACTAGAGTTCAAACTGTTACCTTTTCTCCCAGTTGATATCATTTTGGGAAATATGCTAACAATGCAAAAATAGCACATTCAAATTTCTAACACATAACCAAAGTTTTCTTTCCTTACTTCATTACTGAGCATGCTGAACAAGAAAACACAATTTAACATTCATTGGAAATAAAGAAACTTCCTCTCTCTCCCTCATCCTCTTGTTTTTATCTCTATCTAGCACATGACTTAGATACTATTATTGGAATCTTTAATACCAAAATATCCTTGGTATCATCAGAGTTTAAACCATGGTAGAAGTTCACTGAAATGTAAAATTAAAAACAAATCTTAGAGCTGGAAGAGACTTTAGAAATCATCTAGTTCAATCCTCTTTATTTAAAAAAGGCACATAGGCCATTGACAATTTATGAATGACCCATAAAGTTTTAAATTATATTGGTAATTTGATAATGGACTCTTACAAAATTTAAATCCCAGAGAGCCAACATATCTGATATTATATTTCAAAGCAACATTGATGTTTGCTATTATTTCATTATTATCTATCTCAAACTCTCATTAAGGATCTAAATGGTCTCTCTTAATTTTAGTTACATATATTGCTTACCTTCAGGGAGAAACTACAAATATAAATGATATTCACAGATATAGGAATTCATAAAATCTAGATGAATGTCCCTTGAAAATGTTGGCACAGTTCTTTATTTTCCAAAATTCCTTACTGAAGTATAACACATATTTTTAAAAGTGGGCATGGTTATATTTTGATGAGAAAACTGGTCTAAGAATTCCTTTTTTTTTAATGTTTATTTATTTTTTAGAGGAAGAGAGAGAGTGAGAGAGCGTGAGTGGGAGAGGGGCAGATAGAGAGGGAGACACAGAATCAGAAGCAGGCTCTAGGCTCCAGTCTGTCATCACGGAGCCCGACACGGGTCTCCAACTAAGGAGCAGTGAGATCATGACCTGAGCTGAAGTTGGATGCCCAACAGACTGAGCCACCCAAATGCCCCTAAGAATGTCTTTAAGATCGCAGACCAAATATAGTCCTCCAGTCTCTAATGTACGGATGGAAAACAAAACATTTACCAACTGAATTGTTCATTATTCATCATGACTTTTTCCTCCAAATCCCACCAGATCTGTATCTAGCCAGGCCACAACTGACAGTCAAAGCAACGTTAACTCGTCAGGTGCTTGCTTTTGCTGAGGACTTTAACATAGCTATGGTCCCCCCAAAACCGTGATGTCACTTAGTACTGACACCACAGTCAAGCTCATATACAAGGGCGTATGTACACAACATGAGCCATCAGATGTGTGTATATAAGGAATTGTATCTGGGAATAAGAAACGTTTAATTTATGGAAGCATTTGCAACATATCAATTATCACTGATACAAATGCCCTAGATTGCTGTCTTCTATCACACTATTACTGCATAAACATTTTATTTTTTAAATGTTCATTTTTAATATGCATGTTTTCCAGTTGAAGAAACATTTTAAAGCAAATTTTGTTTTATATTTAATTCAATTACAAAGTTAATTCTGCTGTTAATAATTTGACACCGAATTTCTAAGTGGTCTCAGTTAATACATGTTAAATCGTGAAAGAACTAATCTGAAGATTGAGAAAAGTGGACTGTCCTAATTCACATCAGATGTTAATATTTTATTTTCCCCTTAAACTTTTAAAAGATTCTTTTATTTTGTATAACCAAGGCTAACTAAAATTAATTGTCCATAAAAGTCTCCTTGCAAATATATATTAGTGAGGCACTATTATGACTACACTTCAGGAAGGTTAATAGCAAATATTTTCCATTGGCTCTAAGTTATAATATTGTCTCAAAGTCCTATCATCTTTTAGAACATCAACATTCTTTTTTTTATGTTTATTATTTTTGAGAGAGAGACAGAGCACAAGCAGGAAAGGGGCAGAGAGAGGGGCAGAAACACAATTCAAAGCAGGCTCCAGGCTCCAAGCTAACAGCACAGAGCCCGACACAGAGCTTGAACTCATGAACTACAAGATCATAACCTGAACTAAAGTCAGACACTTAACCAACTGAGCCACCCAGGTGCCCCTAGAGCATCAACATTCTATACTTTAAAAGACCATTTTAATTCATGCCAAAATAAGTCATATAAGCAAGCATTTTACTATACACATAATTAAGCTGTATACTAGGAAGACTTTGTTCCATGATATCTAGTGAATATGTTTTTTTTATTGTAAAAAATGATAAAACTGAATTATTGTAAAAAATGATAAAACTGAAAGGCTTGTGGAAAAAACTGTGGTTAAAGGAAGAGTTTCAAGACTTCAAGCTACAAAATGTGTTAGATGGAGAAAAACATTTTATTTAGCTGATAAATGTCAGACTGTACCTCTCTTTTTATCTTGATTTATTTTGTTCCCATTCAAAAAAAATTACTATATTTGACAAACTGCAGCTGTGGTAATAGTTTTGTTTTGTTTTTAACACACCTGACACAATGATGGGAATATTTGGTTGTAAAATAGGCCATAAATTTCCATTTTAACAGGTCAGATAAGGAGTACCTAAGTCGGTTAAGTGTCCCACTTCAGCTCAGGTCATGATCTCACTCTGGTCGTTCGTGGGTTCGACCCCGAGTCAGGCTCTGTGCTGAGATCTCAGAGCCTGGAGCCTATTTCAGATTCCACGTCTCCCTCTCTCTCCACCCCTCCCCCAACCACACTCTGTCTCTGTCTCTCTCTCAATCTCTCTCTCTCTTTCTACCTCTCTCTCAAGGATAGATAAATGTTAAAAAAAAAATTAAAATAGGTCAGATATGGCTTACATCCAAAAGGTGACAGCAAAACATTTACACAATAAAATTTGCCATCAGCTCAGCATTTCTAAAGATGTCAAGAATACGAATATACACCACTTATTTATTTTTTTAAATTAACATTATGTTGATAATAAGTCTTTGTGGAAAACATGAACAAGTGTGCCTTTGAAGTACATGCTCTACATGTGCTGTAGAATAAGATAAACCAAGGACTGAATTTCTGCTCCATTATTTAATATTGAATGATCTTGGAAAGGTAACTTCATTAAGCCTCAGTTTCTTTTCTATAATTAGAAGAATTGTAGTTAGGATTAAATGAGATTAAGCACGTAAAAGATCTGTATAGTATTTGTTACAATATTTCAAAAGCATGTCTTATGAAGAATAAGTTTTCTGCTTCAGGCCTGTTAAATATGAACAATTTATAAAACTCAAATTAGACTGAAGTGATGTTTGCATTTTTAAGAGCACATGTTTATTTCAAACGTCCACAATTGTTGTTTTCTTAACATCAAGAATTTTAAAAATTACATAGTCTCCAAAATAATACTATGTGCCATAAAAGAAAATTATACTTTTAATCAAAATATGTCAATATTGAGCAGAAATCGCTAACTAAAATAAAATGAAAACCATTTTCTACATTTTAAATTTTTTTAGTGTGTTTATTTTTGAGAGAGAGAGATTGAATGTGAGTGGGTGAGGGGCAGAGAGAGGGAGACACAGAATCTGATGCAGGCATCAGGCTCCTAGCCATCGGCACAGAACCTGACATGGGGCCTGAACCCACAAACTGTGGGATCATGACCTGAGTGAAGTCAGGTGCTTAACTGACTGAGCCACCCAGAAGCCACTTCCACTTTCTACATTTATATGACAAGTATCACTGGTTCACCTGAGAGATTATGTTCCATCTAAGGCACATATATTCTATTATTATGCTTAGTGCAAATGAAAATCATCAATTATAATTTGCTTCTATAGTAAAAAAAAACCCCTACAGATTAAAAATGTCAAATGAATCTCTATACTGTATACCTGAAACTAATTACACTGTATGTTAGCTAACTGAAGTTTAAATTAAAACTTTAAGAAAAGAAAAAGAAAAAGGGGCTCCTGCTGACTCAGTTGATTGAGCGTCCAACTTTGGCTCAGGTCATGATCTCATGGTTCCTGAGTTCAAGCCTCACATTAGCCTCTCTGTGGACAGAGAGAAGCCCTCTTCCAATCCTATGTCCCTCTCTCTTTCTGTCCCTCCCCCACTCATGCTCTTTTTGTCTTAAAAATAAACATTTAAAAAATATTTTAAAATAAAAATATACTTCTATACATTTTTAAATCAGGATCAATACTTGCTTCAATAGGCACTAAAGGACACACATATTATATTTGCCAGCATTTGGTTGTTATTGACTGTTGTTTGAAATGACAACTAGCTAGGTTTTTAAAAATAATTGTTACAGATATATTCTGTGCTTAACCTTTTTTTCAATGGACCTCACTTTTCTATTTTCAATAAATATATATAATTATTCACTCTATACTAAACCATTTTAGTTTTAATTATTAAATACCTATCTAGCTTTGCTAGATAATTGTTAGCAATAAATTCAAATGAGTGAGACATAGTAAAATTCCATCTAGCTCCAAAAACGCCCTCAGTCATAAAAGTAATATTTAAAAAGTATACAAAGATTTCTGTCCTGAGAAATTGTGTTATATTTTTAATAGGACAAGATTTACAGACATGAAACAGTTAGGTAATAATATGAAAATATATAAGATGAGATCGGGCGCGTTCAGGGTGGTATGGCCATAGACATGAAGATATATAAGAATATATATTCTTGTGTAATTAATGAATATAAAGAAAAAACGCTTTGTGTATTAAATTATGCAATGTACCTCTTGTAGGAGGATAAAGTAGCATAAATTTGAAGGGAGTTTGGAATTTCATTTACAGGGAATGTTTGTACATTGTTTAGGGCAGCAGGTGAGATAGGCAGGTATTTTCAACTGATTATATTTGAGTATCAAAGAGATTGTTACTTATGGCAATAGTATACATCCTTTGGGGACAAAGAGAATATCTTAGTTGACAGAATCAAAGACATCAAAAAAGGATCCTATCTAGAGAGGAAGGTGGGGAGTTTTTCATTAAATACATGGAACTTAAGCTAAGGGCTGATTGTTGAAAAGATTTCTTTGTCAGATATATTAAAGCTTGCATCAGAAGTAAGAATAAAAGTAATGCTTGGCTGCCAAGTGATCAATGAAACTATGACTATGGATGCGTTTTCTTAAAAAGCATAAAAGGTTAACAATACAAAAATAATAGCTCAGCCTTGTAGTAGCCTTGTATTTAGAAAAGGATTAAAAACCATAAAGAAGGCTTGGAAGGCTTATCAGAAGAATTATTAGAGAGCAAGTGGCAAATAAGCACATTATCCTGAAAGCCAAGAGAATAGAAAAATTCTACAAAGTCTACAAATTCTACAAATGATGAATAGTATCAGATAGAGCAGAGCTATTGTGCACGATCATATTTGAAAACAAGACTCAGAGAAGGATATGGCTAACGGCACAGAGAATGCTTCATCAGAGCAGCAGGGGATCCAGAACGCAATAGGAAAGAAGGAAATGAATGCACTACTTTTCAAAAATCTGTATATGAGCCAAAAAAAAAAAGTACAGTTATCTGAAGGAGAAGCAAAGATAGTAGAAGTGTTTTTGTTTGCTTGCTTTCTCCTAAGAAGCAACTTTTTCAATTAATTCATTTATTTTTTAATTTACATTCAAGTTAGTTAGCATATAACACAACAATGACTTCAGTAGATTCCTTAATGCCCCCTACCCATTTAGCTCATCCCCTGTCCTACAACTCCTTCCACAACCTCTGTTTGTTATCTATATTTAAAAGTTTCTTATGTTCTCCTCCCTGTTTTTTATATTATTTTTGATTCCCTTCCCTTATGTTAATCTGTTTTGTATCTTAAATTTCTCATATAAGTGAAGTCATATGATATTTGTCTCTCTTGGACTGATTTTGCTTAGCATAATACCCTAAAGTTCCATTGATGTAAGTGTAAATGGAAAGATTTCATTCTTTTTGATGGCTGAGTAATACTAGACTGTATGTATGTGTGTGTGTATATATATATATATATATATATATACACATACACCACTCTTCTTTATCCATTCATCCATTGATGGACATTTGGGCTCTTTCCATACTTTGGCTATTGTCACTAGCACTGCTATAAGCATTGGGGTACATGTGTCCCTTTGAAACACCACACCTGTTTCCCTTGAGTAGATACCTAGCAGTGCAATTCCTGGGTCATAGTGTAGTTCTATTTTTAACTTTTTTCCAGAGTGGCTACGCCAGATTGCATTCCTACCAGCAGTGCAAAAGAGATCCTCTTTCTCCACATCCTTGCCAACATGTGTTGTTGCCTGAGTTGTTATGTTAGCCATTTTGATATGTATGAGGTGATATCTCATTGTGGTTTTCATTTGTATTTCCCTGATGATGAGTGATGTTGAGCATTTTTCATGTGTCAGTTGGCTATCTAGATATCTTCTTTGGAGAAATGTCTATTCATGTCTTTTGCCCATTTCTTCACTTGATTATTTGTTTTTTAGGTATTGAGTTTGTTAAATACTTTAGAGGTTTTGCATACTAACCCTTTATCTGATATGTCATTTGCAAATATCTTCTTCCATTCAGTAGGTTGCCTTTTAGTTTAGTTGATTGATTTCTTTGCTGTGCAGAAGCTTTTTATTTTGATGAGGTCCCAAGAATTCATTTTTGGAAAGAAACAACTTTTAGGAAGTTAAAGTTAAAGAGAAAAGTGATTATGTTGCCATCATCTTGCACATGCCAATATCTATTAAGTGGATAATTGAGAACTAATTGGAAAAAGTAAAAGTTATGAAAACAAGAGTATTTTTGGAAGCTAGAGAAGGTGACAATAGCTGGTGAGTTTACTTTAAATAAAGAGAGAAGTGTGTCACTTATAACACACATTTTATAAGTCACCATATCTTTTCTATACAATGGGATGGGATTGTGAAGTTATAATAAAGTTTGTAAATGACAAAAAGGAATACTACTTGAAGGTCTTAGTTTCTCTTTTCTAGGTATATTTCTCTCTCAACCTCACTGTTTTAGGATGCTTGTGTTTGATATACATTCCCCCAAGTATCTACAATAAATTCTATAATAAACATTAAATTATACAATTAGTAAATTTTATAATATGTAATAGTGTAATCAAAATATAGACATCAAGATTCTGACCCATAAGAACTTGGTAAAAAAAATCAACTGTTGGGGCGCCTGGGTGGCTCAGTCAGTTGCGCGTCTGACTTCAGCTCAGGTCATGATCTCACCATTCGTGGCCTCGGGCCCTGCGTCGGGCTCTGCGCTGACAGATTGGAGCCTGGAGCCTGCTTTGGACTCCATGGCTCCCTCTCTCTTTGTCCCTCCCCTGCTTATGCTCTGTCTCTCTCGCAAAAAATAAACATTTAAAAATATTTTTTAAAAAATCAACTGAATGACTCTTGTTAATACCTCAGTAAGTTATTAAGCATGCAACTTTTAGGCACCTATCAGAAGAAAGTGTTTTGCACTTCAGGTGATGAATTTCTAAAAGAATCTGTATTTCATACAAATACAAAACATGCTTTATCACCCTTAAATCATAATTCATCTTTCTATGAATAAATTGATTGGGAATTGACAAGTTCCATCAAGCAACTTTCCTGTTTGCTTAAATATAAGATAGCACACTTTCCCAATATTATCTCACAGGAAATAGGAAGTCACATTTTGAATCTTTGAATCCCTGTATAGTTCATGTGGGTCACTGTCTCAATTATTTTGAACTACAAATCACCAGGTGGAAAAACATATTAATCTGAAAGAACTTCAATATACAATGGATATTAATGCTTATACAATTTACTCCACAATTGAGTATTTTAAAAAAGAGGAAAATCATTAAACACAGATTTTAATTTTTTTCCTAGGAAATGACCTCAGAATTATAGGTGTTAGACGTCTAGTTAATTTAGGGTGCCATAAAGAAATCTTTTAAATACTATTTCAGAATAGTGAATAATTAAGTAGTGAGATCAAGCATACACACTTTGAGGAAAAATAAAATAATTTGTCTTTCTGTCTTGTATTATGTGAACACTTACATAAGAAGTGAGAAAATTTGTGTGTATTAACACACAGTTTTAAAATACTCTGCATCGTAAATAGTATTGAAGGTATGGAGGATTATGTACTCTTGAAACTGCCTTGGAAAACTCAAAACATGACTCCATATTTACTAATGCATGGATGGCAAGGTGTATATTAGGAACATAAATGTATCAGAGTAAATTCATTCTTAGGCTTCCATAACAAATTACCAAAAATGGAGTAGTTTAAAACAATGGGAATTTCTTTTCTTCCAGTTCTGGAGACTAACAGTACAAAATCAAGGTGGAAGGGCCATGCTCCTTCTGCAAGTACTAGGGAAGGATCCTGTTTTCTTTCTTCCTACCCTCTGGTGCCTGCCAGCAACACTTGGCATTCTTTGGCTGCAGGTACATTATTCTTGCCTACATAATTACCTGACCTTGTGCACTGTTTCTTTTTTTTTTTTATAAGGACACCAGTTCTACTGGATTTAGAGTGACTCTACCCTAACATGACCTCCTTTTAAACAATAACGTCTGTAAAAACCCAATTTCCAAATAATGTAACATTCTGAGATTCTGGGTAGACATGAATTCTGTAGGGACGATATCCAATCTAATATAGTGAAGGAAAAGTATTCCAAAAAAGAAGAAAGTAGCAAGATTTCTAAACCATATATTATTTTATATAGTGTATAACTTAATGTTTTCGAAAATTGGTACATTAAGTAATCCAGACACATGACTAAGTGTTTGCTTACATCACAACATTTATATCTATCCAAAATGGTCAAAATCTGTATTTTGCATCTTTCTATAGGAGAAATGATCTTATATTCAGGCACAAATGGTAGTCTGATGAATCAAATGGCTTCTTACTGATTATTTGCCCCCTCAGAAAGACCATGCTACAAATCTAGACTCTTAAGTCCTTCACCCCCTAATGTATTAATCTGCTGCTTCCCATAGTAATTTAGGGAGAGGAGACATGCTTACCTGAAATAACTAGGATGAAATACTTTCTGACTCCATAATATCAATCATAAAGCCTGTAAGTGCATAGACAAAGTGAAAATCAATGAAGGCTTCATGTAAGACATGGATTGCAATTTGAAAGTATTGGACATTAATATGTGACCCTCACCTCCAAAAGCTATGCAAACATGGGTGAACTATTACTATCTCATTGGTATGATGATTGAGAAATAACCATACACTGTGTTGTATGTTTTCTTTTTGTTTTTCTTGAGAAGCAATAGATGATATATGTAGAAGACTAAGTATATAACATATGACTTAGGTTTCCTGGCAAAAATGTATATTGGACTTGGCCTTCAAAGATTTAGAGAGAAAAGAAGAAAGAAAAAGAAAGAAAAGGGAGAGGAGAGAATGAAAAGAAATGGATACATGATTGTATCTCCAAGCTGTATCTCTCTGGGATAAAAGATGCACTCTTGTCTTTAAATGAGGTAAACACAAAAACTTTGCTGAAATTCCATTTATGGAGATTAAAGTGTATGAAATTAGATTTGAACTCTCCTTTTGAAAAAGGAATATTTCTTTTATTTTTCCATTTCAAAGCATCCAGATATATTCACCTCCTTAAAAATTAAGAACAACCTTGTTTCAGTGTTGTAAAAAAGGAGGAAGGAGAGTGTTTACTACATTAGGGGGTGAAGGACTTAAGAGTCTAGATTTGTAGCATGGTCTTACTGCATTCTATCTAGCTCAACGACCTTGGGCGAACTATTCAATCTCTTTGTACTTCAATATCCTCATCTCCACATGGAAAATAATAATACCTGAAGTATTATTGGAGTGAGAATTTTTAAAAATATTTTTTAATGTTTATTTATTTTTGAGAGAGACAGAGAACGAGTTGGGGAGGGGCATAGAGAGAAGGGGACACAATCTGAAGCAGGCTCCAGGCTCTGAGCTGTCAGCACAGAGCCATATCAAGTAAATGGAACAGAACTTGGCAGAGAGTAAGTGTTCAGTAATTGTTAGCCATTGTTCTGTACCACCTCTAGTCCCTTAAGTATTAAGCAAACAATGGCATCATTTGCATATTTCCTCATTTTAACAATTCTTTAAAATATCTGGTTTGATTTAAAAGCTGCCTTAATGTTAAGTCATAGTATAATTTAATTTGAAAGCTGAAAAATGTTATGTTCCAAATGTTACTTTAGTGAATTTGAGGACTCCCTGACTTCTAGCTTTTATACCATTTAAAACATTTTAAAAAATAATGTAATTTGACTTTTAGGCATAGTCTTTCAGCTTTAGCTCTTCTACTTAAATTGTATTAACTTCAAAGTTGTAGTAATGTGATAGACAGGAGATCCTGGACTGGATTTCAAAAATGCCATTCTGTAATATCAACAGATTTCTGAATAGAAAATACTGATAAAAATGCTAATGTTACTGTGTTGTTAATGCTAAATAATACAATATTTAATCGTGTGTAATATGTATAATATAAAAGTATAGAATTATACCTATGGAAACTAACATATGAGAAGAAATCTATACCATGGAAGTACATTATCCGTAGTTCATTAACTGAAGGTAATAACAATTCCTATGGAAGGAGAATTCCTATTTAAACAAAAAATGCATGAAAAATGAAATTACTAAAAATATAAACAATAAAATTCTAACTATACTACATGATATAACTATACTATCAGAGTTCATATAAAGTAAGTAAAATAGATACAAGGCATTTCATTTTAATTTACTTACTGTACCTATGCAATAGGAAAATATCAGGGTCTACTTTCCCTGGAATTCCAATGAAATCTGTATAAAATGCATTTTCTCTGTTAAATGAAATCTTCTGAGTTACCATAAATAATTGTTAACCCTCACTTTATATAACAGAGTAAGGAGAAATTTTTGAGTAACTTTATTTCTACACATTTGCTTTGTCTAACTTAATTTTACAAAAACCAGGACAAATCAGTGTTTCATATGCAGTTCAATACATTCTTACTTAGACATAATCAAATATTTCTAGGAAATAGTTTATTCTATAATTATCCATTTTTCTGAGCCATAAGACTCTAGCAGTTGTCAAATCTTACCAATTCTATCTCCTAAATATGTTTAGACTCTTTCCCTTTCCCTTCAAAATCATCTATATTGCAGTTTGTAAAATAACTTCTAAGTTCTTTTGTTTCTAGTAAGACCCTCATCAGATACAGCCTACAAGGGTACTTAGGTGAGTCAGTCTGTTAAAGTGTCTGACTTTGTCTTGGATAATGATCTCATGGTGCATGAGTTCAAGCCCCGCATCAGACTCTCTGCTGTCAGCACAGAGCCCACTTAAGATCCTCTGTCCCCCTTTATTTCTGCCTCTTTCTGCTCATGCTTGCATGCTCTCTCTCCCTATCAAAAATAAACAGTAAAAAGAAAGAAAGAAATCCAACTTACATACTGTTGTCAGCAGAATAAAACTCAAATCTGTTTCTTTATACATGTGAAGGTACACATACAATGCCTGACATATACAGAAAGATAAAATTTTAAAGCAGAACACTATTGTCTTCCTCCCCTTTGAAAATTCCATTCCTGGGGTACTTGGGTGGGTCAATTAAGTGGCCAATTCTTGATTTCAGCTTAGGTCATGATCTCACAGTTTATGAGATATGAGATCAAATCCTGCATTGGGCTCTGCAGTGATACTATGGAGCCTGTGTGGGATTCTCTCTTTCCTTCTCTCTCTGCCCAACCCCCACTTGTGGGTGTGTGGGCCTGCTCGCTCGCTCTCTCTCTATAAATAAATAAACAAACAAACATTTAAAAAATAAATTTTAAAAATTCTCTTCCTAAATTGGCATATTGTTTTTTTGTTTTCAAAATGAAAATCTTTTGCCTTTATAAATTAATTGGATGAACTTGGCACAAGAAACCCAGACTCAAAGTGACTTAACAAGATGAACGTTTTATTTATTTATTTAGTTAGTTAGTTAAGTTAGTTAGTTAGTTTTCCCCATTTAAAGCTGGTAACATTTTACTCATTTCACTTTTTACTTTTTTAAATTTAAATTCAAGTTAGTTAAAGTAAAGTATAATAATCTTGGCTTCAGGAGTAGAACCCATATCTCTTACATGTGACATCCAGTGAAGAAGAACATTTTTCTTTAATGTTTACTTATTTTGAGAGAGAGCATCAGCATGAGCTGGGAAGGGACAGAGAGAGAGGGAGAGAGTGGATCCCAAACAGGCTCTGGCTGTCAGTGCAGAGCCCAACATGGGGCTCAATCTCACAAACCATGAGATCATGACCTGAGCCAAAATCAAGAGTCGATGCTTAACTGAATGAGTCACCCACATGCCCCAAGAATATTTTAAATTTCACATACCAGTTTAGAGAGATGAGGGGCTCTGGCTAGGGGCTCAGCTCTGCTTTTCAGGTTTTTGACTGCCTTGTATCAACTAATTATTCTCAATCTGACTCCTTTCTTGGTTGCAAGAGGCTTCCAACAGGAACTGTGGAACTCCCACCATGCATCTAGTTGGAGAAAAACTGTTTTTCTTTTCGATGGAGCTAGTGTTAAGTTTCTCACTGATTTCAACCTGTTTATATCCACGTACTCCTGGGTCAGTTATTAGAGAAGGAATGAAATTACTATAATAGGCTTATAGATATTTGGGAAAAAATCATCTAGAAGATAATGAATACTGAAGAGTCAATTACACATTGTCTTCATGTAACTTAAAGGTTTTCCCTGTTACAGCCCCACAGTTGCCTGCACATACTCTAACTGCTAATTATGACAAGCTACATCTTGTTTCCTAAATGTGTCATGCTCTTTTTCCCCCTTTGCCAAGAATGCCCTTCACCATGTCTCCATTTGACTCATCTTAAGCACTCTTTAAAGGTTAACCTAAGTACCAACTTTTCTGAATAAATGTTTCTGATTCCATCAGACTGAAGTAGGAACTCTTTTCTTATGATCCTGCTTAATTCAAGCACAAGTATTTCTCAACTTCCTGAACATTAGATTTCTTGCTACAGCACTTCAAAATACTAAGGGCCTGAAACCACTCCCAAATATTCTGATTCAGTTGGTTTGGTATGGAGTCTGGACAAGGGAATTGTTCTTTAACTTCTCAGGTGATTCCAATGTGAAGTCAGGGCTGAGAATTGACTAGGATATTACTTGCCACATCTATTACTACATATTTATCATTCTCTCCTACTAAGTTGTGAGTTTTTGAAGATGGGACTACATTTTCTACCTTTGAATGCAAAGCACCTGAAAAGCATGTCTGATACAAAGTCAGTACTCAAAATTAGTTATGAAAAAGGCTGAGTTTCAAAAGATGGTTATTTCAATTCAACAGCTATTAATTGCCTACTGTGTGCTGACCTCTATAGGATGTGTTGTTATACAAAAGTAAATAATACAGTGTCAGCCTTTAAAGGAAGTTTTATTCAATGCAGTGCTCAAAAATGAACATACTGGATAGTAGCATCAGAGTACCATATCTTAAATTACTCTTCCAGAACTTCCAATATCTTCAAATCAATAGAGTAAGTCATTTTTCCCTTAAATAATACTCCTTTACCATAAGTAAAGTAGGGTGTTGTATATATTTATAAATACATAAAGTCTAACTATAAATAGTTTCCCCCTTTTTGTCTTTATACAAATATTTAAAATATAAAAGTTCCTATTTTATCTGAGCTTCAAAATAAAAGTGCTAAAAGAATCCAGCAAGTTTTACTTTGGTCCAGTATCCAAGGAAAGGCAGGTGTTCACCAAATAGAATGAGAAAATTAAAAGCAGTCTAACTGTAGAAAGTCCCTTTGAGCCACAAGTTTAAATTTTTTAATGGTTTTACAATCTTCTCAAGCTGTCAATGGAAAAAAGTGGCTTGACATTGAACACATACCAAGTCAGTAGCATAACTATTTTATAATGTCTGATTGGTCACTGAAAAAAATAGTTTAAAATTCAATCCATGTGATGGAAATGCCACTTAGAAAAAGACCATTCATACTACAGTGCTGCAGGAAAATTGTGGTTATAACAGTTCCCATTTCATTCAGCAACAGGATTCTTAAAGAATTACAAGTGGAATCATTCCTAGAATACTGCATGTTGAGTATTATTAATATAAATCTTACCATCATAAAATTCACCATTAATAAGAAAATATGTTATTATGTTTTCATTCTATAGGTTAAAAAAACTTTATATGTTAAATGAAGATTCTCAGATTAATTTATGGGAACCTTATGGGAATATCCATTCATAATTCCTCCAGAACATGCACACATTAATTTAACTGAAACATACTGAATACTTGCTGCTCTTGTTTCCCAGAGTGAAGGGGTCTGCCTAGACATCTGGTCAACTTTCACTTATATTAGTCATAGGTTTTAAAGTCTTTTTAGGAAGTGTATGAGTGGATATTAATGATTATGGGTTACAGAATTACAGATTACCTGAAATAGAAGGATTTATATGTTGAATAGCTGTCTCTACCATGCAAAAAAAAAAAAAAAAAAAAAAAAAAAGAAAAGAAAAGAAAAATAAATGGATTTCTACTACATTTAGAAATCAGAAAGAGCTCCCATATTTCAGTATTAGTTTTGAGGCCTGTAAACTTTTAACTTTTAAGTCTGTGCTAATTTCAGCTAAATGTCAATTACCTAATTTTGAAAATTCCAAACCAATTGATTTTTTTTTTCTTAAGTTTACTTAGGAGGCAGAGACAGCATGAGTGAGGAAGAGGCAGACAGAGAGACACAGAGACAGAGACAGAGAGAATCCTAAGCAGGCTCCGCATTGCCAGTGCTCAGACCACCACAGGGTTTGAACTCACAAACCATGAGATCATGACCTGAGCCAAAGTAACAGTGAGATGCCTAACCTACTGAGCCACCCAGGTGCACTTCCCCTCCACTGATTTTCTTTTATCCCTATTTTCCTGTCTACCTTGGGGCTTTTTCCTTGTTGATTAGCAGTTTCCAAAATGAAAAGGGCATGGATGGGGAAAGAAAGCATTACAAATCAAACAGAATTGGCCCTATTTTAGTTATTGGCTTTAAAAAATGACTTAGTAGTTCTGTTTGGTTTCTTAAATAAAAGCAGTACTAAGGTCTTGCTTTGTTGTTGTTTTTTTTCTTATTATTAAGTTTACTTATTTATTTTGAGAGACAGAGACAGCATGAGCAGGGAGGAGCGGGGGAGAGAGGGAGGGAGAGTAGGGGAGAGAGGGAGAGAGAGAGAGGAAGAGAGAGAGAGAGAGAATCCTAAGCCAACTCCCCACTGTGAACACAGAACCAGACTCAAGGCTTGAACTCTTGAACTCATGAAACAGAAACCATGATACCATGACCTGAACTAAAACCAAGTCAGATGCTTAACCGAATGAGCCACTCAGGCATGCCTGTTTTGTTCTGTTTTTTAAATAGATTTTATTCTTTAGGTTCATAGCAAAACGGGGCAGCAAGTATGGAGTTCTCATTTAATCCCTGCCTCCCCACTATCAACACCCTTGACCAGAGTGATACAGTGAAGAACACCATCACCCAAAGTCCACAGCTTCCCTTAGTGCTCTGTCATGGTTGGAATATTCTGTAGGTTTTGACAAATGTACAATGACATATATCTGTTGTTATGATATCATACAGGACACTTCCTGCCCTAAAAAACCATCTGTGCTCCTCCTTCTCCACAAGCCCGGGCAGCCACTGATGGTTGTACAGCCTCCATAGTTCAGCCTTTGCTAGAAGGTCATACAGGGGGAAGTATATAGTACATGATGTTTCTGGCTCCAGTTGAGCTTCTTGGACTTAATAATATGTATTTAAAGTTCCTCTGGATCTTTTCACAGCTTGATAACTCATTTATTTTTAGCACTGAATAAAATAATATTCCATTGTCTGGATGTACCACAGTTTAACCATTTGTTTTCTGAAGGACATCTTGGTTGCTTCCAAGTTTTGGCAATTATGAATAAATGCTATAATCATCTGTATAGGTTTCTGTCTGGACATAAGTTTTCAACTTATCTCAGTAAATACCATGGAGGATCATATAGTAGGACTATGTTTAGTTTTGCAAGAAGCTGCCAAACTGCTTTCCAAAGTAGCTGTACCATTTTGTGATCAATGAGAGTGGCTGCAGCTTCATATTCTTGCCAGCATTTGGTGTTGGCAGTGTTTTGTACTTTGGCCACTCTGATAAGTATGTAGTAGCATCTGGTTGCTGTTTTTTCAATTCCTTAATGATTCATGATGTGGAGTGTCTTTTTATATGTCTGTTTGTCATCTTTATATCTTCTTTGGTGATGTGTCTGTTTAGGTCTATGGCTCATCTTTAACAAATTTCTTTTCTTATTGTTGAGTTTAAAAAATTCTTTGTATACTTTGGACAACAGTCCTTTACCAGATATGCCTTTTACAAATATTTTCTCCCAGTCTGTGGCTTGTCTTTTCATTCTCTTAACATTGTTGTCCACAGAGCAAAAGGTTCTGTTTTATTTTAGTGAGGTCCAGATTATCAAATCTTCCTTTCCTGGACTATGTCTTTGGTGTTATATCTAAAAAGCCATCTCCATATCCAAGGTCATCTAGATATTCTCTTACATTATCTTCCAGGAGTTTTATAATTTTGCATTTTATATTTAGGTCTGTGATTCATTTTAAGTTCATTTTTTGAGGGACATAAGGTCTGTGTCTAGATTCAACTTCGTGTATGTGGGTGTTCACTTATATTAAGGTTTTGATGTGGGTTTTTTTTGTGTGTGTGTGTGACCTATGTCCTTCGTGATAAAAATGGTGAACGTTTTGGGATGACTGGGTGGCTCAGTCAGTTAAGCAACTGACTCTTAATTTGGCTCAGGTCATGATTCCACAGTTTGTGATTTCGAGTCCCATATGAAGCTCTGCACTGACAGTGTGAAGCTTGCATGGCATTCTATTTCTTTACTCCTCCCCTCAAAAAATAAACAAGTAAACTTTAAAAAATGTGAAAGTTTCTTTACATTTATTATTTTTAATTTTGTTTTTATTTATTTTGAGAGAGAGATAGAGAGCAAGTGGGGAGGGGCATAGAGAGGGGGAAACAGAATACCAAGCAGGCTCATCATGCTGTAAGCATGGAGCTTGAAGTCACAAACCATGAGATCGCCACCACAGCCAAAATCAAAATTTGGACGCTTAAGTGACTGAGCCACCCAAGTGCCCCACATTAATTTTTTAAATGCATTGCAAAGTTAACAAAAGCAACAGCTATTAAGGCCAAAGAATCACAAATCATAAATGCAACATTTATGAAAATAATATCCTTTTGGAGTGCCAGAGTCAATTGGTTAAGTGTCTGACTCTTGATTTTGGCACAGGCCATGATCTCAAGGTTTTGTGAGATCAAGCCGCACATGGGGTTCTGGGCTGACAGGGTGGAGTCTACTTGGGATTCTCTCTCTCCCTCTGTCTGCCTCTCCCCTGTTCACTAGCACATATGCATGCACATGGGTGCACCTCTCTCTCTCAAATAAACTGCAAAAAATGCTTTATAAAGGCATCAGAAAAATATACAACAGAACACATTTATAGGAACCAGAAGAAACATTTCCTTATTACATTTTAAATTATATATCACTAGGAAAATGGTGAATAGTGATTTCACTATTAACTTGGATAGTAATTATTAATCAGACAAATTTACACCTATACCTAAACCAACATTTGATGTCTGTAAACAGGATGGCATAGTTCCTACAGTAAAACGCAAGCCACTGCTTTGCAGAAATGCTGAGAAATGAAAAGCAAGGAAATGAAACATCTAGCACATTCATTCTGCCTCTAACTTAATAATATATGTATCTTAGCAAATATCTATCCTTTAAATGTGAAAAATGCACCTTTAGCATAAAAAGATATGTGGTGTGAAGGGTTACGTGTCATCGTCTGATACTGTGAAACATTAAATGTCTTTTTCTCAATACGCAAGTAATATCCTTTTCACCATGCTTTATAGGATGAAAAGTCAAAAGCTGTGGTGAGAGTGTATGTGTGCTCTCACATGCTCCCATGTGCACACACACGCTCTTTTACCATGTACATGATGAGGTAAAGAGAGAATTTTTTTCCAGGACTTTGAGAACTGCATATTTATAAATCTTCCTGAATCAAGCACAAGACAGTGTTTAAAATGATGAAATAGATGGGCGCCTGGGTGGTTCAAGTCAGTTAAGCATCGACTTCAGCTCAGGTCATGATCTCGCAGTTTGTGAGTTCAAGCACCATGTCAGGTTCTGTGCTGACAGCTCAGAGCCTGAAGCCTGATTCAGATTCAGAGTCTTCCTCTCTCTCTCTGCCCTCCCCTGCTCATGCTATGTCTCTCTGTCTCTCTCTCTCTCTCTTAAAAATAAATAAACATTAAAAAAAGTTAAAAAAAAAAAGGAACAGAAATGAGGAACAAAAATCACTGACAAAAAAACATGATATATAAGAGACTTAAATGTATGTGTGGAGAAGTTACATTGATTAAAGTTTTGGTGAATATAGCTCCACACACACTAGTCCAATAACTTGTCCATATCTTCTCTTTTCTATCCTAGGTATATTATTAAAATTAGCAGATTTCCCTTTTCTCTTTCCTTTCAACCCCTGATCCATTTTCCAGGCCCCCAGTGATTCCATGTCAGCAAGCTATGTTTTTGACTAGACAAATAGTACACAGATTTATTCCTACAGAAACAATCTCTGGTAAAATCGTAGGGTGTCTGCTTGAATAATACCCAGAAGTTAACTGTGTACTTTCCACTGGCCAGAAATAACTCATAGAAAATGAATCCACAAAGCAGTCAATGGAATATTATTATAACCCTCTTGGGGAGCCATTGTACTATGAGAGAAATCTGGTAGGAAACCAATCTTCATTTTACACACACACACACACACACACACACACACACACACACTGTACTATGGTATAAACTCTGGTAAGAGTAAGTCACACAATCTGTGAATAGTTTTCACTTGAAGTCACATAATGCTATCTTAAGATCCTTTTCATCTACACTGTAACATTTGACATCCATTTATTGCAGTTTTAACAGTGACAATGACCTGGACCGCAGTATTCTAAAAGGAGAATGGACTGACTCTTACATAAAAATGGACATGCATTGGAAAGTTGTAATATGGGTAATATAGAATAATATGGAAAGCTGGTAATAAAGGATGTGTGTCCTTTAAAATTCATCCCAGAATTTATTTCATGAGGAAGAAAAATCTCACACTTCCAGTGAATACAGGGATTCTGTATTTCTGGGGTTAACTATAAACATTAATTAGACAAATATCTTTTAGTAAAGTCACTTTGGAATTTGGTGGCAGGGATAATGCTAAAGGTATGAAAAAATAAAGATAAAAAAATTTAGAAATAAACTCAGTTTGACACATGAGAAAAATTATTAACTTTTTAAGTAAGAATGTTTGTTGGCATAACATGGTTCTGCCAATGTGCAAATTCATGGTTTTATGCTATACATGTACTAAGTTTTGTGTTAATTTAGGAGTTCACACACTTTTGAAACTTTCTATGAATGGACTTGAATCTAATGTCCTTGAAAACAAAGAATGGTGATTTTGATGAAAGAAATCAGGGCACAATTAAAAGTGGAGACATCTCCATTTGCATCAATCCAACTTAAGTATATCCCTTAAAGGGAAATATCATTAAGAAGTAACAGGGGCGCCTGGGTGGCTCAGTCGGTTAAGCGTCCAGCTTCGGCTCAGGCCATGATCCCACGGTTTGCGGGTTCAAGCCCCATGTTGGGCTCTGTGCTGACAGCTAGCTCAGAGCCTGGAGCCTGTTTTGGATTCTGTGTTTCCCTCTCTCTCTGACCAGCCCCCCTGCTCACACTGTCTCTCAAAAATAAATTTTTTAAAAAAGTAACAATATTCTAGCACAGGGATTTGGAAAATCTTTTCCCCTTCCAAAATGATATTCCAGGGAATTTCCAGGCCTTTCTTCCCTATTATACTTGATAGCTTACTATCTTATCACCTCAAATGCTGATGTTTCCTAGAATATCTACACATCTATACACAAACATACTAACTACTATACATTGTGTTCTCTTTTGTCATAGTCACATTTCTCACTTCATCTAATTTATGGATGGTTAGTTGTTTTTTTTTTTTCCTCCTAATTCTGGGCAAGAACATGATTTACCATGTCAGGAATGAGAGTGAAAAGGGGCTGAATGAAGGTGCAGAGAGCATGCCCATGCCTGGCGCTCCTAAATGTCTCTATATTCTTAATGGGCAAGACATGAAAAAATGAAGATTGGAAGAAGATAAAAATGGAACCCCCTCTATACAGTCCCTTCGCTCAATTTGCTAATAAGTATAAAGATTTTTTTTAAAACATCACTGGTCTTCTGTAGGCTTCTATGTTCTCCTTCAACAACAGGAGAGCAAAAAGATGCAGTTGACTTCAACCTACCAATGGAAGGAGACAATTAAGAGAGTCTGGTGGGAACAGGCAAAGCCAGGAGAGAGGGTAATTATGAGGCCAAATTCATGCCTCAAAGGAACACAAAAAGAATGAAAGAAAGATTCCTGGACAAAGAAGTGTGCTCCTAGTAGAGCCTTTGTTCCAGTCCGCATTTCCACTCCTTCCCCAGCCCTTCTAGACCCCTTACCCCAGGTGTATTGCCACCAGCAATAGCTTAGAGCTCATGATATGCCAAATACAGCAACGAGGCAAGGTGTTCATATTCCAGTGTCAGGGCTGGCGTGTGACTGTGGCCACTAGCAGAGAATTTTGACTGAATAATCCTTTTGTTTGCTTATTAATTAATTTATTTATTTTGCAGTGTTCTTTATGTACAATACCTAGACAAAACAGAACACTGTGGTTCCGGATGGAAATAAAACCATCACTGACAACATTGTTTTATGCTCAATAAATATTCATTAAAGCACTTTAAGGATACATTCCAATTTGCAAGCAAAAGAAAATAAAAATTTTCTTAAAGGACCACAGGTTTCTTAAATTGTTGATTATCTGATGCTCAACGTCACTCATCAGGGAAACACAAATCAAAACCACACTAAGATACCACCTCATGCCAGTCAGAGTGGCTAAAATGAACAAATCAGGAGACTATAGATGCTGGCGAGGGTGTGGAGAGACAGGCACCCTCCTACACTGTTGGTGGGAATGCAAACTGGTGCAGCCTCTCTGGAAAACAGTGCAGAGGTTCCTCAAAAAAACTATCCATAGAACTCCCTTATGACCCAGCAATAGCCCTGCTAGGGATTTACCCAAGGGATACAGAAGTGCTGATGCATAGGAGCACATGTACCCCAATGTTCATAGCAGCACTGTCAACAATAGCCAAAACATGGAAACAGCTTAATGTCCATCAATTGACGAATGGGTCAAGAAGATGTGGTTTATATATACAATGGAATACTACATGCCAATGAGAAAGAGTGAAATCTGGCCATTTGTAGCAATGTGGATGGAACTGGAGGGTATTATGCTGAGTGAAATAAGTCAGGCAGAGAAGGACAGATATCCTGTGTTTTCACTCATATGTAGATCAGGAGAAACTTAACAGAAGACCATGGGGAGGGGAAGGGGAAAAATTAGTTTAGGAGAAGGAGGGAGGCAAACCATAAGAGACTCTTAAATACTGAGAACAAACTGAGGGTTGATGGGGGAGAGGAATGGGGGAAGGGGGCTGATGGGCATGGAGGAGGGCACTTGTGGGGATGAGCACTGGGCGTTATATGGAAACCAACTTGACAATAAACTATAAAATAAAATTGGTGATTACCTGAATATGGGTGAGATTAAAACGTGTATTTCAAATTTATTAATTTTTCAACTTAAAGTCTTAATGTTCCCTTCCACAAAATGATAAAGAATGGATTTCAATTACTTTAATCACCATAATTAATTTACTATGACTTCTCCAAGTAGATGTATTGGTGTAAGGTTTTCTTACTTTTAAAGCATATATAATTTATATCCTAATTATTATTATTTTTTAAAATAAGCTTCATGCCCAGCATGGAGCCCACTGCAAGGCTTGGACTCACAACCTGGAGATTCCAACCTCACCTAAGATCAAGAATCAGACACTTAACAAACTGAGCCACTTAGGCCCCCCTATACACTATTATTAAGACTAAATATTCCCTCTTTTTCTCTATCTAGATAGATAGATATGTATATACACAGACCAAAATCTCTTTAAAGATTTATACTTACACATAGAGAGAATAGGTAGAAACAGAGATATTTATATTTTGTAACTAATATATATCTTATATCTAATATATGTTTTATATCTTATATCTAAAGATATCTGTATTTCTAGAGATAGCGAACCTTTCATTTTTCTTAAGAATTAGGATACAAACACACACACACACACACACACACACACACACACACTTCCTTAGCAATAAAGGTATAGGGGTGTGTGTGTGTGTGTGTGTGTGTGTGTGTGTGTGTGTGTACATCTACCACCTCAAAATGGAATACAAACTGGAAGAGTACTAAAGATTTCTGCCATAAAAATAATAAACAGAAAATGACATGATCTGAAAGGTACTTTCTTCCTATACAATTTTCATAAGATTTTAAATTCATAAAATACCCTTCTAATCTGAAGAAAGTAATCCTGTTTTTGAAAAAGACATTATACCAAAAAATTTATTTCTGAGTCCAGCTTCAGATATAGGGAAATATCTGAAGAGACATTTTACAGCTAGTCACACAAACTTAACTTTCACATCTATAGTGAGTACCACATGATATTTAAAAAACTCTATACTACCAAAGAAATAGAACATTATAATATTTAATGTTATTTAGTATATTTCATTTTTGTCAATACATATTTTAATTGAAGACACTTTTAGGAAGAAAGGAATGAATTAATGAAAAATAACACTGAGATAGTAGAAGAACTACAGTGGGCAGCTGGAAGCAATAAGCCGAATTTCTGACTTCTTATCAATTTCCAATCAAGTGTTTTGACCTTGTATTTAGATATCTGAAGATGAAGATATAATATAAAAGAGTTTAGTTTTAAAATGTTTTGCATTTCTCCTAACACCTTAAAAATGTAACATGTGTATCTGTGATACTGTACTTGATACACTGAACCACAGAAAAATATTTTCTTGAACTCATTAGGTAAATATCAAAAGGTTTTTATTTTTACAACTTCTACCCACAAAGTTATCCTCAAAACTGGAGGTATTTAACAGTATGATATGAATCTATGGTTCACAAAGTAATAACCTGGTTACCATAAAATCTTAGCTACCTTCATATAGTAATAAAGACTCTTCTTGAAAACGATATTTACTTTGAGAGCCAGTTTCTAAACAACTGTATTTTCCCATATAATTTCATTTATGCAGATAGTTATTTCCAGTTTTCTTTTCCATTAGTAGAATATTTGTTGTGTTAAATAGCATGTCTAGAGAAACAAATTAGCTTAAAAAAACCAATTCTGGACTCTGTAAACTGCTTACTATTGGGTAAGAAAAGCTCTTTCAGATTTGTGACTTGGAGGCTGTCATAGCCAGGATATCTCAATGTTCATGATTTACAAATGCCATTACCATGATGACAAAACTTCAAACAGTCTTGGAATAATTTAGACCTCTGATGTTCTAAAACTCTAAATAAATATTCTAAATACATACATAAAATATAGATTAATAAATTCAATTAATACATACAGATTATTTTTCCCAACTAAACACTATTATAATGAAAAAAGTTAAATCCTAATGAGTGACTAAAAGCCACTGACTTGATTTAAAATCCACTCAAGGGATGCCTGGGCTGCTCAGGTGGTTGTGCATCTGACGCTTGATTTTGGCTCAGATCATGATCTCAGGGTTATGAGATCCAGCCCAGGATCTGGCTTTGCACTGGGTATGGAGCTCGCTTAGGATTCTCTCTCTCAATCAGTAAAATAAAGCAAAAAGCAAAGTAAAAAGTAAAATAAAATAAAATAAAAAATGAGATTTCCTTTAAAAAATAAAAATAAAACCCAGTCTCAAAGCAGCACAGGCTGTGTGATGACTGTCACATCTCATTCTTTCCCACACTTGTATCCTGATATCAGGAGAACACATATTTGGATTCCCAAATTCTTACCTCCCTAAGGGAATTTTCATTTCCATACAATTCTCCCTAGTGAATATGAACCATCATTTTATACTTATAACATTTCTTTCAATATAGCAGATGCTAAAGATAACATATTTACCTGAGTCACACTTTCACATGACACAATGCATTATGAGTCTTTGGGTTATAGCTGGAAATAAAAGTGATCTACAGAGGCAAAGAAAATATTCTAACAACATAATTTAGATGATAAAACTATTTTTTTACATTGCCTCTTTTTCTATTTTCACATTTGTGGCAAGATATAAATGCTTTGAGATGTCTCAGAACTGAATTTTAAAATTTAAAAAGATATAAAATTCTATTTTTGACTAAAAATGTTAAAAATGGTACAACAAAATGTAATAGATTTTAATGCCTCAAATTTAGAATGCTTTCTGGGTGCTCATCTTATACACACCCTATTTAAATACCATGTGATCTCTATAGAAAAGAGAGACGCTAGAGATATTATCATCAAGAATATTCTTTATTTGCTTTTAATATGGAATGTCAATCTGAAAACTACATATTTTACATAGCTTTTATGAAATTTTTCAGCTATAATTATTAAAACATGGATACTCTTAGGTGACTAATGAGCCCTACTAACTGTGTAATCCTTTGAACAAAGACACGTTGCTAATTATTGTACATGCACGTTGTTTTAAAATTTATATTTTAAATAGAGAACACAAACCAATAGGCTATACCTTTTCAACATAATTACGTTTTAATTTATAATAATACTGTATCTAGGGAAAACTTCTAAGAAGTGTTTTATTGTTGTTGTTGTTGTTATGAAATGATCCATAATATGTACATGTGGAAAATCCCTATTTTTCCAGTGGACAGATGTTTTGAACTTGTGTTGACTGAACCATAAAAATGGCTGACTCTACCACTAAGGAAATTAAATCTGAAAGATATATTTCCTTGTTTTGTTCATTTTTTTCCCCCTCTAAATAACTTGCTTTGCTACAGACTTCAGAATCCTTTCTCTTATACTTAAAAGTATTTATTAACCTCTCAGGTATGTGAACAAGATAGTCAAATCAGTTATGTGGCTGAAAACTGATAAAAAATAATGCTGTGCCTTATAATTTATTATTATTATTGTTACTATTATTATTATTATTAGCCCTGCATGTTTTTAAAAGTTTAGATGTTCCAAAATGGAAAAGTTGCACTGGGAACAAAATATGCTTAGACCTACAGATAAGAAAGGCCATGTTTCCTAAAAAAAAACCTCTACTTCCCACTCTTGCATGATCCACCACTGAAACCCAGATAGATGGAGGGGAAAGTATAAAAACAAAAAACAACTTAAAAAAGAAAAACTGGAAAATGTGCTTAAGTGTTGGAGAAGTTAGATTCTGTCAGGAACTGACCAGACTTAGATATCTTAATTACCTGGCGTAACAGCCCAACAAAAGTACTTGACAAAATACAAAGACATTTCTGAGAATTACCTGGAAAAATCAATACTTGATATGTTTAATACCTAAGAACATTCCTCCAACACATTAGCTAATATGAAACTGGCTTTCGAAATTCTGAGAAAAGACTGCAATGATGTAGTCGAGTGTGACACTGAGCCACACCCTGTCAGCGCCATCTATCACTTGCAATTTAAACTACAATGGAAAAAGAGACTAAAGGCCTCTGACTTCAAACAACCTAAATAATTTCTTACCGTGTAATATGTAATTGCATCTAATATGAAACATTTTATTTTGAACTCATCATTTTCTATTTTTTTCTATGGCCACATAATAAATGATTTAGGTAGTTGCCAGTTAGTCAGAAGTATGTAGTCACATAATCCATGAATATATAGAGACCTACATGTCACAGAAAAATACAGTTTCCTAGACTAATTACTATTTGAAAATTCCATTGTTTTCATCACAACCAACATTTTCTCCAGGATGATCAAAGTTTGATCACATCTTTCTAACTGTGTTGGTATGTCATGCAGTGAATAGTCTATGTATGTTTGGTTTCCTCCAGGGTCCAAAAAAATCCTACCTTCTGTGCTAGTACAGATATGAGCCTGATATTTAAAGGCCTAAAAGGTTAGTCTTTATTTTTCTCTTGTGGCACTTGAAAATAAGTGAAATAAAACTTACTACTAAATCATTAAAGCATTCTCACAAGATGTTTTCATACAGTCACTAGGTTTTGAGCCTGTGGAATAGGAAGCACACTATGGTAAACTGTGCCTTGGAGCCCTTGATTTAGTTAAAAGACGTTAAAGTCTGTCATGGGCAATGGTATACATAAGCTTCTCTTTCCAAAACTAACAGTCAATTGGCTCCTTTCTCATTTCCTTCTCCCCTTGTCTTCTTCTTCTTCATTCTCCTCCTCTTCTGACAAAAGCAGAAAAATTATTTGAGCATTCTGAAATAAATGTCCTTTTGGAAATGTCTCTCTTTTCACTACACAATTAGAAAAGCAGAAGAGGCTATACAAACTAGAGAACCACTCCAAACTGTGAGGTTGAAGGTAAGCAAGTTTCCATGATGAAACACAAATGCTTCCCCATGGGTAATTGAATTGGCTTTGGCACTTGAATCTACTTGAAAGATTGAAAAAGATAATTTGCTTATAAGCATAAACAATAAAAAGTTGTACACATGAGTTACTTGCCTCAAGGTATTTCTTCTTTCACACATAATCTCCATTATGTATTACAAATGAAACGAATGAAAAAAATATTTGTTGGATCCTAAAGCTCTATTTGGTTGACTTCTTCTTTAAAAACTTTATAAAGAAGTTTAAAGGCCCACAAATAATGTTCCAATTATTTTGCTTTTAGCAAAAAAAGAGTATTCAGTTTGCACCGGTCCAGACCTCAGCCATATAAAGGCCTTTTCCTTTTTGGAAAGAAAGCTTTTTATACCCTTGGTTGACTTCACAAAAAACAATCTGGGACACAAATGTAGGCAATTTAAACTAGTTGTATGGGTGAAAATCTCTCTGTCTTCATCTCACTCAAAATATTACCTAAATGTAATCTGAACCATTTAGAGTAGCTCTATTTAAACCGTGTTATGTTTTCAGTAGTAAAGACTGATAACTTGATAGTTCCCAAGGGTTTGATTCTTACAGTTTAAGTACAGAGTTGACATTACATGCTATTTTCCAAAAATCCCCAGGGCTATGTTAGAGATGAGATAAGTAAAGATGTATAGAGCAGTTTAAAAATTTGTGGGTATCTTCAAACCTAGTACTATTAGTCAGCTTCCTTACATATCCATAAATATCAACTTTCATAAATATCGTCTAATTGGGAATTAAAAGAAAATAATGAAAACTTGAAGTTCTAAATATGTATATATGTATATATCAACTGTACTCTGAATATGCCATTAAAAAACATTTCATAGGTATTATTTTTTTTTTTAGAGGTTTTGAGATCTTCAGTCTCTAACATGGAATCAGATTTTCATTACCCGAATGAAATCACCAGGCTCTCAGTTCAGGCCATCATAATTTATCCTCTGGAGTATAGCTGATTCCCTTTCTTGTCTACGTTCCTAACCTTAGTCTCACCATTCTTCGATTTATCCTTTCCACAGTTATCAGATTGATCTTTCTAAAGTGTGTACTACACCATCGCTGCATAAAAATACAAGCTGGTCCTCAACAATGGTCTCTCATGATGACATTTCATATCCTTACTTCTCTATCTCAAACCCGAAACTCAGCTACACCAAATCAATGGCAGGTATATTATTATTTTATTTTATATTATTTTATTTTATTTTAAAGAGAGAGCATGAGTGGGGGAGAATGGCAGGTTGGGGAGAGAGATGAGGGGAAAGAGAAAGAGAGAGACAGAGACAGAGAGAGAGAAACAATCTCAAGCAGGCTCCATGTTCAGCATGGAGTCCGACATGGGTCTCAATTTCACTAACCTGGAATCATAAGCTGAGCCAAAATCAAGAGTCAGACGTTCAACCGATTGAGGCACCCAGGTGCCCTGACAGTTATTTTAAAGATCTTGAGACTGCATACACACATGCGCTCTCTCTTCCACACAGTCCTATCCACAATCTCATATGTTTAGAGCATCCTCACTCATTTTTCAGTACCTACTAAAATGAAATTATGAGAACTCTTTCCTGACCTCTTGAACCCCTCTATCAGAATGCATGCCTGATTCATTTAGTAACCTTGGCACTGGATAATGTGGGGAGGAGCAAAGATTTCAGCTGTTTGGCCATTTGCTAGCTGGATATGTCACTCCCTGTGGGGAGTTGCAAAATAGGCAGGGGAGCGCCACTCCCTGTCAGAGAAGCCAAAAGACCAAAGATCAACCGCCTGCAGGCAGGGTAGTATCAGCCCCTCAGGTGCTGTGCTAAAACACTTTAGTCTGGTTCGTCTTTTACTCCAGCCTTAATCCCTTAACCCTGTTTCCTAGCAACCGACCTAGGTCAGCTGCCTTGTTTTCCCGCCTTGAAACCTTTATAAGAGACAGTTTTCGGAATAAAGCTCTCTCTCTTTCTTGCCTGATCGGAAACCGTGAGTTGTGTCTTTACTCTCTGTGCGTCCCTTTTCCTGCCCTTTCTCTCCCTCCCTCAGAAAAAGAACCCACGAGGACTCTCCGCCCTGCCGGTCAGGGTGGACGAGACAGGTACGGCCGAACGCCAGGACGAGTGCACCGGGACCGGCTTCGGTTAAGACAATTGGCGCCTCAATGCGGGGCTCAGTGAAGGAAAGCAACACCAGCCTCCGAGTTAAGACAGGATACTGCCTGACTAGTTTGTTGATCAATATAAGTTCACTGAATAAATGAATGGATGACAGAATAAACAAATCAACTCAGTAACTTTAGAAACAAAGAAACTGAGAGGTAGTTTAAGAAACTTATCTAAGTCCACTCTTTAAAGAAATTGGCAGTATAACTCAGATGCCAATTTCATTCAGTGTTCCTTCCCCTTCTTATATCTTGAAAGCCGTTCCAAAATATCATAGTGTCAATAGCATTAGTTTATGACTAAATCTTAATTACATACAATATCTTGGTAAGAATAATATGCTGTGCTTTTTTCTTTTTATTTAAACCAAGTGTGTAATCTAGAACAGTGCAATTTGAACATAGTAGCCTCTGCCCCATGCCTGAGGGAGACAGCACAGCTCTGGGAGCTGTGAGTAAGCGGCAGCCCTACCTGTGAAGTAAGGAACCAGGCTGCCCACTTAACCCTCTTTTCCATGGTTTCTTAAATACTTGCGTTTTCCTGACTTTTTTTTTTTTTAAGGTTGGAGAAGTACAGCCAGCTGGCCAGAATCTGCTTCCCATGTGTTCTTAATATCTTTTATTTCCCTAAGGGCTAGCCTATGCTTCTCAAACCTGGCTACACATGAGAATCACCAGGGTAACTTAAAAAAAAAAAAAAAAGTGTGAACCCATAACCAAAGATTGTGATTAAATTGGTCAGGGTGGATCTTGGTCAACAGTAGGTTATAAAATCTCCCATCTGATTCTGATGTGTGGCTAGACTTGACCATCTCTACTTTTCAATTTTTCAGATGAAATACCAGAATGGCATGACCTTTTATTCAGTCTGCACATCATTTCTGCACACTACTTCCAGGGCACGGGATATTGCAGGCTCAATACATACTGACTCGCCAAATGTGGAAAGAATGATGCATTTGAAAAGATTATTCCTTCCTTCTGTTTTAGTTTGGGAATGTGGCTAGTCCATAATGCCTATGAGGACCAACTGGAAGAGAAGAAATCTCGACTCTTTACCATCAACGTGTGACACTGTCTTGAAAAGAATATACTAGAATCCGATTCAGACTTGATTTTGGAAAGCACCATCCCCCCAACCCTCCTCCCCTCTGGAAAGTTTAGGCATGTGGTCAAAGAATATGGGTACAGAACAGGGAACCAATTCCCGTAATTCATCTTTAATTCCGGATATTTTCTTACTGAACTCCCCTTCCACTAAATTAACTTCTTTGTATGGAATATGTAATCGGAAATAGGTCCTACATCCACGTTAAATGTTAAAAAGATACTGTCAGGATTAACAAAATTAAAGAACAGCGATAGAAGAGATAATAGCACTTCACTTAACGATAGACAAGACAGTAACACTTCAGTGCCTTATGCCTGCCTAACCAGTGATGCTTCTCCTGAGACATTAATTTCGGTGTTAGCGGAGGTTAAGGGAAAGGAGTTTGCTGCTAATGTGCCAGTGATATTTTGGACACTGAAACCTTAGGGTTGTGTATTCTAAGGGCTGGTGACCAATTTCAGTGTATTTGGCTTAATAAGCATACCCTAGAACGAGCGGCTAAGAGAGGATAGAGAGAATCGCCAGGGTAATCCCAGGCGCCGCAGCCGGAAGGTGCACGCAGCGGTGGCGCGCCGGCGTCTCCTCCGCGACCTCCGCGACGGCGAGCGGACTGCGAACCCCGGGCAACTACCGCACTGCACGGGCCTGCGCAGCCCAGAGACCCACCTGGCCTACAGAAAGTTCTCACTCTCCGCCGCGCCGCACTGCTGCGCACCCTCGCCCACATCTCGGCTGCCGTCGAGGGCCCCTACAGCCCCTTCCCTGGCCATTGGCGCAGTCCCCGGAGACCTCAGGGATCACTTCCGCCTGCCGCACTGCCTGCTGGGGGAAGCCCGGCCGGAAGTCTGCCTTAGAGGCCCACTCTCACCTGCAGGGCCTCTTGCCCTGTGGGACCGCCTTTAACCAAGGGCTGAAGGAGCGCCCCTGGGCCAGGCACAGGACAGCCCCGGTCCTGCCAACCTCAGTCTCCCACCACTACCTCAGCCCACAGCATCTCCCCGGAACCCAACCATTGCCATCCTCGCTGACACCCTCTTTCTACTCGAACAAAGGCATGCAGACGCCCACCAAGGGAACCACAGGTACTGCCGACTGTGCAACGTCAAGTTCATCAAGTTCACAGGTACTGCTGTCTGTTCACGTTCATCGTCCTTAAGAACTATTACGGTTCCTCGAAGGCCAGAGAACATGTGAAGTCAATCAGCCAATCAGAAAGTATGGACTGGGGACCACTTTCCATGTACCTCCTCCCCCCAACTTCTCTATCCAGGAACGAAGGCCAGCTTTCCAACCTGCAGCGCTGTCCAACACCGCCCCCGCCTGGACCCTTGGTGCTTCATAAAGTTCAGTTTGATGAGCATATAGTTCAGTTCGAAGGAGCAGCTAAATTCCATTTGAATTAGTTCGGAGATTCTCCTCTATCTGAAACATTTTTTATTTTTTATTTTTTATTTTTGGAGAGTGTGAATCAGGTAGAGGGAGAGAGAGAGATGGAATCTTAAGCAGGTTCCATGCTCAGCCCAGAGCCCAGGAATCATAACCTGAGCTGAAATGAGTTCATTAAAATAACACTTTCCTTAAGTAATATGAATAATAAAGAGTTCCAGAACGTAGATATCTATGCACTTTGATTTCTTTTGGTAAAAAAGAGATGTACCCTTCGATGGACAAGTTTCCAAAGAAGGCTTTTCATAAAAAAGATCAGAATGTGGAAAGAACCACAGACTTGTGTGATGCAGGAAAAGCAAGAACTTAAAGATGAGGAAAGCATTTTAAATGTTACTGATACTTCATATCAGTAAGTTATCTTTTTCTATAGTGTAGATCAGAATATTATTTACAGCAACAAAAATATTTTGTGTACTTTTAAAAGGTTTCATGCATACACTGGTAAAAACAAAAGGAAAAAATGCTGTCATTTTGAGGAATTATGATGATGATTGTTAATATTTATGTGCCAAAGCAATAACAACAAATGTTATGTGGAAGGTAACATTGAATTGTAAAAATTTCATGAAATATTATGCATTTTATAGGGCCAAGTAAACCTAGGCTTAAATGATTAAATCACACATCTAGTCCTATAGCTGAAATGTGGCACATGCAAAATGCAAAACCAAATCCGTCTTACTTTAGAGTCTGTGATCTTAACCACTCTGTTTTGTTATACTTAGAGGAAAACTTTTCCCAATTTCTGGAGTTAAGGAAGTGGAAAATTATCCAGACTAGTGGCAATGCAAACCATCTGAGAAGGGAGAGTCAGGGAGTGTGGCTTTCTGAAAGACAGCCTTTCATCACAGCTGGTGTTCTTGGGAACCCTAGTAGAGACTCTGTAAAAAATATTTAACGTGAAAAACAATTTGTTGATACTTCAGTGGAGGGTTGATTGGAAAAAGAAAGATAAGTCAGAAGACTATTTTAGTAATTAGAATGAAATAAAGACATGTGGACTTCATTTATGGTTGTCAAAATATGTGGAAGTTGGTAATGGAGAAGTAACAGACAATCTAAATTTTCAGACTAGTGGACTAAAAAATTATGGTGCCATTGGGAGCAATAGGAAAGTTGGGAAGCGTCCATTATTTGATGACAGAAAGAAAAATAATTCATATTTTACTGGTGGTGAAATCAAATTGTAAGCAAAGATGTAAGATAGATCTTTTCTTATTCAAGTGCATTGTCTGCCTGTTCTAAACAGATCTTCTGAGTGTGTAGCTCAGAAAATCAACATCAAATTTATATTTTGTGGTCTTTGTCTTATTCTTTGGGATTGTGTCTTCTCATTTCTTATGCTTATTTCAATAACTGGATCATACACTATGTTATGCCCTGATATTCTGTCTTCTTTCCCACATATATCCAAGGTCATGGAGACCTGTAACTCAAACCGTTGGTTAAAGTTTCTAACTAGCAGTAGCTCTTTGATGCTTTATATATACTTGGATCTTTACGTATTCACAGATATACCTAATTCTCATGGTGCCATATTTTGCCTATCACCTAATATATCACCTTATAACTATCCCTAGCTAAACTTGAGTCCAAAGAAATATCATCATAGATATTTAACTAGTTTCCAGAGACTAGCGATTTCCAGTAGGGCTAATTCTACTGGGCCATAGTCCAAATACATATTTTCTTTGGTTCCCCCACAAATGCAGTATTCCTTAATTTTATTTATGATAATAGATGAAATGTATTACTATAAATCTATACACCAATAGCCACTATACCATAATATTTCCTTTCTCTTACTTTTTTTTAATGTTTATTTAAACACATTGAGAGAGAGAGATTTGGAATGCAAGAAGGGGGTGGGCAGGGAGAGGGGAACACAAAATCTAAAGCAGGCTTCAGGCTATGAGCTGTCTGCACAGAGCCCAAACCCTGTTGCCCAATGAGGGGCTTGAACTCACAAATATCATGACTTGAGCTGAATTTGGATGCTAAACCAAGTGAGCCACCCAGGCTCCCCTTCTTTCTCTTACTTTTTAAACATGGATTCAGAAAAATGGAAAAATCACCAATAACCTCAAAATTTTTCTTTCTAATTTACTCATGAAAGTCATTCTTATGTTTGACTTGGTCCAATTCATTCCCCATAAGTAATCACTACTGATTTTCCTGAATATGCTTTTCTGACTTCCATGTGCACATACGTACTTTAGTACATTTAGCTTATACTTATATTATATTTATTATATTCATTGATTAGTTTATTTGTTTACAAATTGAAATCATGCTGCGGACATTGGTTTGGGTTTTTTTATCCACTTAATAAATATAATGTGTAGCTTTAAAGGTCAATACATCATATGATTTACTAGTTTTACTAAACTTTGAATGGAGGTGCTATGGTTTGTTTCTCATTTTATTGTTAACTGACACTGAAACTGTAAGTAATGTTTCCAAAAAGTATTGCTCTGCATGAGGATTATGGGTATGTATTTTTGTTTATGTGTGCTGTCGGGCTAGTGGAACTGAAGAATAGATTCTTAGAAGTTGAATTACTGGGGCAAGGACTGTCAAATTTTAAAATTATATACATAGGGGTGCCTGGGTGGCTCAGTTGGTTGGGTGGCCGACTTCCGCTCAGGTCATGATCTCATGGTTAGTGGGTTCGAGCCCCACATCGGGCTCTGTGCTGATAGCTCAGAACCTGGAGCCTGCTTTGGATTCTGTGTCTCCCTCTCTCTCTGCACCTCTCCCACTCATGCTCTGTTTCTGTCTCAATAATAAATTTTTAAAAAACCATAAAAAATAAATAAAATTATATACATATTCCAAGATTCCTCTTAAACCCATATCAACTCTAATATTTATGTGTGCTCTCATTACCACACCCTTCCCACCACTGAATGTTACTTTTTTTTTTTTTAATATAATTAAGTAGCTTTGTTTAAAAAGTTTCATTCTGTGGGTACCTGGGTGGCTCAGTCTTTTAAGTGTCTGACTCTTGATTTTGGCTCAGGTCATGAATTCATAGTCCTGAGACTGAGCCCCTTATTAGGCTCCTCACTGGGTGTGAAGCCTGCTTAAGATTCATTCTCTCTCCCTCTCCCTTTGCCCCTCCCCTGCTTATAAACAAGTTTATGTTAAAATAATGAAGGTGAGGGTCTTTTTGTGTTTGCTATTTACATCCCTTCTTACATTAATTTGCAACTTCATTTCCTTTATTCATTTTTAGTAAAAGAATTTTACTGAATTCTTTTCAAAATTATTTACTAAGTTTATTTTCACAGATTTTACAAAATATTTCATATAATCATTATTCTTTATTAATATGTTACTGACATCTTTGCTTTGGTGTAATTTAATAAGATTAATTAAACTTATTCTTCTGTTTGAATATATTTTAAGCTTTATGATTTAAACAATTGTTTAAATGGAATGATTAAAAATGTATTAAAGCAGCCACAGTTGACTTTCTTTTTTGAATTGCAATTAAGCAAAGACTACATGGAGACATAGACTTCATTTATCCAAATGCACATACAATTACAACAAACTCACAACACACACATGCTAGACTTTAAAAATGTGTAAAATATGTCAGCTTTGTAGTGTCTGACCTTAATCACTGCAGTATGTTGAAGGAAATTTTAAAAGTACTTAGCAGACATAATTGTGAGTACTTGTAAAGAATTTAAAACTTGAGATTATGCTTGGCAGAAGTACTGTTTTATACAGTTCTTCATGTGCTGTATTTTTAAGGCATGGCTAATTTTTAGCATATGTATGGGAGGCAAGTATAAACAAGTATACCTACTATGTGGTCTCACTACTAAATAGCTTCAAAACTTCATATTGATTATCAATACAATAAACCATTGGAATTTAGGACTAAATTTATGGGCAATAATTAGATTACAGTAAATATATTTTTAAAAATGAGAACTGAGGAGTTAAAAAAATAAATAGGAAATGAGAAATTGTAATTGGAGAGAGATGCTCAAGGAATAAATCCCAAATCACAAAAAGAATCAAGATAAATGTATTTATACAAAGGAAAATTTCCTTCACTCATTTTCTCACCTTTCTTTCAGCCCAATCCCTCTTAATTCCTCTAGGGAAATAAAATCAATGAATAGAGTTGAATAGGTTTATCCCCATATATTAATAGAAATCTATACCATTCTTTTATTATTTTTTTTCCTATGAGTAAATTAAATCAGCTAGATATTTCCTTCACCACTCCAGAGCATTTTGGGTAATGAAAAAGACATCTCTAAGAGAGTTTCAGAAGAGGTAGTTCTTGTTGTCGGAGAATTATAACCAACACAAATGTCCACTGTCTTCTAAGCAAATAGTTGTTATGCAATCAGGTTAAACATTATGTATATTAGAATCAATAAATATGGCATACTTATGGTATGCTAAATACAATGATGAGGCACACCAGAAAGTTTCTTTCATGAAACTCAAATATATTTTAACAAAAACACATTTCAATTCATTTTATAACAATATATAAATATATGAGTGTATAAGTAATGGGCTTTGGGTTCTCAGATAGATAGAGTCTCGTCCCGTCATTCCCACTTTCCAGCTATATGACATTGGGCAATTTATTTGACCTTTTAATTATGTTGTCAGGGATTATTTCTTCTGTCTTTCCAGAAAGTTTAACGGAGGAACACTGAACTAGAAGTAGCCCTGAGGCTTGATTTCCACTCCTTGCTTCTTACACCTACTCACTTCAGTGAGGCTTCAGTTTCCTTACCTATGAAAAAAAAAAGAGATTTGATCAGGAAATTTCTTAAGCCTCATCCATATTTTAGACACAAAGAATCTCTGTCTTCACTCTCAGTTTCACATTCACAAGGTAAAATTAGCTTTCTTAGTGTTCCCTCATTCCTTTATTTTTAAGTTCTCTTGCAAGACTTGGAATCAAGGAGCAAACTAGGTTGAAAGTTTTAAAGTTTCAAAATCTCTTATTTACTGGAAAAAAAAGAAAACAACTTGCCATTAGCTTTCAAACATGATAGGAGTTGTTTTAAGAAACACAGTCTACACTACAACTTATTTCCCAAGGGCTCTGTAAGAAAGGCCACTCCTAAAACTTACATTTTTGAGAAAGGTGGAGCTGAACTCTCATCTGTAGAAAACATCTGTCAGAATATATGACTCGCTGCCAGAAACCCTCTTTTGGAATCCTTTCTTAATAACAACAATGTATAACAAAAAGATGCTTTGTATTTCAGTAATGCCTTTATTTAGACCACCTTTCCAATCCATTTATAAACATGTCTAAGAAACACAGGCTATGTCTAGACTACCAAGCAAAAAAGGCACCAAGATTGAACAGGAAGAGAGTTACAGTATTGCTTAACTGCTGTAGTCAGTGGTCTGAATATTCACATTAGTTTATTCCATTGATAACTTTCATAAAGACTATAGAAAAACTTTAAATTCTGTGGCAACAGATTTAACTTAAATTTTTCTCAATAGGTTTAGACATAGGTAAAACATCTTTACTAACTGTGATGGGTGCTGGTAGCTCAAAAAAATGTAAGCTATGCAGGACTTACCTACATAAAAAATTAAAAATAAAAATAAGAGTGTTAAAATCTTTTACCCATTTTAAGTTTTGTTATCTTTTAATTATTGAATTGGATTAATTCTATATATATTCGAGACAAAAGTTCTTTCTCAGATATAAGTCAAACAAATATTTTCCCCAGGCCTTTGGTTCCCTTTTTGTTTCTATAACAGTGTCTTTTGAAAATTAAATGTCTTGTAATTTCATATAAATATCAGAAACAAATTGTTAATTTCTAAAATAAAGTCTACTAAGATTTTGATTGGGATTTCACTGAGTCTAAATAAGAATTTGCAGAGAATTGATATTTTAACAATACAGAGTCATTCAAATTATGAATATAAGACATTTCTCCATTTTTCAGATCTTTATTTTATCCCAGCTAGATTTTATAATTTTTCATTGTAGGGAACTCACACTTCTTTTGTCAAATTTCTATCTAAATATTTCATTTTTTGATAAGATTATCATTCTATTATATCAAACAAGTCCCAGTTGTTCACTACTAATTCAATAGAAATATGATGAATTTTGTAAATTGATCTTCTATCCTTGCAATTTCATTAAATTCATTTACTAGTTCTGATAGCTTTCTTTATAAATTTTGTAGGGTTATTTACAAAGATGATTACCTTTTATTCTTTTTCTACCTGAATGCAGTATAATGTTGAATAGAAATAATGAAAATGTACCACCTTGCTTTGTTCCTAATCTTAGAGATAAAGCATTCAGTCTTCCACTATTAAGTATAAACTGTTAGTTTTTCATATATGCCCTTTGTCAGGTTGCAGAGATTTTTTTCCCCCCATGTGGATATTTGAAAGCATTCAATCAGACTCTACAGCGAACACAAATCTGAGACTATTACTTAGAGGCAAAGAAGAAGGTACAAAAGCAAAAAGAGATTGCAAGCAAGCGACAGGTATCTGAGAGACACTCCACAACAGATTTCCCAGGCATGCATAAGTCTGTATCACACATGTATCATCCTGTGTCTCCGTCTTGAACAAGCTGATCTGTACAAGGAATTCTGGCTTCAGGACAGTTCCCTGAGAAGCTTCCATTGGCCATTTAATTGGTCACACAGGCTTGTCAAAGTGGTTAGGCCAGTTGCAAGCATCTGTAAAGAAACTGATCATTAGGGTCATCAGGAGGGTTTCCTACCCTAAAACAATATGCAATAAACTCAGATGCCGTTATGCGGTCTAAAAGTCACAAACCAGACATCCAGGCATTACTAGAAATAAAGAGCTTTTCTACTCTAGTAGTAAACCAACTCATTATCTCCTTACAGTCTGAAGTTCACTTCTATGCTTACTTTGTTAAAAGTGTTCACCAGAAATAGGTGATGTATTTTGCTAATCATTTTTCTGCACCAGTTCAGGCAATCATATGGTTTTACATTTGTGAGCTGTGAATAAAGAAAATTACACTGGTCAATTTTTAAATCTTAAACAGGCATCCCTGGGATAAGCCCTATTTGGTTTACTCTTAAATTTGATTTCTAAAATTCTGTTGGTAATTTTTACCTTTATGTTCATAAAGGGTATTCATCTTTAGTTTTCTTTTCTTGTAATGTTTTTATCTGGTTTTTGCATCAGGATCATAATGAACTTACAGAGCTGAGAGGTGTTCCTTTCTCCTCAACTTTCTGGAAGACTTCTGGTAGAACTGGTATTATCTTTTCCTTAAATATTTTGTAGAATTTTCCAGTGAAGGTATCTCATCTTAGATTTTTCTTTATGGGAAGGCTTTAACTAATAATTCAACTTCCTTAATAGATCTAGGGTGGTCCAAAATGTCAATTTTTTGAGTAAACTTTGTTGGTTTGTGTCTTTCAAGGACATTTTCTAGTTCATTGACAAATTTATTGGCATAAAACTCATTTTATTTCCTTATTGTTCTTTGAATGGGATACAATTTGTCGTGATATCACTCATTCCTAATTTGGTCATTTGTGTCTTCTCTCCTATTTTCTTTATCAATCTGGTTAGAGGTTGATAAATTTCATTGTTACCCTCAAAAAAGCAGCTTTCACTTTTAATTTTTTTATTACCATTTATTTCTATTTTCCACATTTATTACATCAGTTCTCTTTCCTTAAGATTTAATTTTCTCAGAGTTTGCATTTCTTAACATAGAAGATTACTCATTTGATAATGTTCTTTTCTTATAGTTTTTAGTGCTATAATTTTGTTTTTAAGTACAGTTTTAACTGCATCTCAAATTTTTTGATATGTTGTTTCATTTTTAGTCAGATCAGAATATTTGCTAATTTATTTTTCCTGTGTTCTTTGATCCATGGATTATTTTAAAAATTGCGCTGTTTCCAAATATTTAGGGATTTTTCCAGAATTTCATTGTTATTGGTTACTCATTTAATTTCGTTTTAGTCAGAGAACATCCTTTGTTTGAGACCTTTAACTTGAGACTTCTTTTCTGGCTCAGAATGTAGCCCTTCTTGGTAATGCCATGTGTGTACATGAAATAAATGTGTATTCTGTTGTTAAACGGAATAGTCTGTAATTATCAGAGAGTTCATATTGGCTAGTAGTCTTGTTCATGTTTTTAGTAACCTTGAGGACAACATATTTATTTTACAAGTAATTGAGAAAAGGATTCAATCTGGCCCTATAGATGTGGATTTCTCTGTATTTTTTCTTATAGTATCATCAGTTTCTTTTTC
Source organism: Suricata suricatta (assembly GCF_006229205.1). Lineage (NCBI taxonomy): Eukaryota > Metazoa > Chordata > Mammalia > Carnivora > Herpestidae > Suricata > Suricata suricatta. The sequence continues at coordinate 90,801,395 of NC_043701.1, forward strand.
TTGTATTTTGAAACTGTTATTTGATGCACACACATTTAGGACTCTTATATACTAAGGCTGGATGAAATGTTCCCCTTTATCGTTATGAAATGACTCTCTTTACACCCTGTAATATTCTTAGTTTTGAAATCTATTATGTCTGAAATTACTACAGCTATTTCAGCATTGTTTTCACTAATGTTAGTATGTTATTGTCTCCCATCCCATTATTTTTTTACCATTGCTATATTTACATTTAAAGTGGGTTTCTTTTAGGCAACAATAGTTGGATCTTATTATTTTATCCAATCTAACAATCTCTTTTAATTAGAGTGTTTAGACCATTTATATTGCATATGATTATTGATATTATTGATTTAATTATCTCCTTGATTTCTGTCTGTCAATTTTTTTCTCTTTTCCTTTTTTGTGCTTCTTTCAGGTGGAGTATTTTTATGATTCCATTTTATAACCTTTTTGGTTAGCTATAATTCTAAATGATGACAAATAAGCATATAAAAAGATGCACATCTTGAATCATTATGGAAATTCAAATTAACATTACAGTGAGACACCACCATATACCCACAGAATGGGTAAAATTAAAAAGTCAAATAACAACAAATATACAAATATTGGTAAGAAAGTAAAATAACTAGAACTTTCATGGACTGCAGGAGGGAATATAAAAGATGTACAGCCACTTTATAAAACTATTTAGAAGCTTCTTAGAAACTTAAGTCCATACTTATGTTATAATCTATCTATATAACAATTAGATATTTTTCCAAGAGAAAAAAAGCATACGTTCACATAAAGACTGAACACAAATGTTCATAGCATCTTTAGTCATAGTTGTAACTTGGAAACAACTCAAATGTCCATCAAAAGGTGAGTGAATAAATTGTAGAATATCTATGCAGTGGAATTCTACTCTGCAACATGGATGAATACCAAAATAATTATGTGGAGTATAAGATCCAGATAAAAGGGGGCTCATAGTGAATGATTCCTGTGATGGTTAATTTTATGTGTCAATTTGATTAGGCCATGGGATGCCCAGGTAGCTAACTAAATACTATTTATGGGTTTGTTTGTGAGGGTGTTTCTAGAAGAAATTAGCATTTAAACTGGTGGACTGAGTAATCAGAAGTCCTTGCACAATGTAGATATCATCCAATCCACTGAAGGCTTGAATAGAACAAAAATATGCCTCTGTAGGTAGGATATCTATCTCCTGCCCTAAGTGCTCCTGTTACTCAGGTCTTTAAAACTGGACTGAAATCTACTGTAGGTCCAGCACTGCCCCTCTCTCTCTCTCTCTCTCTCTCTCTCTCTCTCTCTCTCTCTCTCTCTCTCCCTCTCCATTTCTATAAAATTCTAAAAAGTACAAAGTAATCTAGAGGACAGAAGTAGATCAGTGTTTCCCTGGGGATGGGGTATGGTGCAAGAAAGTGAGAAGAAAGAATTACAAAGGCTAATGGGAAAACATTTAGGATTAGTGAGTAAGGCCAATAAGACCCACATATACATAAATACACTTAGCTTGATAGATATTAAACACTAAATATTCTAGGTCAACTATATCTCAATAAAGCAGTGAAACAAAGTCAATGTAAGATATTTTCCACTAAATTCAAGAAGAAAGTGGAGGAAATCTCTGTTATAAAAGTTCCAAGAATATGATGATCACTGAGTACTGGGGCAGTTATAGGAAATATGAAACTTAAACTGTCTCTTGATATGGTGCCTGGGTGGCACAATTAGTTAAGTACCTGAGTCTTGATCTCAGCTCGGGCTATGATCTCATGGTTCATGAGCTTGAGCCCTGTGCTGATGGTGCAGAGCCCACTTGGGATTCTATCTCTCCTACTTTCTGCCTCTCCCCTGCTTGTGTTCTCTCTCTCCCTCAAAATAAATAAACTTTAAACAACTTAAAAATTTTGTGTCTTGATGGTAATGGATATGTTCATGAAGAGAGTTTATGGTTAAAATGGCCCCTGATTTTGGATGGTGCTAAACACCATCAACTTCCTCTAACTTTTCACTAAAAGGATGTCTCCATATGGTCCAGGCAGAAAACAACTGTCTTTTATTTTCTTTTTGCCTGTCCAAAAACTCTTCCATGGGGCTAGTTATGTCCTGTTCTTTGGTGACATCTAAGAGCTCTCTCATGGCTTTATCTGGACTTATTTAGAAAATGTCCAGACTCATTAATTGTCAAAACCCAATTACATTTAGAATCAGTAATCTCTCTATCTCTCCCTTGTTATACCTGTTCAGGTATGGAGTCTGTAGTAAAAAAAAGAATGTGTCTTTACCTTCTCTTTTCCTCTCTTTTCCCTACCCTTAGCTTGCTAACTTACATTTCTGTCCTCTCCAGGGTGAAAACATTTGGAAGAAAAGAGAGGCAGGGGGAGGAATGATTTTACAATCTAGTACAATTATGATTTTACTTTAGCATATGTTTAAATTTGACTCTTCTGTCATGGAAGATTCTATTGTGCTTCCAGTTACTTGAATAACATCTTTCCATTTGTCCTTTGCTCCCCAGCTCATGATTCCTCCCTCATCCTTGGACTTCTGAAAATGTATCCATTTGGTTGAGGTAATATCAACCTGCAAATGGGCCTCTTTCAGTTGATTCCTAGCTAGCTTTTTCTCATTTGGCAGAGTGCAGATTGCAGAAAACACTCACTTATTGTAGGACGTGTGTGATGGCTACCTCATCTCTCTGTGTCTCAGGGATTCCTCAGGAACTTGCATGCTCTTTCCTCACTCCAGAGCATATATATAAAAGGTCTCCAAATGGTTTGATTAAAACTCTTCTGAGTGACTTCAGTTAAGAATAAAGTACCATCCTTGCTTTTCTGATGCTTTGAGTAGAGGGAAGTGGGGGGGAGAGGGGTGCGGGAAGAAGGGTGGAATGCCATAGCAGTTCAACAACTTTATCCAAAGGTGAAAGAAGTATCCTTAGCTTCTTCAGCCTCAAGGCTTTTATATGCTGATGAATACTTAACTAGAGCTTGAAAAAAAATTCATTTTTCTTTCCTTACTGTTTTCTTTGCCAGTCCAAGGTAGGCAGTGTATCACCTCAGTGTGGAATGTGGAAGCACTTGCTTGCTATTGTTTTCTTCTTGGAATCTGAAGCCTCAGCCAGAACTAAAAATGAAAGGTTTTCATTTTTAACATCCTGGTAAAAGAATGTATATTGCCAGGAATAGGATATAATTGAATGTGACTATCAAAATCTGTGGTTTGCAGAACATAAGATTGTAAGAGACATCATTTAATAGCATCTTGAAAGTTTGTGTGATTAGAGGTAGAGTTAGAATGTGTGTGTGTGTGTATATATATATATATAGTTTATTTGCATTTATTTCAGACTCTGTGTTGGTATGGTATTAGGATTTAATTTAACAAAACAAGATTATGCAGAACTCTAAAAATGTCAAAATGTTGGAAAACAATCTTAGTAATATAATAATTTTCCATAGAAGCTATCAAAATGAAAATTATATTTTGAAAAATAGTTGTTCTTTATAATATCACAGATTTATCCAAATTGACATTTTAAAAAATGAATTGCCTCTTGCAACTAATAATGCATGATTGATTGTTTTGGGCATGGGATAATATGAGCAAATGCCAAATAGTTTTAATATATTTTGAAGTTATCAGTCAGTTTAAGGTTGAAAAATTCATAACAATTAAAATGATAAAGTCGTTAAAACTATTTCATAAAGCAGGGAGAAATAAGTATAAACTTTCTAGGAGATGTGTCAAAGACCAAAATCCAGATAAGAAAGGAAAATGGTTCTATTCAGGCATTCCAATAAGGAGAGCACCCAAGATCTGAACATCAGAGTTTCTTAGCTGGATGGTTTGCTTTGGACATTTATTTTTATTTAATTTTTTTATTTTTTTTAAGTATGATTCTTTTTTTTAATTGTTTTTTATTTTTGAGAGACAGAGAGAGACAGTGTGAGCAGGGAAGGGTCAGAGAGAGAGGGAGACACAGCATCCGAAGCAGGCTCCAGGCTCTGAGCTGTCAGCACAGAGCCCGATGTGGCGCTCGAACCCGTGAACCATGAGATCATGACCTGAGCCGAAGTTGGCCACTTAACCAACTGAGCCACCCAGGTGCCCCTGCTTTGGACATTTATAAGCAGGAATAAACAATTTCTAGGCAGGATAATTATATAATAAGGATTGTTTTTATAATCAGGGAGAATCTCAGTCAGTCAGCCGAATAAAACATGTTTATCTCTGTGTCTAGCTAGTATAAGGAAATAAACATTTCTGCGAGTCATTTGTGAGACCAAATAAGTGGGAATTTCAAAGATCTATATCTGGCCTTGTAATAATTAAGGAAGAGGTTATCTGTGAATCTTAATGGAGTCACATAAAAAGAATGAACTGGGAATTTTATCCAAGTCATGTGGGGAAGGGTGGTTCTTGGCTGTAAGCCATTTCCTGGGACACATAAGTTTGGAAGAATCTAGAAAATAAAGTAGTGTTAGAGATTTCCTAACCACCACTTTTTTCTGGGAGCAAAAAATCAGGTTAAGGTCAGCAATGTCACAGTTACTTCTGGGAAGGGATCAAAGGTTAAATTAGCAAATATTTCTTTCTGTAGTTTTTTTTTTTTAATGATGGCATTGGTGTTTTACAAATAAACAAATAGTCTCAACTTCCTGCCTAACACATAACGAGGTTGCAATTCATCAATCCCATTCTCACAACCAGAAAAAAGCTGAACTAACTAACTGAAAATCAAAAACTCTATACTTAGGCCATAGGGAAGCCGGTAGGTAAAGGGGAGTGGGAGATACAGGCTTCCCGCTATGGCATGAACAGTCACAAGGATGTAGGGCACAACATGGGGAATACAGTCAGTAGTGCTATAACAGTGCTGTAGAGGGACAGATGGTGGCTGGGCTTGGGGTGAGCACAGCATAATGTACAGACATGTTAAAACAGTATGTTTCACATCTGAACCTAATGTAACATTAGGTTACTATACTTCAATACTTTCGATACTTATACTTTCAATAAAAACAACCACTGCCACTCTACTTAGAATCATCAGAGAATTGAAGTTACAGGGCAAGCCACTACCCTGAAAACTAGAGACAAGGGAATACACAGTTCACCAAGAACAGAAACAGCCAGACAACAGCAACAGGTTGTAATATTTACGTGTACAACACTTTACCTAGAGTTAACAATAATATTTTATACCCTTAATTTCTTAAGAAGGTAAATCTCATATTCAATGCTCTTTACACAATAAAATATTTTTTTAAAAAAACAAGCACAAGTATAAGTGACTAATTGCTAGCGACTGCTCTTGGACTACCTTGACAGATTAAAAACTCCTGGGCTAAGCCTGAAAGGGACTGCTGTACATTCTGAATTTTACCTCCATGAGTCAAATTTCTCAAGATGAAAATCAGAGAAAAATCTGTCATGCTTCTGGCAGGGAAGCATGGGATGGAGATTAACCAACTGGAGATATACTTGTAGTAACTGTCCTTTTTAACAAAGGTCTGGCCTCAAAGAAAATTGTTTTACCAGAAATAATGTCACTCACCAGTGAGGAAGAAATAAGGACTTTCTTAGACAAAAATTGAGGAAATTTGTTGCCACTAGACCTGCTTTGCAAAAAATGTTAAACGTTCTTCAGAGAGAAGAGAAATGATATAGGTCAGAAACTGAGATCTATAAAAAGGAAGAGCATGAGAAAAGGAAGTAAATGTATTTAAATTAAAACATTCTATTTGTATTATTTCTAATTGATCTATCAGTCACCAGTATACTTAAAATAATAACAGCAACAGTATATTTGTTGATTATAGCTTATGGAAAAGTGAAATGAGTAAGAGTGGTATTACCAGGGATGACAGGAATGAACTGGGGATGCTACTATAAGAAATCTGCACTATCAGTGAAGCATTACAGCGTTGTGTGAAAATGTACTTCAATTACTTATAAATATGTGTTAAAACTCTAGGGCACTCTCTAAAAATTTTTTAAAGGAATATAAGTGTTTTGCTAAGAGAAGTGAGAAAATGGAGTCATATTAAATCCTAAGCTAAACCAGAAAAGGGGGGAGAATAGTAAAGGACAAAAAAAAAAAAAACCAAAAAACAAAACCAGAACAAGACCAATGAAAGAAAACAGTAACAAATATCATATAATTTGAGATTTAAACATGTTAAAAAATAAAGGAACATTGAAAAATATACCATTCTAGCACTGATCAAAATGTAGTTAGAGTAATGATATTCATTCCAGATAAAGCATACTTCAGGCTAGAAAAATCATGAGGGATAAAGAAGATATTACATAAGCATAAAGTTCTCCAGGAAGCATACAATCTCTAAGAAGAGGTAACAATCTTTAATGTTTGTATGCCTAACAGAGGATGTCAAAATACTCAAGACAAAAACTGGTTGAACATGAATGAGAAATAAACACATCCACTACTATTATTACAAATTTCAACATCTCTCTATTGATAATCGATAGCTCCAGTGGGCAGAAAATCAGTAGGCACATAGTTGAACCAAACAGCACCATCAATCAATTGAATCTAATTGACATTTATAAAATATTTCATCCAACATCATAACACACATTCTTCTGAAGCTCATATGGAACTTTCACCCATGTAGACCATCTTCTGGACCATGTAACATACCTTAATAAATTTAAAAGAGGAGAAATCATATAAAGTATGCTCTGAGTTCCCAATGGAATTAAACTAAAAATAAATATAAATAACAGAATGATAGCTGGAAATTCCCCAAATATTTGGAGATTAGATAACATACTTCTAAATAACACACTATTCAAATAAGAAATCTCAAGAGAAATTAAAATATATTTTGAACTAAATAAAAATAAAATAAAAATACAACACATCAAAAGTTATAGGATACAGTGATAAAAATGCCCAGAAAGAAATTTATGACATTGAATATATGTATTAGAAGAGAAGAAGTCTCTAAATTCAAAAACCTAAGCTTCAAGTTAAGGAACTAAAGGAAGAAGGACAAATTAAATCCAAAGTAAGCAGAAAATAAGAAGTGATAAAAAGAACACAAATTAAATTTAAAGCAGGAAATGATTAGATAGAACCAAGGGAGAAAAGCTGGTTCTTTTAAAGATCAGTAAAATATAGAAACCAAGAAAAAAAGACAAAAGATACAAATAACGTGTTTAAGAAATGAAAGAGGGGACATTAGTACTGATCCTATGTTAAAGGAGTAACTCTATGTCCACAAATTTGATAACTTAGGTGAAGTGGAACAATTCTTTGAAACGTCCTGCTTTTGTTGGAACCAAATTTTAAAAACCATTGTTTTAAATGAACTTAGACCACCATGATTTTTAAACGTTTTTGTCATTTTTATAATTATTTTAACATTGAATTGACATTTGCGATTTCTCTTACATCTTACAATAACAACAAAAGCAAACACCTATAACTAGATATCTGCCTATGCATACTTTTCCCCCTTAGTTATCTGTTGATAAATCTTCACTTTGGGATAGGAATCTGCCCCATCATGCATGAAGAAATCCATCTATATGCCAAAACCCAGCACAAGGCTTATCTACAACTATGTAACACAAGAGAGAGAATGTTCTTTTTTGAAGATTTAGGAACCTAAATATCTTAAAACAATGTATTATAATAATCTATAGAAAACAGAGGATATATATGGGAAGATCTATTTAATGTTCTTTCAAAAGATAAAGAAAAACATTATCTGAATCCTTTCTAAAAATCTAACTTGATTAGTTACTGGATACGAATCACAATTGAAGATTCAAACTATGTTCTGTTAGACTCTCCTATATAATAAATAGGGCAAAATGCAATTCATCATAAAGTCTCTGTCAAGAATCGTCACTGGAAACAAGCCTTGTGGAAGGAATGGCCACATCATTGAATCTACATGCATGTGCAGAGTACACTGTACTTTTACAGTGTAATTTAGCTGATGAACCAAGGAAAACAATTTCCTTAACTTAGTTGTTGTTTCTAAGTCTTTCACTAAAGTTTGCTACCAAATTCTAAAGTCCAGTGACATTATAATAACTGGGTAAGAAATAACATGACTTATGTCCCCTATAAATAAAAGTTAGCTTATAAATAATACATATCATTCTAACAGTGATATTACGTAGCATGATGTTAATCATGTATCATTTACTTAACCATACATATTATAGTAAATATAATGGAACATTTATAACACAGTTACCATTAAGTAAGCTTAATAATAAAACTCTTAAAATAGTAATATATCATGTTCTCCAATTATACACATTTTACAGTAGGCATACGCAGATTCTTTCAAAGTATTTCCCTGTGACACTCTGAGGTGCATATGATTTTCCTAACTACTTTTACTCATTATGTTGAGTTCAAAAATGAGTGACATATGTTTAACATTACCTGCTGAGGAAATTCCAAGTTTACATTCGCTAGTTAGCGTAAGCAAATGCTTAGAAACACAGAAAATTTTTATAAACTGACACTACCTGTCATCTGTCAATGTTAACATTTTAAAACTAATAGGGATGCATTTGCTGGCTGGAGTGATCTCATAAAAACTATGCCCAGACAAAGTTTGGGGAAATGAACATAAAAGTTTCTTGCAGATGAAAGAAGATAAGAGAATATTTGGAGAGATCTCAGCTGGGCCTCTTCCCACTTTGCGTGCTGTCTGGAAAAGATGCCCAGGAGCCTTCTTGAGTTCCAAGGAGGGAGAAGGGGTGTTCTACCTGGGTTTGTCATATTAGGATAATTTAGAATCGTCTGTGTATCTGAACTAGCCAATATGTGTGACATAATCAATGTGCAAGCTGCCATCACGCATGGAGTTGTCAGGATGTAAGAGCGATTAACGTATTTAGACTCGAGTATCATATCCATCTCACTGGGCTGCCACTTTATCCAGAAAGGCAGAGGTGCCCTTTTTCTAGCGTCGCTTTGTAGGCTGGGAGCAGTCCTGCCTCTATAGCTAGGATGTTGCCATAGGCGAATTGCCACTGAGCTGAGATGTTTTAACACCTCATCTTGGAATTCAAACTCCTGTTGCTCCAGCAATATTCTCGCTGGGTATGTCTGAACTGTCTATCATAATCCACTACAGGTAAACAGGAAGAAAAACAATCTCTGGAACATACCTGAAGTCCAGATAATCTAGATGGTAGGAATCTCTTCTTCCCCAAACTCTCTTCCCAGTAAAAACCATCTGTCATCTCTAATGACAAGTCTGTGGAGAAGAGAACTATATTTTCACACATGGTGGCTAGAAGATTGGCTAGGAAATACTTCTATCAAAACAAATTTCTAATGAAGAGAAATTTAAACTTTGAGAAGTTAAATGATAAAAAGAAAGAGAAAATATATGGGAGAGTTCAGAAATCTCTAAATAAGAATAGATTTTGTAAGGTTAAACTGCATCACAACAATATTTTAGAGATGAGACAGGACTTCTGGTACGGGGGAGTGAAACCCTTGGTATATCTCCACAAAAGCAACATGGTATCAGAAAAACCAATTCTTTCAAAACTCTAGAAATTGGGGCACCTGGATGGCTCATTCAGTTAAGTGTCCCACTTTTGGTTTTGGCTCAAGTCATGATCTAACAGTTAGTGAGATTAAGCCCCACATTGGGCTCTGTGATGACAGCATGGAACCTGCTTTGGATTTTCTCTCTCTCCCTCTCTCTCAAAATAAATAAATAAACATTCAAAAAATAAAATAAAGAATTCTCTCTCTCCCTCCCCCCCCCCAAAAAAAAAGAATTCTAGAAATTAACCAAAGGCTTACAACAATCTAAAGAGTGATTATTCAAGAAAACAACTACTTAGTAAAATCAGCAGGGTATTTGATGCTGAACTTTGCCTACTCCCATTTCTCTGTCCACAACAGTGCAATCTATAACCACAGTAGGATATTATTTCACATCTACAAGGATGTCTATGAGACAGATAATAACAAGTGCTGATGGAAACATGGGGAAACACATTGGTCAGGATAAAACTGCTACAGCCATTGTGGAAAATGTTTGGCAGTTTCTCAAGAAGTTCAACATTACCCTACCATGAGTAAGCAATTTCACTCCCAAATAACTACGCAAGAGAACTGAGAGGACATATCCCCACAAGGACATGTTCACAGTTCTCTTATTCATCATACCTGAAAACTGAAAAACTGACCATCAACTGCAAAGACAAAATAGATGGAAAGATAAAATGTGTCATATTCATACAACGAAATACCATTCAGTAGTAAAAACTGTTGACACAGGCTATGTCATAGATGGACTTCAAAACATTATGCTAAGTAAAAGAAGCCAAGAACAAGACACCACGTATTGTAAGGTTCTATTTTTATGAAATTTCCACAAAAAGGCAAATATTTACAGAAAGTTGATTAACAGTTGCCTGAAGCTGAAAATAAGAATAGGGATTAACTATAAATGGGCAAAAGTGATCTTATTGGAGGAATAAAAGTGTTCTAAAACTGATTTATAGTAATGGTTACACCACTCAATAACATTTATAATCACTAAATTGTAATACACTTTAAATGGGTATATTTTATATGTGAAAATATATACACAATAAAAACATTTACAAGAATATTTTAAAATAATCCCCACTTCCAGCAATCAGGGATCACTTTGCTAAGCACATGGGATCACTGGCTTGGAAGTCTGGTTGGACAAAAGGCAAAATTTCATTTGCTAATAATTTGCTATATTCAGTAATGAGAGCAAGGATAGAATGGGGAATTTATAAAGCTGTATCTTGAGGAGGCTTTGAATGAAAATCTATTGAAAAAAATGATCTTTATTTTAAAAGGGAAATCTGGGTGTGAAGTCTAATTCTGGGACAACAATCAAATATATATAAGAAGATATCTACAAGAAGTCGTGGGCCAAGATGGCAGAAGCGCATGGAAGTATTTTTATGCATCTCTCTTCCTGAAATACAGCCAGATCAACACTAACCCATCTTGAAGACCTGGAAAATTGATTTGAGGATTAACACAAAAATCTTCACAACCTGAACCACAGAACTCAGCAGGTACACTGCACAGAGAGGTGACCTGGGGGAGAGAGAGAAGAACAGGGAGTTGTTTTTACTAGCAGAGAGAGAGAAGGTGATTAGGGTAGAGTATGGGAAAAGCAAATTCACATATTCAAAGCGATCCATATCAAATTAACGTCAGCATTCTTCACATAGCAGAAAAAAACAATCTTAAAATCTGGATGGAACCAGAAAAGACCTCAAATTGTGAAAGCAATGCTGTAAAAGAAAATCAAAGCTGGAGATATCACAACCCTGGACATCAAGATGTATTACAAAGCTATAATCATCAAGACAGTAGGCTACTGGCACCTAAACATTCAGATCAATGGAACAAAATGGAAAACTTCTAAATGGACCCACAAAAGTATGACCAACTAATCTGTGACACAGCAGGAAAGGATACCCAATGGAATAATGACCGTCTCTTCAGCAAATGGTGCTGGGAAAACTGGACAGCAACATGCCAAAAAAGAAACCTGGACCACTTTCTTACACCAAACACAAATATAAACTCAAAATAGATTAAAGACCTAAGCATGAAACAGGAAACCACTAAAATCCTAGAGGAGAAAGCAACCTCATGACCTCGGCTGCAGCAACTTCTTACTCAACACGTTTCCAGAGGCAAGGGAAACAAGGTAAAAATCAACTTTTAGGACCTCATCAAAATAAAAAGCTTCTGCACAGAGAAGGAAACAATCAGCAAAACTAAAAGACAACTGATGAAATGGGAGAAGATATTTGCAAATGACCTATCAGATAAAGGGTTAGTATCCAAAATCTATAAAGAACTTACCAAATTCAACACCCAAAACAACAATCCAGTAAAGAAATGGGCAAAAGACATGAATAGACACTGCTCTAAAGAAGACATCCAAATGGCCAACTATGAAAAATGCACATCACTTATCATCAGGGAAATACAAATGAAAACCACAATAAGATATCATGCCACACCTGTCACAATGGCTAACATTAACAACGAAGACAACAGATGTTGGCGAGGATATAAAGAAAGAAAAACCCTTTTGCACTGCTGGTGGGAATGCAAACAGGTGCAGCCACTCTGGAAACAGTATGGATGTTCCTCAAATAATTAAAAATAAAACTACCCTATGACACAGCAATTGTGCTACTAGGCATTTATCCAAGGGATATGGATGTATTGTTTCAAATGGGCACATGTTTATAGCAGCACTAGTGACCATAGCCAAATTATGGAAAATGCCCAAATGTCCATCGATATATGAATGGATAAAAAAGATGAATGAATAAAGAAGATGTATGTATATACATACCTATGCACATACATACATACATACAATGGAGTATTACTTGGCAATCAAAAAGAATGAAATCTTGCTATTTGCAACTACATGTATGGAACTGGAGGGGATTATACTAAGTGAAATTAGTCAGAGAAAGACAAAATATCATATGATTTCACTCATATGAGGACTTTAAGATAAAAAAGAAATGAACATAAGGGAAGGGAAGCAAAAATAATATAAAAACAGGGAGGAAGACAAAGTGTAAGAGACTCTTAAATATAGAGAACAAACAAAAGGTTCCTGGAAGGGTTGTTGGAGGCAGTGGGCAAATAGGTCAGGGCATTAAGGTATCTACTCCTGAAATCACTGTTGCACTAAATGCTAACTACCTTTAATGTAAATCTAAAAATAAAAATAAATAAGTAAATAAAGCCCTCAATATCAGGGTTGAAATATAAAGACACAAAAAACTTTCAGTAAGTAGAACAAGAAGATGAACGGTTGAAAAACAAGAGAAAAAAAGGACAGGAAAATTAGAGGACATGCAGGTCCCTGAAGAGAGAAGGTCGCTTGAATAGCAGAAGGGCCAAAATAACGAAGAAGGAAAAAGAAACAATTCAAAAAAATTTTCCAGAGCTGAAAAATGTGATCTTGCAAATGAGGACCAAATGATAGTACAATAAAAAACCAAGTCCGAGGGAATATGAGGAACAATGAGATCTCACGTACTTGGGGGCTGGAGGCAGGGGGAGGCTACATATCACAAATGAAAGATTAGGAATCCAAACATCTTGAGACTTCACCAAAATTCTGAAGGTAAACTACTTACAACTGGTCTTTCTGTGTTCAGCTGAATTACCTAGCATGTGAGGATCTGAATTTTTTTTATTTCTGTTATGCTCTCTCTTCTTTGACAATCCTGGAGGAAATAAACTAACTCCAAGGTCAAAATGGGATGCAGAGAACAGGGATAGACATTTCCAGGCAGAAGGAGAAGGGAGAGCTCTGGCTCCAGGCAGGCACTGAGGTCTGCATGTCCTCCCCAGTCCACTCCTGGGAGAAGTTTCTAACACCTGCTCTGGCTGAATATCAAGAGATCACATTGGCAAAGGGAGGGGGTGAATTTGTGATAAAAACACAGCAAACAATGCAAATGGGAAACAAGGTACTCACTCTGGTAAAAGACAGAGATGTGACCCCCCCCCAAAAAAAACAAGAAAAAGATTTGAAGCCTAATTTAGGAAGCATAAACTGGATGCATTTTTTAAATAGCAAAAAGATAGGTGAGTGGCCTTGGCCAGCTCCATATAAAAAAAAAAGGATCTATATTGACTGCCACATATTTTGTTTCCTCCTAGATTTTGACTAAGTAAACATTCATGGATCAATAACCAAGAGGAAAACAAAGTAGAGCTTCACAGGCATCTTTTATTACTGAAGCTGAACTTGGAGAAAATTCATGTTACAAACACAGCTTTTGTTTATTTTATTGAATATTGCCTATTTCATTCTTCTCAACACAGAGTGGTACATTTACTCTAGAGGTCACTACTATTTAACAAAGAATTACTGAGCAAGTATTGTGTTACAAGTAATTTTCTAAGCACTTGAAATACCAAAGAGCCCACAAATATTGCCTTCACTGAGTTTCTATTCCAAAGGGGAAAGAGAAACAATAACACAACTGTAAGTTAAAATATCAAGGATGCCATATTAACAGTACTATAGAGAGAAATAAACATAGAAAGTGTTGGTAGTATTATGGAGAAAAATGTTGTAATTTTAGTTAGAGTGGTCAGGGATGCCTCAAAGAGTATGTAGGTCACTCTAAGAAGGGGTGTGACTTTGGAGAAGGCAGGTCTTTGTGTCTGGGGCAATCCTGACAGTGGTCAACTGTTTACTAACTGTTTACTCCCAGCCACACTGGCAACAAGTCCTTCCCTGAAAAGAGATCCAGGTCCACCATTTAATCAATCAGTATTCTCAAACTATGGAATGACCAGAATGAGTTATTCAGTAGTAGTTTACATAATCTTCACATAAAGGTATTTAGTTTCTACTTTAGTCAAACCAGACGAGGAGGTGAGGATGTCTTGTTTTAAAGCTTAAGACACACATCTATCTTCTGAAAGACTGTAACCAACTCACTAAGGCTATATTACCTAACATAGGTAAAAATAACATACGTGGAACAATTATTTGAAACTCCATGAATATAACACTTTAAATTATTAGGTATTGAATATGAATCAAAATTCAGAAAATGCAACAATAATGTAGTGAACAAATCACCAAGAAGTGAACGCATTCTGACCTGGGCAGTTGCCATCTTTATATTTCTTAGACTTGGCAAAAAATTAAATAATATTATTGCTATTTTGTCTTTTCTTTTTCTCAAGTGCTTTACCTTTAGGGTTTCAGCAAAAAGATTGTAAATTCACATGTTTATTTTTTAAATTCTCTTTCCTTGAAGATATTAGCTCATTCTAGTTCTTTAATGTTTATCATATCCTAATACAAGATAATTTAATCTAAATCACTAGTTTCAGAAAGATTTTTGAAGAGTGCATGTTTTCAGAAATAATATCTATTATTTATTGAGTTATTTCTATGTGTTAGTCATTATATGGAACATTTAAAATTTTCTCAATCAATCCTTATAACAACCCTTATAGGAATATTCCAATATTAATCATCCTCATTAATATATGAGAAATCTGAGGATTAGGGAGTCTACATAACCTATCTGAGATTATATAAATACTAAGTAGCACATGTATGACCCAGTCTTAGCCTTGGAGTTAGTCACAAAACTCTTAAGAGGTTTACTGCAAATAATTCTGTCTGATGGCAACAGGAGAAACATTTCTGATATTAAGCAGAATAGCAAAGCTAATAATCAAATATCAATGATATTAGTAGTTCTCCTCAGACTGACCTCAAGCTCCAACTATACCTCTTTACCTCAAATCTTGAATGAGACAGTCAAGCATGGTGAGATTATTCACTTTTGTGATGGAAAGTGAGAAAGCCACAAGTGAAAGACCTGAGTAATGACACGAGAGGTGATAATAATTTGGTAAAATTGACAACTCTGTTCCATAAAATTTCACAGGAAAAGTTTATGATTTTTAAAAATGTGCTGTGGGGTAGGGTTATTTCTCTGAAGATATAGACAAAAATCAGTCCAGCTTTGGAGGCACAGAATGCAATGTTTAGCAAAATTAAATTGCTGAAAAGCTGTCATTGCAAAGAAATTCTGAAGTGTCCAATTGCTTTAGCTGTAGCAGATGGAGTTCATCATGCCATATTCAAGATTTTTTTCACCTCTCCTTGAAATAATTAGCCAAAAGACTATAAGTACATTTTTCATGTCAAATGGACAGTGGCTTCAAAGAAATGAGAGGGTGGAAGTGCAAGAGAGCGAAAAAAGGAAACTGACTGCGCACGAAAGACAAAATACCAACATCACTTATACAATCACTGAACATGTGTCAGTGAGCATGAGGTCACTTTTTAACTGAAAACAAGAGAACTAAAATGGCTAGTTTACTAAGTAAGATAAGCAAAGAACAGGCACTCATCTTGCCTATCAACTTAAAAACTTGCAAACTATTGGGGCAGCCAAGGGTTTAGTACACCCTAAATACAAACAATAGGAGTGGAAATATGATACAACTATGAGCAAAACTAATATCGAATGTGATGTCTAGAAAAGAAGAGACAAATCCTAATTCCTGATATTTTTGGATCTATATGCTTTGTATAACGTGGGAAAGTAGGGTACCTCAGGAGAACATTTACATTACAGAAGGCATAGCTAGAACCCTCTTGTTCAAGGCCATTATAATCAAACTGGTATTAGGTTAACCAAAATATCAGTTATATAACTTCAACTCGTGCTTATCTATAACTAACTTCTACCACAGAGTAGTCAATAAGTTTTATGATTCTCAATTTAGTTTCTGTAAAATTCTAATTACTTAGCTGAAAATGGGCATACTACCTGCTTGGCCAGGCTAGGATTACTTACTGCCAAGTCCTGTGTTGTGTGTCACTGACCTCAAAAAACAATAATAATAAAATATAATATTTATAATGTACATGTAGTATATAATAATAATAATAATAATATTACAATGTTCTGTCAAAGCATTTTACATATACTCATTCCTATAAGTGTCATAATAGTCTTTGAAATAGGTCCTTTAGTTATGTATTCATTTGACAAATAAATAAGCAGAGATGCAGAAAGATTGAGTCACTTCACTAGATCACACACAGCTGGTAAGTAGTAGAGCAGAGAATGAAACTCAGTTATCCTACCTCCAAGAGTCTATGCTCTGAACCACAACAACATACTATACAGACTGTGACAGCTGTTTTGAAACTGCTTTTCTGTCATACATGCCACACTCTCCTTCTTGGACCTCAGTGGAGATTTTGTATCCGCCATTGCTGACTATTCTGTGGAGTATCTCTTTTTGCTTCTTCTCTGGGGTAGCCCAGGTCAACATTTATGAGAATGCCATAACTTACCATAGCTTATGTGAAGACTCTGTGGAATCAAGTTGCTTTTCTTCAGTAGTACAGAACAAGATCTTGGGAGGCCTAAATATAAAGTGCATGGAAATTTACCCAATTCAAAAATCCAGCATCCTGTATATCATAAAATAAGAAAGCTCAGAGGAGATATATCTAAAATCTGCTTATATAAACTGAGACTAATGATTGAAAAATGTTTTTTTAAAAAAGTCAAAAATGTTCTAAGCAGCTTTGGAATGAGTAATTGATGCTCATGGTATCCAGGGACAAATTAGTCATTCAGAAATTTAAGAAGGGAAGAAAAGCCCCATGAGTGTTTCTCAAAATCCTAATTTTCTTCTTTTTTCCTGTTGTTCCTGTTTATTGAAATGTCTGTCTAATTTTTGGATAAATCATTCTCCCTTCATATAGCTAAGATGACTCAGGGGAACTGTGTGTTCTGGCATTTCCTGGGTCTAGATCCAGTCCTGAGATTGGTCAGTAATGATATAAGGAGACATAAACCGGAGAAATTAACTCGGCCCTGCTGTAACCTGGGGCTTCTTTCTCCTTGCATTCTAACAATACCCTAGATACGTGTTCCTGAGTCTTAATGTTGTTTTTATAAGCTTAGCCACTATGGTAGCCATTATGCAGGGCAGTGATACGTCTTTCCTTTGCTCCCTTTCCTAAAACTAAAACCAACTCAAGTTCTACTTTTTAATCTAGTTCTTGTAACTTAAGCATTTAAACGCCTGCCTACTGCAAACACTAATCTGTCTTAGAAAAACTATCTTTTGAAACCTACATTTGAGCTCATTCCCCATTCTTACCGAATGCCCTGATGCTGACTGCTATTTCAATCACTCCTTGCTTTCTATTATGATTTATTTATTTCTTTTTAATCCACAACCTTTCTCTCTGGGAGTTCTTCTGATCAATAACTTGGATGATATCTGTCATCCGCTATCCTGCCCCCAGGTCAAGAGTCCACCCTAAGACAGCTACTTTCTTTTCTCAGAGTCCTTAGCTTTATGTTTCTCTACAGAGCTATGAGAAATACAACTCTATTTTCAGTCAACCATGGCACATTGATGCCTAATTTAAAGAACCATAGGCATTAAGCTCCAAGGGGTCAGAGACACTCATTTCTTTTTCTTGTACAACATGATCATCTCGTTGTTAAATCCCTGATGAGCAGTACATTACCTGACAATAGTAAACACTCAAAAATATACACAGAGAAGGGAAGAAAAGAGGCGGACTGAGCATGAAGTCAAACATTCTTGTATTCTAACTTCAGCTTCACTTATTGCTAGCTATGTGAGCTTGGAAAGTAAATTAAAGTCTGCGTAACTCACTGTCCTCACTATAAAGGGGGACTAGTAGTACTTTTCATATAAATGGAGAAGGTTTAGCAGTTTTGCCTCTGGGGAGATGGTAGAAAAGTTTAAATAGTGTAACATGGGCAACTGGGTGGCTTAGTTGGTTAAGCGTCCAACTTTGGCTCAGGTCATAATCTTGGCAGTTCACGAGTTCAAGCCCTGCACTGAAGTCTGTGCTGACAGCTCAGATCCTGGAGCCTGTTTCAGATTATGTGTCTCCTTCTCTCTCTGCCCCTCCCCCACTCATTATCTGTCACTCAGAAATAAATAAAACATTTTTAAAAAGTTAAAAAGGTATTTTAATAAAAACTAATATAAAATATTATTATTATTATTATATACAAAAGAATAACAAAAAACGTAGTGACTTAAAAAAGATTTTTAATACCATAAGTTACTTAAACGTTATAAAGAGTTCATATTATTTTGGTATGATAATCTACACAAAGAAAAAAGTATAAAAGTATATTTTTGTTAAAGAACTACCGGGGGTGCCTGGGTGACTGAGTCAGTTAAGTAACTGACTCTTCATGTCAGTTCAGGTCATGATCTCACGGTTTTGAGTTTGAACCCTGAATCAGGCTCTGCACTGACAGCATGGAGCATGCTTGGGATTCTCTCTCCTTCTCTCTCTGCCCCGCCCCTGCTTGTGCACACGTGCATAAGCTCTCTCTCTCTTTCAAAATAAATAAATAAGCATTAAAAAAAGAGTGACCAATAATAACTCTATGTTGCAGCTCTATTATACTTCACTGAGCATTTATGTTTAATATTACATTTGAAAATTGAAAAGATATGTATGAATATATGTATATATATATATATATATATAACATCTGAAGTAAATAAAAAACTGAAAAGATTTATATCATATCATATATATATCATATATAATTACTGGGAGATGAAACGAAAGAGGAATTTAATGTTTTAGACTAATGTTTTTAACACATTTGCTTTCCTAAGTACAAGATAGCTGATTGATAATTACTTTCCCAAATAATGTATTAGTATTAATGTTAGTTTAATTAATTAATAACATTTGAAATAAAATGATAGAAAAGCCAGCTTTTATTATCTGTATTTTTTAAATTCTAGATTTTAAACTAATCAATAGAATTGCTGTCTTTCACACATAAATTTCTCTTCTTGTACAAGAAATCATACTAACTTTCTAAATATACAAGAAAGAGTATAAAAAGGTTTAAGATAAGTTCTGGCTACTTTGGATAACAATTGTTGGTAATAATAATTGTACATGAGGAGAAATATGGATGCAATATAGTTTACACTGTAATGATTCAAGGTCTCCCAAAAATATTGTGTAATTTGGCTCACCAGTTGTGCTGGTCTATTTCACGTGTCCTCATGGCAAGCAAGGTAATGAAATAGGAAATTATTCGAGCCAAGTAATTTCACTGGAGGTAATTCAGTTCAGTTGTAGTTTTTGAGTCTCCCCAGGACAAGTCAAAATACACCTTAACTTACAAATATCCAAAGCTCTGACCTTTTGATTTTTCATAAATTTTTTTCTTTACTGACATGAGTTATTCTTCCCACCCTTTTCCAGTTAGTAATTTGGATTCTTTCCTGAAGAGGATTTTTCCATGCACACCACACAAAACTATCCATCAATTTCTTCCCATGCTTAGGTTTTTATTCATCTTACCAACACCGATTTTTGTTGGAAACAAATCAGAAACTTAGGGAAACTACAAATGGAAAAGATATGACATGTCAACCAGGATAACTTCCTACAAACAGGATAACTTCTTATAATTTATTTATTTTATTTTATCATACCTGACATCATCCTAATACCACCATTATCCTCTAATCATAGAGTGAGAATATGATGCTTGTTTAATGTTTAATATAATATTCAATTTTATGTTGTCTCCCTTCCCAGAGTTGGAGGAAAAAATGAAGAGAAATATTTTGGCTGCATAATTCTCCTCCCATCCCTGCCCATGCCAAGGCTTTCCCTTTGAGCTCTGAACCATTAACTCTTAGTGCACTTGGAGGCATTACTAAGCTAAGGGGATTTTCCTTACCATGGAATAAAAAGCAAAAAGAACCATTTATCATTTGCTGGAGAAGAAAGAAAAGGAAATCACCCAAATATATTTTTCTCTGCTTAAAAACAGCTAGCACTATGCTTCTCTTATTAATATCTTCCTCCTCCAAACTTTCTGGCCTATGAGTTTTAAGACTCTCACCCAATTATTCAGCAAGTATGTATTCAAGTAGTTCATACTATGTGGCAGACATTTTTCTAAGAATAAGGTTAAAAAAAATGAAATTCCATAATCCCAGTCCTCAAAGTGGTGGGGGAAACATGGCAAACAACATACTACGTAAAAAGTGTTTTAGAGAGGAAAGCACACAGTACAAAGGAGGTAGGAAAAGACATTACCTCTAAGATTACAGAAAGGTCTCAGAGAATGAGTGACTGAGTTCTGACTTGAAGAATGACTAGAATGAACTCATCAGGTGAGCTGGCCAAGAAAAGGGAACAGAGTATGTAAAAACTAGAAGTTGTGAGTAAGTACAGCATGCTTGGCAAACAGTTGTGAGTCATGGAATGCCTGTACGAAAATAGTGAATTTGGAACTAGATGTTGTAAGATCTTTTATTTTTATTCAGAAAGGTCTGGTCTGAGAGTTTGAAGAGTGTAAATAATAAGGTATACCTATATTGAGTTTACATTTCTAAAAGTTTATTCATTTTATTGGTATCTGCAAAAATATTTTAAGTTTAAAATGTTTAAGTCTACATGGTAGATGATCACAAACCATATTAAAACAAAGACAGAAGGGGGCGCCTGGGTGGCTCAGTACGTTAAGCCTCCAGCTTCAGCTCAGGTCAGATCTCACGTTTGTGGGTTCGAGCCCTGCGTCGGGCTCTGTGCTGACAGCTCAGAGCCTGGAGCCTGCTTCTGGTTCTGTGTCTCCTTCTCTCTCTGACCCTCCTCTGCTCATGCTCTGTCTCTCTCTGTATCAAAAATAAATAAAACATAGAAAAAAAAAACAAAGACAGAGGTGTTTTTGGTATAATGAGCTAAGGACTTCTGAAAATTCTTGCTTGCATAATTTTTCAGAACTTTTTCAGAACTCTGGAAATTGACCAAAGGCCTACAGCAATAGCAGGAGCATTTGTTCAAGAAAAAAAATGGATGTTGTGGGACTGATGTCAGCAAGATGACTGATTAAGATGTTACTCGGTACATCCCCACTTTAACAACAACAGTTTGGTATCCATCCACAGACAGAAGTACCTCTGTGGGAGCTATATTTCAAAAAATCCGAGAAGAGTTTTGTCTACCTGTCATCAGGTAATATGCATACAGACCTGTGTCTTGTTTGCGGTCCTGGCAGTGGCTTATGTCCTGGCTTTAGTTACTCTCAGTGCCCTTTCTCAAAATAATCATTCATGGTCAAGTGACTTTGTGGAAGTCAAGAGTCCAGTGGAGAACTCTCAGTGCATAGTTGAAACACAAAAATATAAATTTGGACTCACTGGAGAGCATAAGAGAAATAATTTTACATTACCCACATTACCATTCCTCCAAGATGTCACAGCTAGTGCCTAGAGAGACTTTCTTGGCCCAAGATTTCTAATAAGGGAGAAATACTGAGTTTTGAGCTGCATTAATTGCAGATGCAAAGAGGCTAAAAGAGTGTATTAAAGGTATGTGGACCTCATGAAGAAGCTGGGAACTGCTGAGGACGCCTCCCCTGCAGATCACCCCACTGGCTGATGGGCACCTCCAGGATACTATGCAGCTCACCCACACATCCTGTGGCCACCTCCTTTGACATGTTCCTTATGATGGCAAGAGTGAGTTTTGGCAGAGGACCAAAGAGCATGTGCAGAAAACTGGCCTGAATCTGTGGGCTAGGGGAAAAAACACAAACTTGAGCTTTAGCACAACTCTTGGCAAACCTCCGTAAGATTAATGACTGACATTTGACTGGAAATCATGGAGATTAGAAAGAAGCAACGGATGACAATTTTTAAAGGGCTGAAAAAGACTTAATGAAGAATTCTATATCTTATAAAAACTTTCCCCAAAATAAAAGAGAAATTATATCATTCTCAGAGACTAAAACTAAGACTACTATTATCCGACAAGCCCTATAAGATTAAATATTAAAGGGAGTCCTTTGGCTTGAAATGGAAGCGCATTAGACAATAACTTACTTCAATATGAAGAAATAAATGCACTGGTGTAAGTAACTATATAAATTGATAAGAATTACAGTATATATATCATTTTCTTTGTAAATCTTTTCTCCTATTTAATATGTGGCAAATGCCTAAGTACTTATAAAGCTATGCTGATGAATTATAATGTATAAAGATATCATTTATAGGATCATAATTGCACAAAGTGGGGGGAAAGTATGAAGCTGTATTAGAGTAAAGCTTTTATAATATTAAAATTAAGGAGATATTTATCTGAACTAAGCTGTTTAAACTGTTAATTATAATGCCAAGGGCAATCACTCAGAGAATAAATTAAAAAATGATAAAATAATAACAAAAGTTTAAAATAGTGTACTAGAAAATATGTAACACAAAAGAAAGCACATATAGAAGAATAGAAATATAGCAGCAACAAAAAAGTAAATAACAACATGAGACATGTAGGAAAAAAACAGGAAAACAGTGTTTGTAAATTTATTGCTACCTATCTTAAATGTAAATAGGCTAAACTTTCCAAACACAAAGCAGTTACTGGCAGAATGGATTTAAAACGATCTGACTCTCTGCTCTGTACAGATACATACATTAAATTCAAAGACAAAAATGGGT
Organism: Suricata suricatta; assembly: GCF_006229205.1. NCBI lineage: Eukaryota > Metazoa > Chordata > Mammalia > Carnivora > Herpestidae > Suricata > Suricata suricatta. Next base: position 90,824,496 of record NC_043701.1, read on the forward strand.
TGGAAGTAAAATGAAGTAAAAATATACAATATTCAAATAGTAACCACAAGACAGCTTGAATGGCATACTAAAATTAAACAAAACATACTTTAAGACAAAAATTGTCACTAAAGACAAAGAACATTTTGTATTGAGAAAAGAGTCAATTCATCAAGGTGATAAAATAATTATGAACATATATCCTAAATAAATGAAACAGAAATTAAGGGAGAGACAGATAACGCAGCAATAATATCGGGGGACTTCATATCCTACTTTTACTAATGGGTAGAATAACTACAAAGAATATTTTTTAAAAAAAGATGAGTAACAAGATAAATGAACTAGTCTTAAAAAACGTCTACTGATCACAGTCCAACAACGGCAGAATACACATTGCCCTCTAGTGCATGTAAAACACTCTCCAGGACAGATAAGAGATTAGTTAGGCCCTTACAATTTTTCAATAAATTTAAAAGGATCAAAAGCATACAAATATGTTCTTTAACTACAAATAACTTCAGTAACAGAAGAATAATGGACTCAAATCTGACATGATCAGAATTGGAAGTCAATATAAGTTTTTAAGCATGGAGAAAAATTATGAACATGTCTTCTTAGGGAAAGCTAATTCAAAAAGTTTAAGAGCCAGAAAAAAAATACTGTGTAATTAAACTCATAATGATAATTAGTAATTTCTATGACCATATTGGAATGACCAAATCTAAGAATTACACTAAGCACCTCACATTCATAAACACGTTATCTTTCCTAAAGCCCATGATATAGGAAATATTATTATCATACTTTTATTTTACAGATAAAGAAACTCAGGATAAGGGATAGTAATAATCCTGCCTACCATCATATGTCATACTTTATCAGTTCTTCTATTAATGGAAATCAAGGTTGTTTTCATTAAGAAGCTACCATGAATACACCTGTCATGAACATTTGTACAGTGTTTTGTGAAATTAAATATCCGAAGCAGGCTCCAGGCTCTGAGCTGTCAACACAGAGCCCAACGCTGGACTTGAACTCATGAACTGCGAGATTATGACCTGATCCGAAGTTGGACACTTAACCAACTGAACCACCAAGGTGCCCCACCTTGCTTGGATTCCAGTTGGTCACAGTGGACTGTCCTACTTACTTGGCTATCCTTCTGGCATTTCTCCTCTCTGAGATCTCACACCAGTCTGTCTTCTTCAGGAACACACTCCTCACTCTACTCCTTCTCTGAATCTTCATATCCAAACTTGCCTGTGTGCATTCCTTCTCAGTCTCCAGAAGCCCTCACATTTTGTGTAGGGTAGCCCTTCTACAGGGATGCCCTCTCCCCTTGGTTAGGCTCTGACACTTCATGCAAGGCTGACCATCATGGAAAAACACTTCTTAACCAGGTGGAAATTGGACAACCTTTCCAAGGCCTCCCTGTAGTGTAGACACACTTCTTAGCTTACCTCGGCTCTGACACTTGTCTGTGAGCTGCATATCTCCATGACATGGACACTTACCTTGCTCTGCCTCCCTCACCCAATTGTTTCAGGACCAAATTGTTTAATAAGAGAAGTAAAGGGGAGAGAAGTAAAGGAAAGAAGAGTGGAATTGGTAAAGAAAAAGGAAAATGAAGTATTTGCCATAACACTTTAGGAATAGAAGGAAGAGTCAGAGATGCTGATTCCATTCAGATAGATTCATTCCTGAATAAACAGTGTCATTGGATATACTATCATTGAACCAGATACTACTATCTGGCTTATGAACCAGATAATAGTATCTGTATTATTAACCAGATAATAATATCTACATAATATCTGTGTTATAATGAACCAGATAATACTATCAGTATTAGTAAGTATGATCTTGGAGGATGCCAATTAAAAAAAAAGAAAATCCTTTTATGGATACAATTTATATAACATAAAATTCACCAATTTAAAATAAACAAGTCAATAATGTGCAGTATATTCACAGACTTATGCAACCATCACAACAGCCTAAATTTAGAATAATTTCATCATCTCCAAAAGAAACTCTGTACTCATTAAATAGGCACTCACTTTACCCATAGCCCAGATGTAGGCAACTACTAATTTAATTTCTTTCTCTAAAGACTTGCCTTTACTGGATAGTTCATATAAATGGGGCCATATGAAATGTGGTGTTTTATTTAGCTCAATGTTAACAAGACTCCTCTATGCGATAGTGTGCATCAGTACGTCATGTATTTTTATTGACAAGCAATATTCCATTGTAGGAATATGCTGCCTTTGGTTTATCTATTCATCAGTTAGTGGACATTTTGGTTGTTTTCAATTCTGACTACTAGGAATAATGCTTCTCGAGAATTCATGTGCAGGTATCTTTTTCACACTGAGTACTGTGTTAGTCTGCTCAACCTGCAACACGACTAGGGCATGTAAATAACAGCAATATATCTTCTAAATTCTAGGGGCCAGAATTCCAAAATCAAGGTGCTGGCAGGGTTGGTTTCTGGTGAATTCTCTCGTGGCTTGTAGAAATCTGCCTTTCTGTTGCTCCTCACCTGGCCTTCTTTCTGTGCAAATACACTTCTGCTGTGTCTTCGTCTTCTTTTTTTTTTTAAGTTTATTTATTTATTTAGAGAAAGAGAGCAAGAGAGCATGACTGGGAGAAAGGCAGAGAGAGAGAGGGAAAGAGAGAATCCCAAGTAAACCTTGTGCTGTCAGAATGGAGCCCAACTCGAGGCTCAATCTCACAAACTGTGAGATCATGACCTGAGCCGAAACCAGGAGTCGAACACTGAACCAACTAAGTGACGGAGGCACCCCTCTCTTACTCTTCTTATAAGGATACCAGTTGAACTAGATAGGGTCTTATTTTTATTATCTCATCTAATCTTAATTATTAGACTTAATTATCTTACTTAAGACTTAATTATTAGATTTAATTAATCTTAATAATCTTATTAAAGGCCTAATCTCCAAGTATAGTCACATTGGGGGTTAGGGCTTCCATCTATGTATTTGGAAGGGGGACAGTTCTGCCTTCTGCCATCCTCCCACAAAATTCACACCCTCTTATGAGCCAAATACACTTACCTCATCTGTTCAGCCTACTCCAGCATCAACACCAAGTCCAAAGTCTCATCTTAATATTATCTAGATCAAGTATAAATGAACTTCAAGGTATGATCCTGAGACAAAATTCCTCTCCATCTGTGAACCTATGAAATCAGATAAGTTCTTCCAAAATACAATGGTGAGATAGGCAGAGGGTAGGGAATCATTTCCAAAAGGGAGAAATTAGATCAAAGAAAGAAGTTACAGTTCATAAGCAAGGCTAAAACCTAGCACAGAAAATTCTATTAAAAGTTATGCTGGGTCATAAGGGAATTCTATGGATAGTTTTTTGAGGAACCTCCACACTGTGTTCCAGAGTGGCTGCACCAGTTTACATTCCCACCAGCAGTGTAGGAGGGTTCCCATCTCTCTACACCCTCGCCAGCATCTATAGTCTCTTGATTTATTCATTTTAGCCACTCTGATTGGTGTGAGGTGGTATCTCAGTGTGGTTTTGATTTGTGTTTCCCTGATGATGAGTGATGTTGAGCATTGTTTCATGTGCCTGTAGGCCATCTGGATGTCTTCTTTGGAGAAGTGCCTGTTTATGTCTTCTGCCCATTTCTTCACTGGAGTGCTGATGCATAGGAGCACATGTACCCCAGTGTTAATAGCAGCACTTTCAACAATAGCCAAAACATGGAAAGAGCCTAAATGTCCATCACCTGATGAGTGAATCAAGAAGATGTGGTATATATACAATGGAGTTTTACATGGCAATGAGAAAGAATGAACTATGGCCATTTGTAGGAAAGTGGATGGACCTTGAGGGTGTCATGCTAAGCAAAATAAGTCGGGCAGAGAAGGACAGATACCATATGTTTGCCCACATAGGCCTAACAGGAGAACAGGAGAAACCTAATGGTGGACCAAGGGGAGGGGAAGAGGGAAAGAGAGTTGGGGAGAGAAAGGGACACAAAACTTGAGAGACTATTGAATATTGAAAATGAACTGAGGGCTGAAGGGGGAGGGGGGAAAAGAGGTGGTGGTGATGGAGGAGGGCACTTGTGGGGAAGAGCACTGGGTGTTGTATGGAAACTAATTTGACAATAAACTACTTAACAAACAAATAAATAAATAAATAAATAAATAAGAAAAAAGAGAAAAAAAACAAAGAAGTTTTGGCTCCAGAATAATCCTCTCTGACTGGATGCTCTGGCCTATGGGCCCCCCCCGCCACTCCTTGCAGGCCCACTGGTGAGGTTTTTAGGGAAAGCATGACCATTCCCTTGGCTGTAGGTGGTGGCTGTGCCCTTTCAGCCATAGACTAGGCCTTGCCCTTGAAATCCCGAACAGGAATAGCCTGGCCTACTGCAACCAAGGAAGTGGCACCACTTTCTATAACTGAGGAGGAGACAGACTTGTTCCTTAGGCCTATCTCTTCTGAGCCTGCGGTGGCAGTGAATTAATTATAGCTCAGTTCATAACACATATATGCATCGGAGGGAAATTACTGGGTCTTATGGTAATTCTATGTTTAAACTTTGGAGGAACTGCCAGAGTCTTTTCCAAAATGGCTGAACAAGCAGTACACCAGGAGGTCCTGGAAATCTATTTCTTGTTTCAACAGTCTTTGTATAGAACAGACTGAGAGATATTCCCTCATCTAGCCTCCAACCACCATCTTTTCAGAACCATCTTCTCAGCCATCATCTGTCTCTGGGACAAGCAAACACCTTATTTTGAGTTTAACTCCTTATTGCATATCAACCATGACTTCCCAGACTCATCAGAATTATTCTACTGAGGTGAAGGCTGCTCTCAACCACATTGTCAACATGGATCTGTGGGCTCCTACACCTACCTTCCTCTGGGCTTCTATTTTGACCATGGTGATGTGGCTCTGGATATTGTGGGTCACTTCTTCCCAAGTTAGCTAAGGGAAGGTAAGAAAATGGCAAGTATTTCTTGAAGATGCAAAACGAGTGCCACAGCTGTGCCTTCTTCCAGGACATGCAGAAACCATCCCAAGATGAGTGAGGTAAAACCTGAATGCCATGGGAGTCACCATGATTATGAAGAACCTTACCAGGACCTTTGGGATCTGGACACTCTGGGTCTCCCCTTGCTGGTGCTGGTTCTGTGACTTTCCAGAGAATGACTAACTACATGAGCAGGTGGAACTCTTTGGGAAGATGGCAACTACCGGAATATCTCCTCAGGTCAGCGACACCCAGACTGAATGAGTATCTCTTTGAAGTGCTCACCTTCAAGCATGACTAGGAGCCTCTGGAGCCCCACATCCTTTGAGGCACACCCCTCTTTCCACCTTTTGGTGCTAGGGCTTCTGCTTGAGCTTCTCCTTTCAGCCATAAGACAGCTTCTTAACGACTCTGGAGCCCTCTCCCAAACTGTGGACCAAATGGAAACAATACACTTTATTGCAACAACAAAAATAAATAATAATAATAATAATAATAATAATAATAATAAAATTAAAACGGCTGAATTATGTTAGGTCATTAGCAATGAATAAGGGATGCAACTTCTCCCATCTTCAGCAATACTTGTTAGTGTTGAGGCGTGTCATTTTTTAAAAATATTTATTTTATTTTTTAGAGAGAGAGAGAATATCACAGGGGAGAGGGACAGGGCGGAAAGGAGTAGGGGAAGAAGGGGACAAGGAGAAGAAGGGAAGAGATGGGAGGAGATGGGAAAAGGGATGGGGAGAGAATCATAAGCAGACTCTACATTCAGCGCAGAGCCCATCTAGGGCTTGATTGCACAACCCTGAGATCATGACCTGAAGCGAAATCAAGAGTCAGACGCTCAACCAACTGAGCCACCCAGGCACCCTAAGTCTTGTCACTTTGAAGGAACTCTGGAGCACACTCACTGTCATCATAGTTTTAACCACAATCTCACATTCCTTCCTCTCCCCTTTATTACTTGTTTGCCTTTATTGTTTCTTCTCCTTAAGGTAGTCATCTGACTTCCTGAAAGCAAACTATAGAAGGGACTTTGTGAAGTTATTTAGAGTCTTTATTTATAAAAAAAAAAATACTTTATGACATTTGCCATCACATGGTTAACTTGGTTTTACAAGGTAAGCTCTTTGATGCTGGTTAATTTTGCTGAGACACTCTCCTTGCTATTTCCTTCCAGATAGTTTCTGGTTGCCTAGAATTTAGGTAAGTGAGCCTTAGGCAAAAACTTTCTAATGTCAGAACACTTATACATAAGGAGAAAATTACATTCTTTAAAAATCAATATAACTAATTAATATAACAGCATAAATTATGTAATTGCTCAGTAATTTGTGTTGTTTACATAGCAAATTAACTCATGATTTTAAAACAAATTTGTGCCCTTAATAACCTCTTCATAGGCACCAATATGGGGCACATCTAAATACCAAGGGAAAAATAAATGAGGTTGAATAAATATTTTTTATTTAGTTAACTGTGAATTTTCGTAATAGCCCAAGTAAAACTGGTGCTTCTGGTTTCCAGCTGTTTAGTTCCCATCTGTAATTTTTTTAAATGGTTCTATTTTGGTTCACCATAGTCACATAAACCTGGGACATCCTCTTTAACTGCAAGTTAAAGATTAGCAATATCAGACTGGAATTATGTCATAAAACATTACTGGCTGATTCATTAGAGCTGGTGTAATGTTTCTTCAACTCATAAAATGCGTTTACTATGAAGCCAGAGCTTCAGAGGTTTTCTGATATACAGATCTTTTCCTTGGTTACAGGGATGATCTTGTCATTTTATAATTTACTAGACTGAAGTAATTCCCAGGCAAAGCACATGTATTGAGAAAGTCAGTGTATGCTCACAACGGGGGAGAACAAATTCCAGGCCCAAAGTAAAGACATTACAAGTGCCTAAAAATGTAGTCTTTATCTCTTAGGCAGGTGTTTCAAAACTGGACTGGTCCCAGATATTTTTTTTCCTTTTCGGTTATTGTTTTTCTAGAAGAAGTTGAAAAGGATGTTAAAGATAAGGCAGGTGTTAAGATAAGATTCCTCAAGAGGAATGACTCATCAACAGCCAATCAGGGTTCTGTATCTGTGAACATGACCAGGGGTGGTGGCTTGGCTATGGTTATGAAAACTCCCTTCAGTTCAGAGAAAACAATATTTTTAAATAAACGTTTGAAATAATTCCCACTCTAAGGGGCAAAAAAAATCTCCATAGCCACTTGTACCAATTAGATAACCAAAAATTTATTACTATGTCACTTTGAAGTTTGTAGCTTGGATTCCAAATTCTATTATGTTAAGGCATATCATATCCTGAATATTTAAAATCATGTAGGATGATGGATTAATCTCTTACTACATCTGAACTGAATATGTCCAAATGAATTATTAACACAAAGTATGTTAATGAGTGAATCAGAGCAAGGAGAAACAAGCACAGAGTTTAAGATGTTCAACATTAGGGTCTTTCAGAGTTATTGCAAGTTATTTTTCCTAGGAAGAGAATGGATTAGTAAATAATACAAAGACAGAAGTTCCTTGGCCCCTTTGTCATTTCTCTCCTCTGGGAATTATAGCAAGGAACAGTTGCCCTTGTTAACCTGTGAACATTTTTCACTCCCTTAGGTCATTTACTCTGGCTCAGGGGTCCAATTTTCCTTTCATTCATTAACCACATTGGGAAGCAGAGTTCCTAACCCTTTCCAGTCTAAATGTGGAACAATCACATCCCCTCACAATCAACTGCCAGTGTGCTGGGACCTTTACGTTTCACTGTGCTCTCACAGTGACGCAAGTTTTTAACAATTGAAGGATATTAACTCAAAAACTTGTTTTTTAATTGGAGGAGCTCAAGGGATTTCAAATAAATGAACTTGTATAAACTGGAAGCTGGTACATGTGCCTTTCCAATTATTTTTGTGCAAATTAGGGGAGAGAGCACTTCTAATCTCAGAGAGCAGATTTCAGAAATTATTTTAACTATGAAGCTAACTCAGGATAACAAAGCTGAGCAGTTGTGAATTGTTTGGATAGCTGAAAAGACATAATCTTATCTTCTATATGAGTAAAGATACCATATATTTAGCAAAATACCATTTCATTATTTAAATATGTGCATTTTTGTTAATCCACTGGATATTTTATTTTATTAGACCCATTGGAAAATGAAACAGAAGTGTCTAAATCAATTATAGACTTTTGGTACACCTTATTCACTTTACCCTAAATTGCATAGTTTAATTGTGAATAAAAAACTACATTGTATCCTTTTGCAACAATATAATCTAAATATTGTCCTTACTAATAAAAAGGATCAACAAGTCTATATTGTTATCATTAGGGAACATCTTCCCACATTGTTTGAATTACTTTACATTCTGGAGACTGAAAGGAATACAGGGCTTTCTAGGAACTTTCAAAATGAACACTGGCATAGTAAGCTAAGGAAGCTTGGTTTGGAAGAATGATAGGGAAATCCTCTGTGTTCCTTGTCATTTCCTATTTCCTCACACAAGTGAAAGAGAGAAGGGGGAGGGGGGCCTAGTGGCTAATTAAGTCTTTTGTCAGATAACATTAGATCATTCTTGAAAAGGACAAGATTCAGGCACGTAAAATCTATAATTATCTTCACAAGGGAACATATGCTTATGAAAATAATTTTATCTAGGAATAAATTTCATGTAAAATATTCATTTTATATTGATTCAATATGAAGAACTTTCCAATTCTCCTACACACACACACACACACACACCCACACACACACACTATATATATATATGTATATATATATGTGTGTGTATATATATATATATATATATATATATATATATATACACACACACACACACACACACACAAAATCTCCAATGGCAAAATAGTGTCTTATACTTATTTTTTTTCAGCATGGAATTAAGACACTTACTGGGCCAATTGGCAAAATACGCATATTTGGATACAATATAAGAAAATTAACCATTCATTTAGTTTTTTAATTTATTTTAAATTACAGAAATGATTCACAAAGATATATGCCTTATAAAAGATTCACACTCATTTTGCAAGATATAGTACCAGTAGTAGAGTTTTTGGAAAAAAACAGCTATATTTTTATCTCCTTATTTGTGTAAATTATTTATTTTATAATATACTGCAACCCACAAATCCACAATTTCACCAACAATATGTGACTGTTTTTCCATAACTATACCAGGATGCAATATCATTTATTAAATTGTTTTGAATATTATGGGTAATATTTTTTATTTTTCTTTCTCTTATTACAAGTGAATTTGAGCTTTTTAGAACACCTTTATGGACTACATACTATTTTAATTTCTCTTTTATATGTTTTCCTTGTATCCTTTTAGTTGTTTTTATTTTTCTATTTGGTTTTATCAGAGCTTTCTATATAGTCTCAGCTTGGGATAGTTAAACTGAAGGATTTATTTATTCAATGTATATTTACTAAGGAAACTTATGGAAACTTAAGTAAGTCATTGTTTTATGTCCAAAGAAAACAGTAATAAAAAAGACATTCCAGTAAGGAAAGATAGGCGAAGCATGAATAAATAAGGAATATATAAGATAACTGCTGGGAAGAATGTAGATTATAAAGGAAAATTACAACAGGAACTCCCTTTCATTGCTTCTGGGGATACAAAATGGTACAGAAAAGTATGGCAGCTGTTCTTTTTTTTAATAAAACGAAACATATTATTCAGAAATCATGGTTGTTTACACAGAAATGAGGTGTAAACCTGCACATAGATGTTTATAGCAACTCTGTTCATAATTACCAAAACTTGGAGGCAACCAAGATGTCTTTCAGTGGTGAAGCGATACCTAAACTCTAGCATATCCAAACAGTGGAGTATTATTCAGTGCTAAGCAGAAATAAGTTATTAAGCTATGAAAAGACATGGAGGAAACTTAAATGCTCATTATTAAATAAAAGAAGTCAATCTGAAAAATCTACTGAATGATTCCAACTATATGACACACTGGAAAAGGCAAAACTATGGTGACAGCAGTTGAGAGAGGAGAAGCAATTAGGTGGAGCCCAGACTATTTTCAGAGCAGTGAAACTATTCTACATGATGCTACAGTAGTGGATGCATGTCATTGTACGATTGTCAAAACCCATAAAATGTACAACAGCAAGAGAAAACATGAATGTCCATTCTAGACTTTGGCTGATGTGTCAGCAGCTAGGTTTATCCATTGTAACAAATGTGCCACCATCCGGAGGTGTGATGTTGAATGTGGGGGAGGCTGTGCCAGTGTGGGGGTAGGTGGTATATGGGAACTCCTTCAGCTCAATTTTGCTGTGAACCAAAAACTGATCTAAAAAATAAAGCATATTTTACAAAAATATATTATAAAATAAATCCTCCTATGTTTCCTAAATTATTTATAGGTCTGCATTCTTATATGCACTGAATAGTATGAGGCAAGATCTAACAAATTTTGCTACATTGATTAGGAATTTCCATATGTTGATTTTCATAATGATGTCAAAAACCTTTAAACTACCACTCAGTGGGTCAGTATCTGGATTCTGAACTATTCCATCACTTATATGTCTATAGCAATGCCAAATAATTTTAATCACTTTGACTTTATATTTCATTACCAGCCTGAGTATGGTATTATTCAGGAATAGCTCTACAATGAGACTACACAGTTACTAATGATGTGACCTCAGACAATATACTTAGTCATCTAGTCCAATCAAGAGAGAATTAAGATAGAAGAGTTCTTTCCAATTAAGATAGAAGAGTTCTTAACAATATTAAGTAGAATTACATATGTAAGACTTTTAGAAAAAAAATGCCTGACACATTAAATCACGTCTACCAATTCTATGATTGTTACTATTGTCAGCAAATGCTCCCCTTCAGTGTTTTTATTTTTCAATAAACTCTTGATCTTTTATTTCATTTTGCAGTTTTATCCTTCATATGGTCTTGTAAATAAAGTTCTTGCAAATCAGAAACCTAGTTTATGCTGGTGACTTTTGATCTTTGATTTCCTTCTCTGCATATTTTCCAAACTCCAGTATTTTCCACCACATTCTCCCTGTGTGTCTCTGTCTTCACATGGTGTTTTGCTCTTCTTATAAGGACATGGTCATATTGGATTAGGCCCACACCAGTGACTTCATCTCAATATGATTACATATTGTAAAGACCCTATTTCTAAATAAGGGCACATTATGAGGTATTGGGGTTAAGACTTATCTTTTGAGGGGGTACATAATTCCACCTCTAAAATATCAATACACAGAATCAACTGAAAAACCACTAGAACTGGGGAGACTGGGTGGCTCAGTCAGTTAAACGTCCAACTCTTGATTTTGGCTCACATCATGATCTCAGGATCATGGGATCAAGCTCTGCACTGGGCTTCATGCTGAGTATGGATCCTGCTTGGGATTCTCTCTCTTCCTTTCTCTCTGCCGCTTCCCCCACTCACACACACCGGTGCTCTCTCACATACACACATTTCTTTCAAAAAAGAAAATTTGCTGTCTTGATTTCTGTTACTATTAAATGTATATAATAAATTGTATTGAAGTAATTATTTTAAATTAATATTGAATGTGTGCTGTTACTATATTGTGTCATTCCATCCAGGAATCTTGAATGTCTTCCCCATTCTGATTTTTATGCCCACTGGTGACTTTTTTTTTTACATAGTGATGACTTTTTTATACTTAGTTTAGTATCTTCATTTTATTGTTTCTCTTACTCATGGAAGCACCAGGAATGTCCAACAAACCCTGTACCTACATATGAAAGATTACTCCAAACTGCTAAGAAAGAAAGGAGAAGGAATGGGGGTCAACGTTCACAGTCGAAGACCCTGTTTGCCTCACTCTCATTTACTGCAGTGTCAGGCCAATCACAGATCCCATTGGCTTGTTGTGTAGGAGGGAGTATAACATTTCAGGCATGCAAAAACAAAGGTGCTGACTTAACGGTGAACAATCACAAGAGACTAATCAAATCAAAGATACACAGCAAGAATCTATGTGTCCTAAATTTTTTCCTAAATTTTGAATGCAATGTGTAGCTAATGGAGTTCCCAAAGGATGCAGAGACACCTAGGAGGGCAGACCCAGGCATTCCACAGTCAGGGCTGTTACACAAACAGCCTGATTCCAAGAGACCCACACCCCTCCCAAGCTTAACTGCAGCCCACCAGAAATCTCCATGTTACATTTTAGCTAGCCAAGCCTTGTGTATAATCTCCTCCTCTCCAGGAAAAACCCCAACATGGAGTTCCAGTCTTTCTCTTTCTCTCTCTCATTACAGTTTTCAAATTTTATTTATTTTCTGGTTTAAGGGGAAAGAAATAATCAGTGCTGATATTATGCATGGTCACGTTTTTCAACATGCTTATTAGTTCTAGTGGTTCTTCAGTTGATTCTGTGTATTGATATTTTAGAAGTGGAATTACGTACCCTCTCAAAAGGTATTTTGAAGTCTTAAGACCAATACTTCAAAATGTGCCCTTATTTAGAAATAGGGTCTGTGCAGATGTAACCAAATTGAGATGAAGGTATTCATGTAGTCTCTTATCCAGTATGACCGTATCCTTACAAGAAGAGCAAAACACCATGTGAAGACAGAGACACACAGAGAGAATGCCATGTAACTACAAGGGAAAATATTGGAGTTTGGAAAAATATTGGAAAATATGCAGAGAAGGAAATCAAAGATCAAAAGTCACCAGCACATACTAGGAAGAGAGAAGAAATGTTCCCTCCCTATAGCCCCTAAGAAGGAGGCTGTCCATGACAATAACCGTGATTTTTCATTGCTAGTCTACAGAACTGTGAGACTGTAAATTCTTGGTTTATACTCTCTGGCTAATGGTACTTTTTATGACAGCTCTAGAAAACAAATCCACTTATTCTGAAGACATCTGACCTATAAATGATGCGAGTATTCTTTCCTTTTAATTTTTATACTTAATTATTTTGTCTTATGTGATTGCTTTGCCTGAGATCTCTCTTAAATGCTAAAGAGTAGTGGCAATAATGGGCATTTATTTTAGTTCTGAATTCAATGAGATTCATTTGATTGATTTAGTAATAATTTGTTACTATCTGGGATTTCTAGTAGATAATATTTATCAAGTTAAGAAAGTTTCCTTCTATTGAACCTGGACTAGCAAATTCCAGTAAAACTGAATTGGGATTTTTTGGGTTATTTACTGAGGAAATCACATTTTTTTTTCTTCAAACTTTTTCTGCTATGACATATTAGAACAGTTTTTGGAACTGAAACATTCTTGCATTCGTAAGAGAAACTGTTCCTGATGATGCATTGTACTTTTAATATATTGTTTAATTCAATTTATTAACAGTCCATATAGGATCTTTCACACAGGTTAATAAATAAAATTGACCACTAGTTATTTTGATCTTGTTTGTGTTATTTTGGTTTGTTTCAGAATAATGCTAACTTTACAAGGTTAATTTGGACATTTTGTATTTATTTCCAGCTATATTTCTGCTATCTAAAATATTATCCAAAAAGCTAGAATCATCTATTCCTTGAATAGAATTCACTGGTAAACATGTGATCTGGGTGTCTTTCTTGGATATTGATCTTCAGGAATTTTTTATTTCTTCAAGATTATTTGTATGTTGAGATTTTTCTACTCTATTTCTTTTCTAATTCTTGAGACAATTATAATGATTATTTAGACGATGATTTAAATACAGAAAAGCATCTATTTTGTCTACCATTTCAAATATACTCTTTTACAGCTTGTATTAGTTTCTAGGGTTGCAGTAAAAAAAATATCACAGACCTGGTGGCAGAAACTGCAGACATTTATCATCTCACAGTTCTAGAGCTGGGAAGTCCAAAGTGAAGATGTTGGCAGGATTGAGTTTTGATGAGGGCTGTGAGGGAAGGGTGTGGCGCAGGCCTGTCTCCCAGCTTACAGTTGGCTGTCTTCTCCCTGTGTCTTCTGAATCATCTTTCCTGTGTGCCTGTCTCCATTTCCTGATTTTCCCCTGGACACCAGTCATATTGGGTTTTGTCCCATCTTTCTTGCTTCCTTGCTTGCTTGCTTGCTTTCTTTCTTTCTTTCTCTCTTTCTTTCTTCCCTTCTTTCTTTCGAGAGGGAGCATGCATGAGCAGGACAGGGGCAAAAGGAGAGGGCAAGAGAACAGCTTAAGGAGGCTCCAGGGCCAGTGCCCTGATGCAGGGCTCAATCCCACAAGTGTAAGATCATGACCTGAGCCAAAATCAAGAATGGGATGCTTAATCCACTGAGCCACCCAGGTGCCCCTGGATTAGGTCTCATCTAAATGACCTTATTATTTTAAGCTGATTACCTAAGACCTTATCTCTCTGAAGTACTGGAAGTTAAAGACTTCAACATGTGATATTTTAAGGGGACCATAGTTCAACCCACAACACAGTTCTTCATATATTTTCTCTTATCTATTTAATGACAGTCTGTATCTGTAATTATGCTTTATTTCTCATACCTAATATTATTTAGTGGTGCTTGTGCTCTTTAAAAATATATATTGGTATGCCAAACTTCATTTAACATTCTCTTTAAATGATAGCTTTTGAAGATGGCAGAGCAGCATGGAGACCCTGAACTTGCCTCATCCCTGAAGTACAGACAGATCAGCACCAAACCATTTTTCACACCTAGAAAATTGACCTAGGGATTAACATAACAATCAGCATAACTTGAGCCACATGATTTAACAGGTATGCAGTGCTAAGAGGTGAAGTGGGGGAAAGAAAAGCTGCAGAGGGTAGGGAGATGTTTTTGGGGGAGAGAACAGAGAAAAGAAAGGGGGCAAGAATGATGTACCGGGATTGTGCAAGAAAAGCACTCCCTCAAAAGTAGCTGGAGAGAAAAAGAGAGAAAGAGTGAAAAGATTTGCAGGGGACTAAATGAGAAATCTATTCCCCAAAACCATTGATAGGAAGAAAGGAGAGAGTTTCAATATCATCAGGATTCTATAAATAGTGGAACACAGAGTCTGGAGTTCCAGAACTCAGTGCCTGGTGGTGCTCTGCTGAGGAAATAGGACAAACCCCAGGAGCAGGCAGCAGGATCTGAGGGGCTTTTGTGCCACACGGGGGGAAGCAGTTCTCCTGCTTGCAGAGCAACAGCCTCCCCACAGCAAAGGTCCCAGCGCACCCCAGAGAGCAGGCATGTTTGCTAATATTGGGACAAAGATACCAGAATGCAGTGAAATCTGGTGCCATCTGCGTGTTGCCGTTTGCCATAATCTCTGAACCTCTGTCACTGCACTATCATACAAGCCTTTTCTGGGACAAGCCAGTACCAAGTCATTGCTCAGTTAGACTCTCCCCCAGAGAGTCAGCGTGGGTCCAAGCTGCAGGAGGTCTCTGTAGTGTGGGGTTTTGAAACACAACCCCATCTGAGGTAAAACTCTAGGGGGAGGGGCTGCCTGGCAGGTGGACAGTTTGAACATGGACAGGGTACAGGCAGGACTGGATGGAGGAAAGAAGCAAAAGAAGGATGCTTGACCACAGGTAGGTGAGTATGAAATTTGTGTGCCGGAGACTAGGGAGTCGGGCGAAGCCATTTCCACCTCTCCTGTGCATGCGTTTGTGCAGATGCACATGTGTTCTACACTGATCCACCCCAGTAGGCCGAGAAGCACCGCCTAGTGGATAATGGAGCCATTACACCAACCTCTCCCCAACTACACCCTCCACGCACATCCCCTTGAAGACCAACACACGTCATTCCACCGGACTATAGAAGGCTTCCTGGTTTTGGTACTATGGGAAACTGGATGTAACTGGATTCAGGTTTCATTTTGTTTGCTGGTTCAGTTGTTGGTTTTCTTTGCTTCTGCTTTTACTTAATTTTTTTTTCTTTCTTTTCTTCCTCATTCTTGGATAAAAAAGAGAAATTTTTATTTTTATTATTATTTATTTTACATTATTTCTTATTAAAAAATTTATCCTATATGATTTTCTTTATCTCATTTTATTCTATTTTATTATACAAATGTTTTTTAATTTTTAAATTTTTCCTACCTTTATTTTGCATTTTTCTTTTCCTTTTTTCTCTATTCTATCAAACTTCTTTCAATAAGTAGACCAAAACATACATAGGATCTAGTTTTCTTTATTTTATTTTTGTTTCATTTTTAATTTTTAACTTTAATTTTTATTTTATTCATTTTGTTCTTCTTCCAAAATGACAAATGAAGGAATTCCCCCAAAAGAAAAAAGAGAAATAAATGACAGCCAGGAGCTTACTCAACACAGATATAAGCAAGATATGTGAACTAGAATTTAGAATCACAATAATAACAATACTAGCTGAGGTTGAAAAAGCATAGAATCCCTTTGCAGACATAAAAGAATAAAATCTAGTCAGGATAAAATTAAAAGTATTATAACTGAGACACAATCTCAAAAGTTGCCACAACGGTAAGGATGGACAAACCAAAGCAGTGAATCAATGATTTAGAAGATAAAATAATGGAGAATAATGAAGCAGAAAAAAAAAAAAGAGGGAAACAATGACAAAAAATTGTGATACAAGGCTCAGAGAACTCAGTGACTTATTACAAAGGAATAACACATGAATCATAGGAGTCCCAGAAGAAGAGATAGATAAAGGGGCAGAAAATTCATGTGAGCAAATTATAGTAGAAAACTTTCCAAATCTGGGAAGAGACACAGACATCAAAATTCAAGAAAAGTGCAGAGAATGTCCACTATAGTCAACAAAACCCAATTACCAACAAGGCATATCACAGTCAAATTCACAAAATACACAGACAAGAAAAGAATTGTGAAAAAAGCAAAGGAAAACAAATCCTTAACTTATAAGAGAAGGCAGATCACGTTCACAGCAGACCAGAAAGGAGTGGCAGATTATATTCAGTGTACTGAATTAGAAAAATATGCAGCCAAGAATTCTTTATTGAGCAAGACTGTCATTCAAGGTAGATGGAGAGATAAAGAGTTTCTCAGACAAACAAAAACTAAAGGAATCACTAAACCAGCCCTACAAGAAATGTTAAGGGGGACCCTATGAGTGGAGAAAAATGAAACAAAACAAAAAGACACAAGCAACAAAGACTAGAAAGGACCAGAGAACATCACCAGAAACACCACCTAAATGGGCAACACAATGGTGCTAAACTCATATCATTCATTACTCACTCTAAATGTCAATGGACTAAATACTCCAATGAAAAGACAGGGTATCAGAATGGATAAGAACACAAGACCAAGTAAGGGGATAGAGAACTATTTATCATGTTAATAGTCATGCAAAGAAAGCTGGTGTAGTCATACTCATATCAGACAAATTAGATTTTAAAACAAAGATTGTAACATGAAATGAAGAAGGGCATTATATCATAAATAAGCTATTCACCAGGAAGATCTAACAGTTGTAAATGTTTACTCTCCAATGTGGGAATACCCAAATATATAAATCAATTAATCACAAACATAAAGAAACCCACTGAAAACAATACCATACTAGTAGAGGAGTTCAACATTCCACTTACAGCAATGGGCAGATGATCTAGGCAGATAATCAACAAGGACACAATAGCTCTGAATGACACACTGGACTGGATGGACTTAACAGATATATTCAGAACATTTCATCCTAAAGCAGCAGAATACACATTCTTCTTAAGTGCACATGGAACATTTTCCAGAAAAGATCATACAGGGTCACAAATCAGCCCTCAATAAGTACAAAAGATCAAGATCATACCTTGGATATTTTCCAACCACAGTGCTACAAAATTTAAATTTAATCACACACAAAAAAATTGGAAAGACCATGAATACTTGGAGATTAAAAAACATCCTACTAAGAAATGAATGGAATTAATTAATAAATTAAAGAGGAAATTACAAAGTACATGGAAGCCAATAAAAATGAAAACATGAAAGCCCCAATACTCTGGGATGCAGCAAAGGTGGTTATTCGAGGGAAGTACATAGCAATCCAGACCTTCCTAAAGATGGAAGAAAGGACTCAAATACACAACCTCACTTTATACCTAAAAGAGCTGGAAAGAGAACATCAAATAAAGCCCAATACCAGCAGACGAGGAGAAATGAAAAGATTAGAACAGAAATCAATGATATTGAAAAAAAAATAGAACAGATCAATGAAACCAGGAGCTGGTTCTTTGAAATAATTAACAAAACTGATAAACTCCTAGCCATATTGATCAAAAAAAAAAAAAAAAAGAAAGAAAAGGATCCAAATAAATAAAATCATGAATGAAAGCAGAGAGATGAGAACCAACATGGCAAAAAAATAAACAATAAGAGAATATTATGAGCAATTATATGCCAACAAATTGGGAAGTATGAAAGAAATAGACAAATTCCTAGAAACATATAAACTACCAAAACTGAAACAATAACAAAGAGAAAATTTGATTATACCCACACCAATAAACAAATTGAATCAGGAATCAAAAATCTCCCAAAACAAACAAGAGTCCAGGGCCAGATGGATTTCCTGGAGAATTCTACAAACATTTAAAGAAGAGTCAACATCTATTCTTTGAAGCTGTTCCAAAAAGTCGAAATGGAAGGAAAATTTCCAAAATCCTTCTATGAGGCCAACATTACCATGATTCCAAAACCAGACAAAGATCTCATTAAAAGGAAAACTATAGACCAATTTCCCTGATAAACAAGGATGCATAAATTCTGAACAAGTTACTAGAAAACTGGATCCAACAACACATTAAAAGAATTATTCACCACAATGAAGTAGGATTTATTCTTGGGCTGTAGGGCTGGTTCAATATCCAAAAATCAATCAATATGGTGCATGATATTAAATAAAGAAAGGATAAGAACCACATGATCCTCTCAATAGATTCAGAGAAATCATTTGACAAAATACATCTCTTTCTTGATTAAAAAAAAAAAAACCTCAAGAAAGTAGGGATAGAAAGATCCCTTTTATGATTCCAACTCAAGATCATAAAGGCTGCATACAAAAGAGCCACCACTAATATCATCCTCAATGGGGAAAAACTGAGAGATTTCCCCCTAAGATCAAGAACATGACAAGGATGTCCACTTTTACCACTGTTATTCAACACAGTATTGGAAGTCCTTGCCTCAGTAGACAACTCAAAGAAATAAAAGATATCCAAATTAGCAGGGATAAAGTCAAATTTTCACTCTTCACAGATGACATGACACTGCATGTAGAAAACCCAAAAAACTCCACCAAATAACTGGATTCAACAAAGTTGAAGGATATAAAATTGATGTACAGAAATAATTTGCATATCTATACACCAATAATGAAGCCGCAGAAAGAGAAATCAAGGAATAGATCCCATTTACAATTGTACCAGAACTGTAAAATACCTAGGAATAAACCCGACCAAAGAGGTGAAAAATCTATATAATGAAAACGATAGAAAGTTTATGAAAGAAATTGAAGAAGACACACATAAAATAATGGAAAAACATTCCAAGCTCATGGATTATAAGGACAAATATTGTTAAAATGATGATACTACCCAAAGCAGTCTACATATTCAATGCAGTCCCTATCAAAACAACACTAACATTCTTTGCAGAGCTAGAAAAAACAACCCTAAAATTTGTATGGAACCAGAAAAGATCCCAGATAGTCAAAGTAATCCTGAAAAAGAAAGCCAAAGCTGGAGGTACCGCAATTCTGTACTTCAAACTATATTACAAAGCTATAATCATCTAAACAGTATAGTACTGGCACAAAACCAGATACTCAGATCAATGGAACAGAATAGAGAATCCAGGAATAGACCCACAAACATATGGCTAACTAATCTTTGACAAAGCAAGAAAGAATATACAACGGAAAAAGACAGTTTCTTTAGCAAATCATTTTTGGAAAAATGGACAATGACATGCAGAAGAATAAATCTGAACTACTTTCTTACACCACACACACAAATAAACTCAAAATGGATGAAAGACCTAAGCATGAGTCAGGAAGCCATCAAAATCCTAGAGGAGAAAACAGGCAACACCTCTTTGATTTTGGCTACAGCAACTTCTTACTCAACATGTCTCCAGAGCAAGGGAAACAAAAGCAAAAATGAACTATTAGGACCTCATCAAAATAAAAAAGCTTCTGCACAGCAAAGAAAATAATCAGAAAAATTTAAAGGCAACCGATGGAATGGGAGAAGATATTTGCAAATGAAATATCTGATAAAGGGTTAGTATCCAAAATCTACAAAGAACTTATCAAACTCAACACCCAAAAGACCAAATAATCCAGTGAAGAAATGGGCAAAAGACATGAATAGACACTTTCCCAAAGAGCACATCCAGATAGCTAACAGACATATGCAAAAATGCTCAACATCATTCATCACCAGGGAAATACAAATCAAAACCACAATGAGATACCACCTTACACCTATCAGAATGAGTAAAATTAACAACTCAGGCAACAAGAGATGTTGGCCAGGATGTGGAGAAAGAAGGTCTCTTTTGCACTGCTGGCAGGAATGCAAATTGATGCAGCCACTCTGGAAACAGTATGGAGGTTCCTAAAACAATTAAAACTAGAACTACTCTTTGACTCAGCAATTGCACTAGGTATTTATTCAAAAGATACATTAGTTCTGATTCAAAGGGGCACATCCACTCCAATGTTTATAGCAGCACTACTGACAATAGCCAAAGTATGTAAAGAGCCCAAATGTCCATTGACTGATGAATGGATAAAAAGATATGGCATGTGTATACACACACACACACACACACATACACTAGACTATTATTCAGTGATTAAAAAGAATGAAATCTTGCCATGTGCAACAATATGAATGGTACTAGAGTGCATTATGCTAAGTGAAGTAAGTCAGTCAGAGAAAAACAATTATCATATGATTTCAACTCACATGTGGAATGTAAGATACAAAACAGATGAACATAAGGGACAGGAGGCAAAAATAATATAAAAACAGGGGTACAAACCATAAGAGACTCTTGGGGCACCTGGGTGGCTCAATTGGTTAAGCCTCCAACTTCGGCTCAGGTCATATCATGTTTGTGGGTTCGAGCCCTGCGTCAGGCTCTGTGCTGACAGCTAGCTCGGAGCCTGGAGCCTGCTTCTGGTTCTGTGTTTCCTTCTCTCTCTGCCTCTCCCCCTCTCATGCTCTGTTTCTCTCTGTATCAAAAATAAATAAAACATTAAAAAAAACCATAAGAGACTCTTAAATACAGAGAACAGAGGGTTGCTAGAGGAATCTTAGGGAAGGGGCGATGGGCTAAATGGGAGAGGGGCATTAAGGAGGACAGTGGCTGGTATGAGTACTGTGTGTCATATGGAAATGATGAATCGCTAAACTCTATTTCTAAAATTATTATTTAAAAATTAAAAAATAAATGTTAGCTTAGGCATTTTTATCATGACTACTTTTTCTTAAAAATTGTGTTCTTATCTATTGCTTTCTTCTGCTTTATATTGTTTGTATGTCCTTTCTGGACATGAAGCATGAATAATTCATTTTTACATTTTCTTGTATTTTAACTAATTAAATTATGGGAGAACATTTTCTTTTGAGCATGACTTTGGTCACCTCCCAGAGGTTTTAATAAATTAATAATTTTAATAACATTTCTATCTTTGCTAATTTCTGAAGAAATTCTCATTTTCATCTTGATTTATTTATTATCCCATGAGATAAAATAATTTATTTTAAAAATAGTGTAAGTAGATCTTGTTTGTGATATTTAAAAAAAAATAATGGGGGCTGTATGGTCTCTGCTTTTTGGAATCTGTAGAGATTTACTTTCCTCTATAGCTTGGCATCTGCCTAATTTTTGAATTCCCCCACTTTTTGAAAAAAAAGTGTTGTTATGTTTTTAATTTGTAGAGTATAGTTTATATATATGAGTATAAAGTTAGATATAAATATATAGATGTAGATGGTATATAAATATATACATTTATATAATCATGTTTTTCATTTATTTAAAAATTTAAAAAAATTTTAAATGTATATTTTTGAGAGAGAGACAGAGTATGAGCAGGGAAAGGGTAGAAATGATGGAGACACAGAATCTGAAGCAGGCTCCAGGCTCTGAGCTGACAGCACAGAGCCTGATGCAGGGCTCAAACTCACAGACTATAAGATCGTGACCTGAGCTGAAGTCAGAAGCTTAACCAACTGAACCCCCCAGGCACCCCAATCTTAAACTTTCTTTAGACAATTTTATTTGTTACTTCCTCTTACAATTTCTAAATCTATTAAAAACATTAATGCCTGGGACATAATGATGGAGTGTATCTTTTGGCAAATGAATTACTTCTCTTTGTTCCATTTTTTTGTTTTCACACTGAAATCTATTTAATTAATTTATTTTTATTGCTTTGCTTATTTTCTTTTGTATTTAGCTGTTAAATTACTTCTCATTGCAAAATTAGCACTGATAGTAACAACAGATTTCTCTTGTATTACTGGACTAATATTAAGGCAATCTGTAAATCTTGCTATTTATAAGGATTTGACTCTGCTCGTGTTAATTTTGGCTAGTGATATGTTAGTGACATTAATTTAATAACTTATTCCATCAAAATGCAGGATTAAACAACATCCTGTCCCTCAAGCCAATTTCCTTTTTATAGAAACTGCATATTCCTCCATTTCTAGATCTCCCTTCACTCCAAGTTTCAGTACATATGTATTTTAGGTCCATGTTTTACATTATATTTTACATTAGGAACCAACTATTACACCGACTTAAGATTTTCCTTACCATACATCTGTTACCACATTTAGTCCTATTTATTGGATTTATTTTAATTTTGCTGGAAATAATCCTCTAATAATTCTCTTTTGGAAGGTCTGTGATTAGGGAAATTTACAGATATTTTATAATGTCTTTATTTTTGCTCTATCAATCCATGGTTTAGCTGGATATAAGATTAAGACTTAAAAATCACCCTCATGTTCTCTGCACTTGAAAAATTCCTTCTTGTGCTGTAGCATCTGCTGTTGAGAAAGAAGTCTGATTCTAATCTAATTCTTATTCTTTTGTAAGAAAGTTGTTTTTGGCTCTTAAGAAGCTTTCGCCTTTTCTTTTTATCCTCAGAGTTCTACATTTCTACCATGAATCTCCATATATAGTTCTTTCTTCATTTACGTAGGATTTTGTTGTATGTACATTTACTTTGAAGATGCAAATTTTTTTGTGAGAAATTGTCTTCTTTGCTACTCTGATATTGGATTTTCTTCTTATACCTGGTGGTTCATTACTACCTGCTCATGGTCTCATCTAATAACACCTGTTCAAATTTTGTCAGAACTATTTGCATGATTAGTTGTGAGAAATGTATAGACTATGCCGTAGGAACTGTAATTGTAGTTTGTCTTCTGGATATTGGGCTCCATCTCCTCTTAAAGAGTTGCTAGCTACCTGGAATACTGTTCAAATACCTTTGCTAATCCTTTTGATTAGCCAAACCAAAAGACAGAGGAAGGTCCACTTCTTGTGAAGTTTATAGGCATTTCAACAGGCACTCTGGATATCATTCTACTCTTCACATTTAATTACCTTGATCGATCTCTCACGATCATTTTTCTCTAAGTGTTCTGTAGTAAGGTTACCCTGCCACCCTGTCTATCTGTTTCTACCTGCTTTCTGTTCTACAGAAATCCCTCCTCATTTCTAACCTGTCAGTGAAGGGTTGCTGTGTATGCACAGACCCTTGTGAGCCATGGCCTGTACAGCCTGTTTTTGTGTGTTGGGCCAGGCAAGCATTGTTTTCATTTTCCAATGCTTATGAGATTATCAATTTAAAAATAGTTTTTCTTCTCTTTTAAAGGATTTACTCAGGAAGCAAGCCAGAAGTATTTCATTAGTTGGACAGCTAACAGATCTCTTTATTGATATTAACAATTATCTGTTGCTGTCATTGGTGCATCAATACCTAAAATTTGTTTCTTTTTTCTTTCTTAGGAAAGATCATGACTTGTCATGACTATAAGATTATTATTGTAAGAAATCAGAAAATATCATTTTCCCTTTACTGTCTTTTTTTTTTCTTCTTTGTGTATTTTCCAGGCTGCAGTTTCTGGGGAAATTTGGAATATGTTGATTCCAAGTAAATGACTGTGTTCTTTTCACTTTATCTAAAAATTTAGGATTAGAAGAATATTAACAGAGTTAATTATTCATGAGAAGCAATAAAGGGAACCAATTTATACTTTCTCAGTCTTCTCAGAGAGCTGTGGCTTGTCAAACTTTAATGTCTGAAGTGGTTGGTTTGACTTCAAAGGTTTTACCTGCTTAGGTACTAAAGATAGTTTGACCCTTACTATAGGGTTTTAGGAAACACAAACATGACCTTCTAGGTAATTAAAAAGAACTTCAGGAAATAAGATGTGTTCCTTTCTATCCCTACTTCCTTTGACATAGAGAAAGAAAAGCTTTCAGAAGTTTTTTTTTTTCATTTTAACTAATGTGACTCCACACAATGAGTTACTGAACTGAACTTGCCCCTCTACACAGTCCATTATTTGGTAGTACTTTATGTACAAGCCAGTCCATCTGGAACTTTATCTAGTCACTTGCCAAAATCCTCCTCCTTCTTAAAGATGTTCTGACCCACCTCTGAGTTTTCATTTCCTCCCGCTCTACCCAAGTGATGAGCTCTAACCTCTTCCTTCCAGATGTCAAGCCCACCTACTCCTCTGAGCTAAAATATCAGCAGCAATCTTGCTTCACTGCCAACCATTCAGCAAGGTAAGAATAAATTTTCATATCTCCATTTCAAGTGTCAAAAGAACCCATTTTCAACTGGAAAAAATTATATGCCTCTTTCAAACTTATCACCACCTACCAAATATATCAATTTGGACACAAGAGATTATTTTATTTTAGTCTCAGCCATTCTTACAATTCCTTCAGGGCACACACAGACACATGCAAACGCACACCATATCCTGGTAAATTGTATCCAAATGGCCCTTTTCTATATATTAACTTATGGGAAAAAATGTACTATCATGTCTCTAAATTATTTGGAAGCAGAACTCCTCAGATTCTCTCATATGTGCCTTATATTTTAACTCTCCTTTTTATAATTTCTTGTAGTATTGGTTGCTTTTAACACTCATAGAATTATATAATCTTAACTATAGAAGGGAACATACAAATTATCTAATATAGCTTCCCACTCCCAGGATGAGGGCCGAAATACATCTAATTTGAGGTGATTACTATTTTGTGATAAAGTTTGCTCATTGTTCGTTCATTTAAGCAAGAAATACTTATTGTTTTACTATGTCCCAAGACTAATCTAATGGCTAGACATAAGACAATTATCTGTACTTTCAAGTAAATTATATTTTAATGGGAAGAGATAAATAAATGATAAACATAATAACTAAGTCAATAATATAATGTTAATGTGTAATCTAGGATTTTACCTATTTGCTAGTTAATTAGATAGATACCCTGTTACTGGTTTATGGTTGCTGGCTGAAGACATGAGACTTTTGGGTCAGAGACAAGGTACTCTTTTATTCTTAGCATAGCAGGCAAAGGAAGAACATTAACATATTTGGGATGGGAATTATGCAGATGGGACCAGAGAGATGCTACGCACAGGATGGAGTTGCACAACATCACATCGACATGGGATATTTTATAACAAGCAGTAAGCAAGTCTTGTCTTCGTCTCAGAGAGAGAGACATTAACTTCTCTCTCAAGAGAGAGACTTCTCTCTTTTCTGTCAACACCACTCAGGAGTGTCCTAGTTAAAGAGCTATCAGGACTTTGCATTCTTGGTATACCCACTGAGATGTACAGAAGCACAAGTGACCCTTGAAGATGATTTCCAAAAAGATTAGAGGTGATAACTCTTATGGAATAGAAAGTCAAGCAGATCAAGCTCATAAGGACAGAGGAGACAAGAAAAGGAATGTGTCATTTAAAGACTAGAAGAGATTAGTCAATGTAGATAATATAGTCTAGATTATGCTGTGGTAACAATTCCAAACCTCAGTGACTTACACTGACAGATATTTTTGCTTCACTCACTATACATGTGAACAACCAATAATGAGTGGCAGCAGCCTTTGTTTATGATCATCATATTCTTTTCTGTATGCAGATTAATGGAAGAAGGACATATTTTCTTAGTCATAATATTGATTGAAAAAGGGAACATAGCAGGGCATAACCTACTAAAGCTTCTTTCTCCCTTATATCTCATTGGCCAATACAAATCAGATGGCCAAGCCTAACCTTACACTAAGAAGAGGACATGGATGCTGATGACAAAATTTACTACAGTAGACTTTATTGAGACTACTCATTTTATTGAGAAATCTAACGTGGATGTATGGTATAGGGAAACCTAGGCAGAAAGGCTAGAAAAATAACTTCAATTTGACAGTGCACCTGGGGTGTTGGGAGAATATCCATGACACCACTGAAGATGGAGCAGAGCAGAAGAAGGGAAATAATTCCTCTGGGCAAATAGAGAAATCTTATGTAAGCCACTGTAAGGATTCTTCTATAATTTCAGAGAAATAGGGAATCACTACCATGCCACAACTAAACTGTAAAAGAGAAAGAATTGAAGCAAGAAGGTTTGTTCAGAGCTCCATTAGTGGTGCCTCAGACCAGGATGGAACAGGCACTGTGGTGAGGAAATGGATGCAAGTTATATTTTGAAGGAAACAGCGATAGGATTCTGATAGATTGGATAAGGAAGTTGAGGGAGGGAGAGAAAGACATACTGAGAGAGAGGCTCATTCGTGTCACACTTGAAAGGTTTCTATTATAAAAGGTTATGTATGATGTAAAAATTACATTAAATTTATACTAATTTTATTAATAATTGTATTCTTAATCATCTTCATCTTTAACATAATTTGTCTGGTTTTTTTTTCTTATCAGTTTCTGGAGCCCAGTACTAAAAATTGCACCATATGATTATGCAGAAGAATTTAGAATTGTCATATTTTCCTATTGGATTGATAGCTTCATCATTATGGAATATCTCTGTCTGTATCTAGAAATACTCTTGCTTTAAAATCTGTTTTGTCAGATATTAGTATAGCTTTATCACCTTCTCTTTGTTTAGAACATGCATGTGTCCAACATTTTTACTTTTAAACATTTAAGGACTATGCCTTATCAGCTTATAGTTGAGTTTATTTATTTATTTATTATTTATATTACAATTTTTAAAGTTTTTTTTTATTTTAGAGAGAGACAGAGCACGAGTCAGGGAGTGGCAGAGGGAGAGGGACCAAATTCAAAGTAGGTTCCGTGCTGTCAACACAGAGCCAGATGCGGGGCTCAAAATCACAAACCATGAGATCATGACCTGAGCCAAAGTTGTACGCTTAACCCACTGAGCCACCCAGGTGCCCTATTTAGTTTTTTATCCAGTCCAACAATTTTGATTTCTAATTGGATTAATTTGTTAATTAGTTACATTTAAAGTTTTACTGCTTTATTTGTATTTTAATTCAGCATTTTATATGTTTTACAATAGTTTCATTCTTCTTTTTAATTTTTAACCTATATGTTTTATTATTTTATTTTCCTTCTCTTCTTTATTTTTTGTTGTTACCCTAGAGATTATAAGATTCATCTTTGATTTATTAGACTGTATTTCAAATTAGTAAATTTACCACTTTCCAGAAATCCAAAGATCTTATTTATTTTAACTCCATTTGCCAATCTCCATCTTTTTTTGTTTGTTTGTTTGTTTGTTTTGGTAACTTATTTTAAGTCTGCATATATTGTATACCATACAAAAAATTGTTACTATTGTTTTTAAAGGTATCAATATTCACTTATATTCACTCTTATGTTTCATTTTTCTATTTTTCATGTCTGATATTATTTGATACTCTTAGAAAATTTCATTTTTGACTGGACTCAGACATAGAGTTAGAAGCTCTCAGAGAGAATAGCCTCCATCTTTTGGCAATCTATTCTGGAATTTTTCTTTGGCCTCCTATAGTCTCTTGGACAAAAGTTTAGCATATTCTGCAGCAACATCCTTATTTTTCTTAATATGCTGTTTCTTCATAGCAATACTCTTGACATATATGATGGAGGATATGTAGAATAACAAGACAGTGAATTTTGAGGGCTCTCATTCTAGGTTTCTTACCATCTTTGTTCAGAGGCTTTTTTCTTTTTTTTTAACAACATAGTGGCAGACATCATCTTCTTGAAAATGGTTGAAAATTTTGTGGACTCTGCTAGCTCTTTTGGGCTCATGGTGTTAATACACAGTAGTATCAATGAGTCCAGCAATATTCTTCTCTACTTTTGTTTGAGAATCCTGAGATTAGTATCCAAAATGTAACACTGAACAGATAGGTGCTTTCTTTCTCCAGTCCTCCTTGGTCTGCATCATGCATCCCCTTACTCAATAGCAGGTGGACATAGCCATAGGTCAAGACACCTTGCTTCTTGGGGAAGCCTTATTTGTCATTGCCATCACTGATTCACACCATATAACTGTTACATCCTTCACCCAGATCATCAGCAGCAATTTCTGTGACCACATACTTCTCAACCAGGTATGAAGTTTATGTTCATCATCCAGTTCAATGAATTTCTGGCAGCCAGTAACTGGGAAAGAGATATTCAGCCTCATCCTACAGCAGCCTACCACTTCTGAGGCACCACTAGGAAGAAGTAATCTTTTTACTGTTTTCATTCCTGCTTGCATTACTGTGTTCAATCATAAGTCATTTTTCTTCAGCCAGAAAAATGACCTTTAACATTAATTTTAATGATAATTTTTTGTCAATGCATTTTTCTTGGGCTGAAAATTATATGTACTTTTTCTTAATTTGTGAAGCTTACTTTTTCTGATTATAGAGTTGTAATATGCTACTACTCATTTTAGAATTCTAAAGATGCCATTCCACTATGCTTTGTTGAAAAGTTGATTCTCAGTCTACTACTGCATGTATAAAGGTAATGTAGTCATTTTTCCTGGATGCTTCTAAAATAAACTTTTAGATTTTCTAATCCCATCATGAGGTGTGGTTTTTACTGCATATATCTTGCTTGGAGTTAATAATATTTAATTGCCAGTTTCAATCATTGCATTTATTTAGAGATTTTCTATTGATTCTATTTTAGAGACTCCCCTTCTACAGTGAAATTCCCCTTGAATTTCTTGAACATAGTGATCATAATTCTTTTAATATTCTTATCTGGAAATTCCTGTATCTAGGTCACTTATGTGTCGGTTTCTGTAATGTGGAGGCTTTCTCACCTGATTTTCAATCATTTGGTTATATCTTCTGGCATGCCTAGTAATTTTTTTTATTGTATGCTAAACCTTTTATATAAAAAATTAGTCTTTCTTTTTTACCAGAGATTTAATTTTTATCTAGCAATAAATTAAAATATGGGTGTGTTAAGTTGTTTCAATTAAAAATTGAAATCATTTTTGTTTATATTTATTTTGTTTATATATGTTTTTGAAGACTGGCTTATTTCTGATGTGCTTTTAAGCCTTGGAAAATGCAGGGTGCCTGGGTGGCTCAGTTGGTTAAGCATCTGACTCTTGGTTTTGGCTCAGGTCATGATCTGATGGTTCGTGAGTTTGAACCCTGCATAAGGCTCTGTGTTCACAGTACAGAGCTTGCTTGGGATTCTTTCTCTCTCCTCCTCTCTGGCCCTTTCTCAAAATAAATAAACTTAGAAAAAAATAAATCTAGGACAGTTCTTTTACTTATGAGGTCTTTATGAGAGCGCTTTCTCCTTGATGAAGGCTAAATTTGATTTTTTTCCTTTACTGTAACATTATAGTACTGATAAAACATGTTTCATTTTTTTAACTCCTTATCAGATGTTTCCCAATTTTTTTTCTAATAAATCTGGCCCACACAAGAGTAGCTTAGGAGTTAGGAAATCCCTTAAGGGGAAATTATACGAGAATTTTGGTCTCATTTCTCTGATATTTCCTTTATTCACTGGGATATTGGAATCTCAAATTTTGGCTGTCCTGGTGGTCTTGAATTCCAGCTTTTTATCTCTTGAACCCAGTTTGCTTGCTAAAACCTTCAACCTGATACTTCTTGCTACCCTTTATGATCACTGCTTTGAGTTACCAAACGTCCCAAGGAAAAAATAGGAGTGGCAAATCAATGGCTTATTTTAATGCACTTTTCTTCCCTTCTAGGTTTCCTTGGCTGTTCTCCAATCCCTCCAATTGGCTGATTTGGTTCTTGTGTTTTGCAGTTTATTAATTTTTTTTCTGTTAACCTAAACAGCAGTATTACTGTCAGACAACCTACTTTGTTATAGTTAGAAGCAGACATCTGTCAAACATTATTTATATGTTATAATTTAGAAGTTAGATTAAAGGTTTATGAGTCATATTATCATGCTTTGAAGGCCAACTTTACTACTTCTCTACACTTGACTATAAGCAACTTATTACTCACTCTTGGCCTCAGTTTCTTCATATATAAAATGGATATAACAGATTTCCTACTTTATAGAGTTGTGGTGAGAACGTATAAGAGTATTGTATGCAATGTGTTAAGACAGAGCCTGGTACTTGTGAAGCACAAATACACGTTACAACTATGAATATTAGTCTGCTCCTGCTCCGAAGGTACTCACTCCTCACTGAGCAGAAAGTAGAGATGTTGCATTACTTTTTTTAAATTTTGTTATATTTATTTATTATTGAGAGAGAGAGAAACAGAGAGAGAGAGAGAGCAGATGAGGGCCAGAGAGAGATGAAAACACAGAATCTGAAGCAGGCCTCAGGCTTCGGACTGTCAGCACAGAGCCCCGATGTGGTGCTTGAACCCACAAACCTCAAGGTCATGACCTGAGCTAAAGTCAGACACAACAGAATGAGCAAGCCAGGTGCCTCACATTACTTTTTACATAAACTCTTGCCAAAGCTTTTGCAATTAAAACTTTTTCTTTTTTTTTTTTTAATGTTTTATTTCTTTTTGAGAGAGAGAGAGACAGACAGACAGACAGACAGCATGGGTAGGGGAGGGTCAGAGAGAGAGGAAGATACAGAATCCGAAGACAGGCTCCAGGCCCTGAGCTAGCTGTCAGCACAGAGCCCAACACAGGGATGAACCCACAAACCATGAGATCATGACCTGAACCGAAGTTAGATGCTTAACCGACTAAGCCACCCAGGTGCCCCGAAACTTTTTTCTTAGGAACCAAAAAATTATTTAATAATCTGTACAAAAATTAGATCAGTGATTTTTGCCAAATATACTAAAGTGAATTTTTAAATTTTCCTCTTAAAATCCGACTTTTTTCTCTCTACTATCCTCTGGCACCTCAAGTGTTCCACAAAAATTTCCTAATATTACCTGTAGTAATTAATTACATGTAGTAATATTATACCGCATATACTTTTTTGACCCTATTTGGTATATAGTTTTGTAATGTTATCTATTGAACTTGTGTCTGTATTTACTAACAAAATTTTATATCCCTAATGGAAATGGAGTGCTGAATGCATCAATACATTAAATAATTATTTGTTGAATTTCCATGGGGCATGAGTTGACAAAAAGAAATTAGAAAAACTGATACTCCCACTTCTGTTTAAAATGGTGAGAAAGGGGCGCCTGGGTGGCTCAGTTGGTTAAGCGTCTGGCTCCGACTCAGGTCATGATCTCATGGTTCATGGGTTTGAGCTCTGTGATGGGCTCTGTGCTGACAGCCCCAAGCCTGGAGCCTGCTTTGGATTCTGTGTCTCCCTCTCTTTGACCCTCCCCTGCTTGTATTCTCTCTCTCTCTCTCTCAAAAATAAATAAAAAACATTTTAAAATTTTGAAAAATAAATAAAATGGTGACAAGATACAAAGGGGTTCTTGGTTCTTAAAATTCTGATTTCAAGGGAATGTTTTCTTTCTGTTCTCTTCGATCACCAGAAAGTGTAAAATATTAAGTCTAGTAAAATAATTTGTTGTAGCTATTTTGAAAGATAGAAAATACTTCCAGATTACATATTATTAATTTTAGAGACCAGTTATGGATTTTAATAGGAAACATTAGCCTGTGCAAACTTTTGAGAGCCTTCGCCCTATAAAAATTGCATTAACGTCTTTTGTTACTTGAAAACAACTGATGTCATAGTTTGGTTTTATGATTAAAGCTTCCAGGCTCTCTGGTGAGAGGGATAGCTCAGAGAAGGCATAAACTAGGAAAACCTCTCTTTAAGGGCCTCTTGCCTGCCCCGATCAGTTAGAGCATTTTTAAGAAAAACCCTGGCTTGTTGAAACAGGAGACCTACCTGTAACACAACTTTGTCTAGCTCTGTCTCAGTTCTTTGTCTAATCCTAGTTTCTCACAAGTTCCATTTAACCGCTAGAACGATGTGGTTATATAGTATATGTCTATGCCTGACTTTTATTTAGATCTTCTTTGCTTTCAGATTCTTTCCTCAGAAGACTTAAGTTTGAATTTTCTGGTTAAGTTCCCTCTAAATTTCTAATAACTGACACTATGAATCTTTTATCAATTTGGGGTAGTAATTACATAGAACTCTCTGGAGAAGCTCTTTCCCTCTTGTTCCTAGGAGATACCTTGGCAACAACACAGTCTAAAAACCAAACTTCCATTGAGAGAGATGAACCCAAGCCTATTCAAGAGAAAAATACAGGGTACCAGAAGGAGTGATTAAACATTGTATTCTGTACTAGGAGTAGCCTTCGATTTAGATTGACAAAGTCATGAAACACAATAGATTTTGCTCAGCACCAAGTTGGCTTAGCTTGAAGGAAAAAGCACAACAATGTTATCTGTCAAAGTTGTGGTTAGTGAAAATATTCCCATAGTTATAGAGCTTATACAATGTTTAAATGAGGCATTCATAAATTTTATTAGTCAAAATATTGAAAACAATGAAACACCGTTCACTAGCCAATATAATATTCATGATACTGTTATTGAAAATTATGAAAATATTTATTGTTGGTTTTGCATCTCTTTTCCACTGCAATCATTCCAAGAAAGTGCCTCTGTACTTGAGGTGGATGATATCATTATGGATCTCTGAATAATCTGATTATTGGAGCAAATTCTCCTGGAAATCATCCCAGAATTAGCTTGCAATTGTTCTGTAAGCAGGAACATCTCGAAAAGTCAATTAGTTTGCCGGTCTCCACAAGCGTTTTAAAGCTGGCATTTAAGAGAGGCTCACAGCATGGCTACTTTGATTTTACAAATTTCACTAGGTGATAATTTTCCAGCCATCAGAATTAATAAAAATTCAGGAAATGACAAACTTTGGGGCATATAAAACCTCATATAAGAACATTTTAAAAGGATTCAGTAACTTTCCAAAGTGACACACCAGGCCTTTCTTTATATACATTAGAGGAAGAGGAGAAAGAAGGTGGAGATAGAGAAGGTAGGCAAAACTGGATTGAAAGACGGTGGCAGATGTATTTCGATCTCCCACTGCCCTTGGACATGGATCATTTAATGAACTAACCCTTCTCACATGTTCTGTAAGAATAGAATATATGCTATCTCTCTTGTAAGGGGTGCCTGGGAAGGTGGATGGAGGCACAGACAGAGGAAGGAGGAGTGAAACTTGCCAACTTAGTCTAAGATGATGCGGATGTGTACCCATGACTCTTCATAAGCCCTCATTCTAGAAGGTGCTGATTACCCTTAGAGAATTCAGTTCTCACTGCACTATACTTAGAATCAGCATCTGTAAAGATGATTGAAATATATATTAGAATATTCCTTATAAACAGGAGAAGGAAAAACATTTCTGGACTTTATAGACGGAATTTTTCTTTTCCCACAAGAAGTGCATGCCTCACTTAGCTAAAGACAGAAACATTCTCCTTTGTAGTCATTAGGTCTAATGCTTTTTTGAACGCTCCTGGATAAAGTATTTGTAACTTCCAAGATCATCTCTGTGTTCCTGCAGTAATTCTTTGTATATCCCCACTTTTCTCTGTGCTTTCAATAAGAAAATAACAAATCCTTAGTACGGACAAGTGACGGGCTTATAAGCCATGGTGCGTATAGGTTACCTGTTGGAAGACAGTGCAATCATTTATGCCATTGCCTACATCCCTCAGTATATTTAAAGGTTTCTACTCCATGGATAATGGGTTTCAATAAACTGGCTCAGGATCAGAGTCAAAAATAAAAAGACTATGAATCAGAATCGGGTCCATGGGGTCTCCTTTTTTTTTTTTAATTTTTAAGTAAGGCTGTCCTCTGGAAGCACTTTTTCCATCCCTAATGAGCTTGTGCTTTTACCCACCAAACTTAAAATGGTTATTTTCCGTGTCCACTTCCTGCAAAGTTTGTTGTTGGTCCAAAGTATTTTTTCTCTACCTTTCATGTTAGTATATGTATATATTTAAAAAAATCCCTCATTGTGCCCTCATACCTATGTTAAAATAGAAATAAAAGAATATTAAATGTATAAAAGGAAAAGTCATCAACCAAGAGCCTAACACACACACACACAAACACACACACAAACACACACACACACACAGGTGGGTTAAAAGGTCACAAAGGAAAATAATATGAATTTCTGGAAAGGGTTTAAATATAAACAGCCCCCTGACCTTGGGTTCAAATATAGAGTGAATGGAAGGGTTGGATATATTTATTAGGGCGATGATTTGAAAAACTTAATCCTTGGCTAAACTAAAAAACATCCAAGGAAGGCAGTATTTGACTGTCTACCCTCAAGTCCAAGAGGAGGAATCTCCAGGGATTTTTTGGAGAGAAGAAACTCTATTACAACATTTTCCTGGCCTGAAAGCCCACTTAGGAGGAAGTGAACAGAACCCAGCCCCAAGGCCAAATTTCAGGCTCAAGTGGATGGACTGCCAGGACGTCCTACACACCGGACAAAGGCCGTGAAGCCAAGACAGCCCACATTCCCATGCTTTTAAAAAATGGGGAACCTCAAGGGGGTACTTGATTTATGTGAAATAACTGGCCTGCCCAAATACATTTCAGAATTAAAATCTTTTCCAACACTCTCACCTGGGATTGAGGACTCTGGAAAATGGTGGTGGAATAAGGAAATAGATTAAATTGCTCCTTGGCCAATGCATTGAGACTCTTGGAAGAAAGCCTAAGGTTGGGAAAAAAACAATAGTCAGTGGCTATTGAGCACATATTGTGTGCCATGCCATAATAGTTTGTCTGGTTTTTTTTGTTTGTTTGTTTTAACTATTTATTTATTTATTTTAAGAAAAAGAGAGGCAGAAAGAGAGGGAGAGAGAGAATCCCAAGCTGCACTGACAGCACAGAGCCTGGTGTGGGGCTTGATTCCATTAACCCTGAAACCATGGCCTGAGCCTAAATCAAGTGATGGCTGCTTAACTGACTGAGCCATCCAGGCCCCCCTATGCCATAATAGTTTTACAAGTAGAATCCCTTCTTATCCTCACAAAATTCCTACAGGTCATATGGAATTATTACTTCAGTCTCTACAGATGAGGAAGCTGGAGTCTAGACTGGCTATTTAATCAATGAATGTACTATGAACATGAGATGAACACATAGTAAATGGTAGAGACAGGAATTAAACCCAGGTTTGACTAACTTAGGGTCTGCATTCTTGACAACCTATTGGGTTCAAAAAATGAGCCACTGCAAGAAAGACAATCATGAGTTGGGAAGCAAACATAATATCCATATAATTTGTATGATTCTCTACTCAGATTAATGACTCTCATAAGTAGAAGTAGTCTTCCATCAAACTTCCAGAGAAGACTGTTTAGAATTCATCTACAGAACAGTAAAAATGTAGGGGACCAACCGTTACAGGCTACAGTTTGCATATTGAGTCAGGCTCTAACATTTGGAACCTCAACAAATTGGTGCTAGTCCTTTGCCAACTGCTATCAATCTAATTTATTGATCTTAAAATTATGAAAATCAAAATTTCAAATTAAGTGATTAAAAGATGTTTCCTATGCTATTGCATAAATTGCAAAAATTCTCTTAATCTAATGACTAACTCAGTGGTTAGCATAAAATATGCATTCAATAAGTATTTTTAAAATAACGAGGTAGGTAGTATTTCCCTCATTTTACAGATGTGACAACTGACACTCCAAGAAAACTTACCAATGACCACAAGACCTCACATAGGATTCAAATTTAGTTTTTCTAACTTCAAAACCCATACATCTGGTACAATATCAAAAGCCACAAAATTACAACATTATGTTGTTATAGAAATGAGTAAAGTGAGCGGAAAGGAGATTACAATGGTGCAGAGTCTCAAATAGTGAGCAAAAACTCTTATGATATGAAAATTAATTGTGTATAGGAATGTGGAAGAGAGTAGAGGGAAATATTCTTGGCCGCTGCTTCCAAATTTGTTCACCTCCTAGCACATATACTATTTTTACAGTACACTGTGGGAAAGAGGAAGTAATTCTCAGTTGGAAGCAACTTCCCTGAGTGCTCTGGCCAGTCCTGACCCTGACCAGCCACCCTGTGAGGTGAAAGGATCCAGATCTTACCACACCTTTCATCCACTGGCTGCATGCAATATTCTAGATTTATCAGTTCAGAAGCTAAGTGCTTAGAATATTAAAATAGCATGAAAAAACATATACATGAGGAAATGGATAAAACATTTTTGAACCCTTGAGAAGTTCAGCCTGGTTTAAGAGATATGGTAGGAGATGGTATTGGAGAAGTTGTTCCAGAGTCAGATTATAAAGTTTCTTCAATGTCATGTACTGGGATTGCAAAATTATAATAAATATGCAAAGCAAACAAAACCCCAAAAGCCCAAACCTAAAATAGTACACAGTACTGGGAAAAAAGGATTTTCCTTTTTTAATTTCTTTCTTAAATAATATTTTACATATTTGAAACTGTATTTATAACTCAGGAATTCTTGCTGCGATGCAGTAAGTGTATTAGACAAAACTTCCCTCTGAGATCAACTATTAAAGTTGAGTAACATGAAACAAACTAAAACAAAATATAAACTGTTTAAAATTATTTTCTAGTAACTAAGGCAAACAAGAAATCAAGGAACCAAATTCCTGAAAAGAAAGTTAGTGCATTGAAATGAACCCTCCATTTGTCTCTACATTTTGACCTTGACTGTCAGTTCCTAGCCCTGAACATAGAAAATGATCACAAAGCAGCAGCCTAGAAACTCTTGGAAGACAAAACAGTTGGACTTAGCCTTACTAGAAGAGGTATAATTTGAGGAACTCCATATCAAGGGACCTCAGGAAAGTGACTCTGACAGTCTACATATGATTTCTACCATAAGGACTCACTGATTCTCAGACTGAGAAGCTCTGATATTCTGCTCAGAAGCTAAATAGTTTAGCTGAGGTTTTGAAAATCTCCTGATGCTGGAGAGACAAAAAGCAGCATTCACCTCCCCCAAATAAGAATGATCCCATTTAAACACTTTAGATTTTTTACATTGAGATTCCTGCAAGTGTTGCATACAAGGAATAAGAACCAACTAAAAATAGACCAGTTTTGCCTAGATGGAAGCGATCTGCCTATACTCAAATTGGATTGGAAAAACAAACACACTAAATCTTTGGAGGAAGATGTCTAAAGCCTTTACAAGTTTTTTCTACATATTTTCCAAAATTTAGGAAATAAGTTCAAAAAAGCAATCAAATAACCAGAACAAAGAAAAAAACACAAATACATAGTCTTACATAATGGAGAGTGATATATTTAAGAAAATAGATGACAATTTGAAAAACCTCACCAAACAGCAACGGTATTTAAAAAAGAAATTGAATATACAGCTTTGATTAACAAAATTGAGTATGAAAAGATGGGTTTAATGGTAACTTAAGAATTGCAGAAGACAGAATCAGTGATTGGATTATAGATTAGTAGAAGATAATTCATAATGAAACATAACTTCACAAATCTAAGAAATATATCAATAAACTATTATAAGTAAAATTTTGCAGTATTGTTGACTATATGCTCTATACAGATTAATTACATTTATATACTAGCTACCGACATTTAGAAAATAAAAGTTGAGAGAAAAATCAATTTACAATAGCTGGAAAGTCACCAAGTACCTAGGAATAAATCTAGTAAGAATTATAGTATCTCAACACAGTAATCGATAAATTGTTACAAGAGAAACCAAAGAAAATCTTAATAAATGGAAAAAAACACTGGCCAGAGATTAGAGGATTGAGTATTCTTAAGATGCCAATTCTTTCTAAATTTATCTATAGTTTCAATACAACTTCAGTTAAATTCTCAACTACTTTTTAAAGCACCTTTGAGGGATGATGAACCCTTGTAAACCACTTAATGGGAATATACACTTGTATAACTATTTTGGTAAACCGACAGTATCTATAAAGCTTTGTGCATGCATGCCTTGTAACCCAACAACTCCACTCCTAGCTATGTAATCAAGAGAAACACCTGCCATTGTACACTAAAAGCAGGTGCGAGAATATTCACAGCAGTATTAGTCACAATAGAGAGCAGGACACAAATCTCCATTAATCATATTTGTACATCTGTATGTATATTTGTACATCTCTACTGCTGTATGTAACAACTAGGTGAACC
This sequence comes from Suricata suricatta, assembly GCF_006229205.1. Lineage (NCBI taxonomy): Eukaryota > Metazoa > Chordata > Mammalia > Carnivora > Herpestidae > Suricata > Suricata suricatta. Next base: position 90,863,109 of record NC_043701.1, read on the forward strand.
TCACTAATGGACGGTTCAAAGAAAGCAGACGTGAAAGAATACCTAGATTCGGTGGTGGGGAGGAAGAAGTGCATCTGTGATGCGCGCCGGGTGTTGTATGGAAGCAGTGAATCACCGTCTTGTACACCTGAAACAAATAGAACGCTGTGTGTTAACGACACTGGAATTTAAAATGAAACAAGTAAGAAACAATAAGAAAAGAATAACCTATATTTTATAACAATTTATTTAAAGTTCAAAACTGGCAAAATGAATCTGGTAGAAGTGAGGATATTGGTTAATACCTGAGGGCATTTTAATTGGTAGACTGTTAGTAGAGAGGCTTTTTGAATGTTCTATATCTTCTGTATGTTCTATTTTTTCATCTCCTTGTTAGTTGCATAAAACTATGTTCCCTTTGCAAAAATGTATGAAACTGTGCATTTCAAATGTGAATACTTTATTCAAGTTATATTTCAATAAAAAGTAAGAATATCTTTATCCAAAATGTAAATAACCTTGATATATTTTATTATACATCCATTAAAACCTTTTGGCCATTGAACTGCCATCACTCCAAACTAAGCTGTATAAGGTTGTCCTGTCTTGGGTTTCAGCCACCTACTCACATCTCTCTCTCTCTCCCTTTCCTTGATCCCCACAGGCCATAAAAACCTGAAAAAATAAGTTCACTTCTTGGGCTCCTGTTTTTACATATGTAAAATATAAAGATTTGGGTTACATACTTCCTTCACTTTACTGAATCTTTCTGTATATCCCTGCCGCACTCGTCTTCCTCGTGTACAGTTTGCATTGCTTCCCTGAACAAATTCTGACAGTATCTTCATCAAGCAATTTGAAATTTTCTGCTTGGCTTGGAAGGCAAAATTTCGGCCGTCCATTCCTCTGTCCTGTCTTATTTGTCCAGCATCCTCAGTGCCCCATGAGTCCTATGTATTATATTCTGTTGTATCTTCCTTTTCCTCCTGTCTTTTTGATATCTGCTAGTTGTTCAAGTCCCCATTCAAGCTTTATTTCTCCAACCAACATCATCTTACTATTCTAGCCCTCTTCCATAGGCCTATTTTCAAATACTTTGCACACGGTGTGGTGGAATCTTCTGCTGTCATCCATTTGTCCTACCCATGACTATTCTATTTTCAAGGAGGAATCAGCTCTGTAAGAAGAGGAGGGCCATGCCACTAATTTGGCATGTGCAGTCTCCTGAGGTAAAGCATGTTTTCTAGTTTATTAAGATATACTTGACACACAGCACTGTATAAGTTTAGAATGCACAGCATGATGATTTGACTTACATGTATTGTGAAATGACTATCACAATAGGTTTAGTTTATGTCTACCACTTCATACAGATACAAAAAAATTCTAAGAAACAAAACAAAACTATATAGATACATTTTTTTTTCTTTCCTTGTGATAACTTCTAGGATCTACTCTCTTAGGTTTCCTAAATACCAGTGTTAACTAGAGTCCTCATGTTGCATATTACATCCCTAGTACTTATAACTGGATATTTGTTCCTTTTAGAAAATATTTTTATTTATTTTTGAGAGAGAGAGAGAGAGAGAGAGAAAGAGAGAGAGAGAGAGAGAAAGAGAGAGAAAGAGAAAGAGAGAGAGAGAGAGAGAGAGAGAGAGAGAGAGAGAGAGAGAGAGAACCTGAAGCAGGCTCCAGGCTGTGAACTGCCAGGATAAAGCCATGAACAGGTCTCAAAATCATGAACCGTGAGTTCATGACCTGGGTAGTAGGCAGACACTTAACAGACTGAGCCACCCAGGTGCCCTGGAAGTTTGTGGCTTTTAATTAATTACCTTCATCCAATTCTACCGCCTCTATCTTTTTATCTATTTGTGATCCATCTGCTCTAGTACACTGTTAGATTCTGAAGGCAAGGTTTCTAATTGTATTCTTATTTATTTCCTTACAATTTTAGCCTAATGTCTTGCACAAAGAAAACCTTCAGTATATACATACTGATTTTTTTTTCTGGTTCTTTCAAAGAAACAGGCTATTATAGTATTAGAAATTAATACCATAAAAGTTTCCTGTACTCAAACGCTTTCAAGATACCACATTCTCTACATAAAATTGTTAAGAACTTACCGTGGGCCACAACCCCTGTGGACCCTCACCCTTGCCTAATTTTCTGGCACTCCCCACCTCCCCTGCTCCTTCCCAGCTTTCAGTCCTACTCTTCCCTTGGCCCAGAGTCCTCTTGTCTCATGTATTCACAGTGCCTCACTGTTTACATATTTTAAATCTTTCTTCAAATGTTACCTTCTTCAAGAAATCATTATTCATATTAACACACCCTATGCAATATTTTCTTTTGTTTTTCTCTGTAACTTCATCTGGTCCAACCCCAAATGTAAAGTACTCAGAGGCAGGAACTTTGAGTTTATTTTTTGTATTATCTCCAAACCTTGCAAATATAATGTGTTCAATAAATATGAACTGAATAAATATATACAGAAATGAAGAAGTGGAGTAAACCCTGACAATAATGTTTGAAAAAAATTCTAATCCAAAGTATATGTTCAAACTGAATTGAAAACACAGGTTCAGATCCTGAGGGACAAAGAAATACATCAACTATATAAGAAGATGATACAACCTCAGAATTTGTGGTTATAATTAATAAAAATGGGGTGAATGTGAGTTGTGGGCAAATTGTTCTTACAAGATGATTGAAGAAGTGATAGCATTTAAAAACCTCTCAATTCAGCCTGAGTTGAATATTGAGCTATATAGTAAGTAATGAGTAAAGTTGATTATCTATGTCTGATTTTATTATAAAAAGCAGTGCATCTGGGAGCCAGATGACTGTAGAATCACATTATAGACAATAACTCTTTAATTCTTCAATATAGGTGGAGACAGGAATCATTATCCCATTTAGCAGACTTTAAAAGTTGAGGTAGTAAAAACAAATGGTTTGTCTAACATTTCAACATTTATTTAAGACTGTCATGTTGAATTTCAGTTCAGAGCCACATGTTTGTTCCTACATTTACCATATAATTTATTACTAAATTTATGTTATGAACATAAATTTCAACATAGTGAGAGGGGCATCACACTCTGCACTCTACAATAGATTTTTCTTCTGTAATCATCCAATTATGGGTAACCAGAAAGGCAATGAATACAGCACTGGATATTACATGTGGACATATCCCCCATTAATTTATCCAAAATTAAGGTTAGGAGCTGGTTCAGGTTCAAGAATGGCTGACTTAAGGAAACACATGGATTCAAGCCCAAATTAGAATCTTAAAGGAAGTATAATGCACTATGAAAAAGAGTAAGTTGGTTTGTGGTAGCAAAGTTGTAGCATGTACCAATTTGGTGACTCCTGACAAATCACATAGAAGCATTTTTTAAATTCAAAATATATGTATGTATGATATATTTATATAAAATATAAATATTAGTGATATGTAATCATTTTTCTTCTTGTGGGACACTTCCCACAGATTTATCCTTTATTTTTATTTAATTGTTGTACTCATGGATATTCAAAATCCCACTCTCCTCCTCCCCCCGGCCCAAGAAAGTTCCAGCCTCAGAGTTGTTAAAGTAAAAACAATTGTTGTTAAAACGGAAAATAGAGGCAATTTGTATCATTGGCCCACCACAGTTTGGCCCAGCTCTTCCAGTCTCTGCTCTTGTGAGAACGAAGCCAGACCACACACTGAGGCTGAATTACAACACTTCAAAAAGAAGAAAAACACTAATGGAAAAAGTCAAATGGATTTCCAAATAGGAGGTGGTAGACAGTGCAGAAACCTCTGAGCACAGCTCTTAGGAGGGCTGAACTCTGAATCTGAGGCCCCATCACACAATCATGAACTTGCATTCCCATGCCTCTGTGGCTGTAGGACAGGAAACGTCCATTCCATGTACATTGTCCTAGTCCATCTGCTTGAGGGGCAATGCATTTTTAGAGCCTTTTGTCCCAATTCCCACTTTTTGCAAATTGATCCTGTCCTTTATGAAACTAAAAATGAGAGCTGCATGGAATATGTTCTGCCATAAAACTATTTCAGCAAGTGAATGAATAAATTAGGCAATGAATCATTACTAAGAAGACATTAAGTTGCTAGTGACAGAGAAACATAACTTCTGCTATCTTTGGCACAAAGCAGCATCCTAAGTCCTACGATCCAAGTAAGTGTTGATAAATTGTGGGAAGGGGAGGGGGGAAGATGTGTTTTAGGGACAACTCAGAAAAGGTGCTTGATTCTTTCTGGAATGTTCTCCATCTCTTATCTCTAGCATAGGCACTTAGGACACAGCTGTGAACAGAAGAAAATACTATCCCTTCCTTCAAAAATACAAATTGAAATTTAGAAAAAGCCACACAGATGCAAGATTAGAATTTCTGTGAGTACTAGAACAGAGACATAGATGTTACCATGGGGGCATATAAAAAAATGTATGGATTGACTAGAAAAGCAAGGGGAGGCTTTCCTAAAGAAATATGATGGAGTTGACCTCTACTGTGTGCAGATCAGTCTCAGAATCATGAGGGAAGTTTGTATCCTGAACAGATCCAGGATGAGAAGGCTTCCCAATACTATCACTTGGTTAGACCTGGGAAGGTTAGGGTCATTTGGCCAGACATATATGTTTCCATGGCTCTTTCACAAATATTATGCAAACTTCTGAAAATTTGGACTTCACTTCGTATGTAAGGAGTCCTTTGGGGAATAGCACAAACAGGAGCTTCAGAGATGCTTTAAATCTAATCAGAAGAAATAAAGGGAAAAGTAGAGGAAAGAAGTCATAGGAAAGAAAATGGACATTTTAAAGTGTCAGGTAGAAACTAGATGCTGTGTAAAAGTTATCTCATTTAATCTCCCCCCAATACTATGGCCATTCAGTGTAGTTATCTCCATTTTATAGATGTGGAAAAGGCTTCCAAGAGTTGAGTAATTTACTAACTATGACAAATCTAGATAATATTCCAGGATTTGAACTCAGGACTCTGACTTCAGACCCATGCTCTTATTTTTTATCATGTACAATGTCTCCTCTCTAGAGAAATGTTAGTAGGCCTTAGGAGTGGATATTATGTGTTGATCTAAACTCTGCTTCTAGGTTGTGGCTAAGCTTGTGTGTGGCAGTGGTGTAGGCAGCAACTACAGCAAGAGAGTTTGGCGCGATGTCTCACACCATTTTGCTGGTACAGCCTACCAAGAGGCCAGAAGGCAGACCTTACACTATGAATCTGTGAATGAGTGCATGGAAGGCGCTTGTCAAATGCATGAGACAATGAATTCCAACAGCCCCTCTATCACATACAGTAACAATCAGTTGTTTGATTTTATCCATGATCTGGCAGACCTCAGCTGCCTTGTTTACTAAGCTGATGCCTAGACATACCAGTCATAAAACAAAGACTGGATTAAAGAGAAGATCTACATGCTCCTTCCTTCGTCAGCAGGCCAACAGGCTGGGAAATAGTTGGGTTGGAAGCAGAAGCAGTATGGGGTAAGCTTGGAACACAGGTGTGTACTGCGTACTATAGTGGAAGTTTTGTATTCTAGGAATCCTGTTTCCATTTCAGTATACTCTAGCCAGGGTTGAATGTATTAGATGAAATACGAGGATCTTGTTCAATCTGAAACCCCCATTGCCCCCTTTCCTCATCCCCCCATTTTTTACTAAATATTTTTATGATAATTTAGATGGAAGTTGTTTGTCGGTTAATGTTGGTTCCAATCCTTCAAAGTGTTCATATCTCCTTTATAACATTCATTATACTAACCCTTCTTCAGATTGGGGTCGGGGGTGGAGACAGTTTAGTTAAATGTCCTCAGATAAAGTCTTTGTGAAAAATGAATAAATGTTCTTTAGCTATAAAAATAAATAAATAAACTCTGCTTCTAATCCAATTTAAATAAAGGAGAATGCTGCTGAGACTACAATCCAATTGTATTATCCCAAGAGAGATATTACAGAGATTTGCCTTCACTCGGTGTGTGATTGAGAAACAATTTCTGTCAACCTAGTCATGCCCTGAATTTCCTCCTATAAAAATAGATTGTGTCCTCTCCTACCTTCAGAGATAGGCTCATAACCCTGTCTGGATTCATAACACTTTTCTATCTTCCAGGCATAGTATTCGTCAGCATGGGGGACATTATAACTTGATTTCCAGAATGCTTAAATATAATCCATTTCTCTTCTTAACGATTTTATCAAAGAGATTGGAAAAGATAAAATAACCAATTTCCCAGAATCCCATGTGGTTGAATGGCCATGTGGCCCATTTCTGGCCACTGAAATACAAGTTTGCTAAACAGTACTTTTAGGATAGATTTTGCTTCCCTGATAAGAATGAACAGATACAGTTGGCTTGTCCTTTTGTCAGTTTGTCCTCTTACCAGCCCAAATTCCCATTCTGTATCCACAATGCAATAAGCATGAGAATATAAGCCAACACCAAAGATGTTGGAACAGAAAAATGGAAAGAGCTTTCATTTTGAGCCACTTCACTGGCTATACGCTGTTTCCCTTAGTTTTGATATTGGAGGGAAGACTGAGTGACTATTATAAAGTTATCTTCTGTTTTACTGACAAAGCACTTCTGACAAATAAAGTCAGAGTCATGTATGTAAAACTAGCCAGGCCATCTAAAATCCCTTCTCAAGGGTTTTTTTACTTGAGCAAGAAGAGTGATATTCTTTTGAATGTTTTACCTGAAAAAGGGATCACATTCCTTGTAGTTGTTGCCACCCACGGACACAAGATAATCCCCTGACAAGATTTAGTGAGGATGTTTAGATTGATGAGGCCTCATCCACACCAAAAGGATATGAAAAAATAAGGTATAAGTCAGATGTACTATATCTGTATAAAAACTATTAAACATTACTGGAAGAAATGAAAGAATATCTAATGAAAGAAGAGATATACATTGAAGAGAAGATGGAGAACTCATATATTACTATGTAAAGTCTCCTCATGTTAATTTAGAGATTCAAAAAAATTACAACTAAATTCTCAGGAGGCTTTTTTTTAGACATTGTGACACTTTATATATGACCTAGCATAGTCAGCACACCTTTTGAAAAGAATGAAATAGTTGGAGTACTAACACTTGATTTCAAAACTTATTAAAGTTATACTAATCAAGACAGTATGGCACTAGCATCAAAACAAGCAAATAGATTAAATAAATATAATAAAGAATCCAAAAATGGAACTACACATGTAATAAGCAAACACACAGAAACAACTCAATGGAAAAAGCCAACACAAATGGTGCTGGAACAATGGGGTATCATTATGCAAAATGCAAATGTCATTCCATAGCTTGCTTCATATATATGAAGTAACACTCAATGGATCACAGAGCTGAATGTGGACCCAAAACTATAGAACTATGAGAAGAAAACATAGAAGAAAAGCTTTATGACATAGGATTAACCAAAGATTTTGTAGGTATGACACTAATATAGTTGATGGCTGATAGTATTCACTGTGATTTTAATTTTCATTTCCCTAATGACTTATGATGTTTAGTATCTTTCCTAAACATCTTTAGAAGAAGACAGTCTTCTTCAGTGAACTGTCTGTTCAAATCCTCAGCCCATTTATAATGTTTTGCCTCATTAAGTTATATGTTATTTATCTATTCTAGCTTTCCTACATTTATCAGGGAAGCCTGGGTGACTCAGTCAATGAAGCCTCAGGTCATGATCTAATGGTTCATGAGTTTGAGCTCCACATCAGGCTCTGAGAGGACTGTGCAGAGCCTGATGGGGATTTTCTGTCTCCCTCTTTCTCTGTCTTCACTTTGGTCAAGCTCTCGCTCTCTCTCAATAGTAAATAAATAATAACTTTAAAAAAATTATCAGATCACTGTTTTGCAAATATTTTTCCCAGCTTGTGGCTTGCTTCTTCATTTTCTAAAATAGTTTTCTTCTAAAAATAAAAGCTTTTAATTTGATGTTCATGGGTGATATTTTTATGCATTAGCTTTACATATCCTAAGACATCTTTGCCTAATCCAAGATTTTAATTTTCTAATATGTTTTCTTCTAGCAGATGTATAGTTTTAGGTCTTAAATTTAGATGTCTGATTGTTCTAAAGGGTGACGTGAGGATTCAGGTTTATCTATGTTTTTTTTCCTGCATGGATTTTCACTTGTTCCACCATCTGCTCTTGAAAAGTCCGTCTGTCTTTCACCCATTGTCTTATTTTGATAGTCTGACAAACATTAATTTCTCATACGTGCATGTCTAAACTCCCTATTCTGTTTCACTAACCTACTTGGATATCCTTAATACCAATATCACAATGTCTTGATTATTGTAGCTTTATTAAATTCTTGACTTTGGTGATATGTTAACTTAAGCTTTCATACCTAGTTCAAAATTGATTAGCACACTCTACATCCTTTGAATTGCCATATAAATTTTAGAGTGGCTTGTACAGTCTTTCTAAATAAAAGGCTCTCTCTTTGCACAGTTCCCTTTTCTTTCTTGTCCTGCCACCTTGTCCTCCCCAATGTCTGTCTTTTTAAATCCACAAATCCATGAGGTTACCAGGCTTCCTTTGGCCTTATCCTTCTACCCCGAGGCCTGGAAACTCCTTCCAAGAAGGACACTGGAGCATTTATAGGGCTGACCTTGTTTGTTTCCCTTCTCTCAGTGACCCTAGGCCTCTGCCTTTGTTGTTCCATGTCTGGAAAGAGTTGTTGCAAATATTTTGTCCAGTTACATGTTTACATTGGGAAGGCAATGGCTATAGCAGTTAAGCCCTTCTGGACAGAAGCAGAATCCCTGACAGTCATTATAATTGTAGCCCTTCTAGTACATGTGTAGAATATCTTAGGGTGATTTTGTGTGACTCCTGATTATAAGCAACTTATCGTGGGTTTCATGGTCTTTCACATACATTTTCTTATGAAAAACTTATCAAATATTTTATTCATTTAAATGAAGTTGTTTATCTTATCAAGCTGTAGGAATTCTTATAAATCTAGAAATAAGTCTTCTATCAGAAATGTGCATTGGGGATATTGTCTCCAGGTCTTTGTCTTCCTTAAATGTGTCTTTTGTAGGGCATACATTTTTAATCTCAATAAAGTCCAATTATTGATCTTTTTCCTTTTATGATTCATACTTTTTGACCTTTGCCTAACCGAGGTACAGAGATTTTTCTCCTTATTTTTCTAAAACTTTTATACTTTTAAATCCCACAATGTGTCTAGGAATCATCTGAAATTAATTTTACATGAATAGTGTAAAGTAAGGGCTGATGCATATATTTTTTTCAAATGGATATCTAGTTGTACCAGCACCATTTGTTGGAAAGAAAAAAATTTTCCCATCTAACTATCTTCCCTTCTGGACAGAAGCATAATCCCTGACAGTCAATATAATTGCATATTTTCTTAAATTTGATTAACCAATGTGTGTGTGTGTGTTCATTTTGGAATACTCTATTTGTTTCCTTCCTTGATTTATATGTATTTATATCTAAAGTCACATAGAAGATGTCTTCCTCCTTTGGTCTTTTTCAAAATTATTTTGGCTTGATAAAAAGATAAAAAATACACAGAGGCAAACCTGAAGTCATGTTCAATGATTTGAGGAAAAATTTGAATAATTATAGTATTAAATTTTAATCCACAAAATACAATATTTATATATCTATAGTAATATAAATAAACAGTTAAAAATAAATATATGGGTTAGAAAGAACAACTCTTCCATTCGGAAGGTTTCTAAATAATAAATATAGAAGGAATGAGGGAAATTATCATAGTTTTGCTATAAATTGGTATTCAATTGTATCATCTATGAAGGTAGTCATGTGGTATTCTCTTAATTTGTGAATGTACTGAATTAAACCAATGATTATTAATGGTAAAATGAATAATAATTATTATTCTATAATGGGTTATAGGTAACACTCTCCTGTTTCTTCATATGTCTATTCATTTGGTAATTTTATATTGTTGAGTAACATAGTTCTTTAAAAATTCTCTTAAAGGCTGTTGGACTTTGGTCTGGCATATAGTTAAGTTACTTATCTTGAGGTTTGCTTTTAAGTTTTATTACCAAGCCCATGGTAGTTTTACTCTAGAATTTTTTTTTCTCCTATTATGTCCAGCTATCTCTCCTGAATGTCCTGAGTATTCAATGTAATCTCTCTATTGTGGCTGTCTAAAATAGGAAAGTATTCCAGAATTGTGCAAGCTCTATATATTTTATAGTTATATATCTCTGGTCTTTCTTTTTTTGGACAAGTGGATATTTTTCTATGTGTGGGCAACTTAGATTTCAGCAACGGATCCCAGGATATTCTATGTATACTTCTGGAACTCTTTCCCTGTATAACTTCTTTTTTTATACTCAAGTCCTCAGTTTCCAGCCACCTCTACCTCACTGAAATTTGATCACTGCTTCTTTATTTTTTTTTAAAAATTTAATGTTTATTCTTGAGAGAGAGAGAGAGAGAGAGAGACGGAGAGACAGTGCAAGCAGGTGAGGGATAGAGAGAGAGCAGAATCCAAAGCAGGTTCCAGACTTTGAGCTGTCAGTAGAGTCCTACCCAGGGCTCAAACTCACAAACCACGAGATCATGACCTGAGCTGAAGTCAAACACTCAACTGAATGAGCCAGCAGGTGCCCCATGATCTCTGCCTCTTTAGATAGAATACCATTCTGTAGTTGGGATCCCACTACCTGCACCATGGCCTCTAAAAAGAGAGCCAAAAACATCATAACTCACCATGTTTGTTTACCTTCTCTGAATATCAGGATAATAGTCCTGGAATGATGATGGTGGTCCAATATGTGAAAACAGTTGTTTCAAATATTTTGCCATTTTCCTGGTTGTTTATGGCTGGAAGAGAAGTCTCATCTTGATTTTCCTGGGAAGCAGAATTGTTTTCTTTAGTTTTTAGTGATAATTAATATTTTGAAAGATTAACAGTATGGCTTACCAAAAAAAAAAGTCTTTTCTCTTTTTGTGTGTTCTTTTAGTATTACTAGTTTTTCATTTGATTGCAAAGATTAATATGTGAAAAAAAGTGTTTGATTAAATGGTGGTGCTTAAATATTTTTGCTTTAATACCTTATAAAATAATTTTGTGAAAGTATATATGTATATATACATATATGTTTGCACATTTTCAAGTTAACGTTTAAATGTTATCAAATGTTGAAATACTCTCTGTGGGACATATGAAGATATGACATCTAGAATATTACAAAAATTGACATTGAGACAATCTCCCACAATTTTAAATGTTTAATATCTTAATAAATGTCACAGCAATTCGATGTCCTCTATAATCTGTTCTTTAAAATGTACATACTAGCTCCATTTTAACTTAATTTCCACCAAGAACTACTTTGTCATTATGTACTATATTTTTAGTCTTAAATTATTTTATTAGCTTCTGTATTATACCTCTCTGCCACAATAATAGACATTGAAATCACAAGTTGCTTTTTCTTTATTTCCTAGGATACATTGTTCAAAATTTCAAAAAGTGTTTTCTTCTACATATTATTGTGATTATTGCTATTATTTTAAATATCAACCCTACCAGCATGTATTACACACATTGTTAGGTAATTATTAAATTTTAAAGCGAAGGTTTCATGCAATGGATTTCTTATGGATAGGGCCTTTTTCTTTTCTTTTCTTTTAGCTAGTCCATCCTTGTATCCTAGGATGAATATATTTTATTGCTAGAATAAGATAGGTTTCAACACATATTAGCTACCCACTTTTCATTTTTATAGATCTAAGCCCTGAGGAACCATGTACTCATAAATAAGAAAAATGGAATGAAGGGAGTTTTACTTTCATCATGTCATACAATTCCTTGTAAACCCTCTGAGTTACATGCCAAAAATGACATAATGATTTATCATTAAAAGTTATTTTTGGTGATCCATAGTTGATTACAGCCTACTACAATGTTCTTACTGCAAAGAATTTGAAGGCATCTGATGTGGAAAAAAAAGCTTGTTAATCAGTAGTTTCATTCATTTTCATTAGTGTCATAATACCCATATTTAGAATATTTTGAATTGTTCCTTTCTCCAGCTCTCTAAAGGTGTGAACACCATGAGTTATGAATGAAAGAAAGAACCGAACTTTCTTTAAAAAGCAGAAAAATACCTTTTATTTCCTTGGTTATCAGCGCATTCTTAGGGAGCTGACTCTTAAGGAAAGAACATAGATAGAAGTTAAAGATCTGGAAATTTGCCCCAGTTTTTTAAGCTATCCATGCCCACGTATTTCTTGGAAAATCTTTGTGTAAACCCTGTGGTCATGGATCCAAGTTGGAAGACAGTCCTAGATGACTGGTTGTGGGCATCTGCCATGAGTAGTTCTGGACATTGTGCAATATAAACTATAAGATGTACAATTCTGCCTTCTATAACTACACTATATTGGAAATGCAAGATTACACACTAAAGCTGTATATAAATGTACTAGTTTATTTTTACATATGAGGTAAATGAACCTCAGAAAGGCAAGGTCATATGCCTAGTTTCACAGGTAATAGTAAGATGGAGGACCTGGAACTCAAACCTGGACTCCTATTATTCCAAAGCCAATGTTCCTTTTACAAGTACCGCCTTCCAAATGGCCAGAAAAAAAAAAACCAATAAAATTTAACAAACTTCATAAATGGAAGCTACTGGGTGAATATGTATTCTTTTGAAGTCTACCTAAAGAAAGAGAAAGAGATGAAAAAAATGGGCTGGAAAAATGAGGAGTATTTATATAGGTGAAAACAAAAGCCCAGGTAAGCTGGGGAAGAGTACAAAGAAGTCGGGAAAGCCTAAGGTACATTGTAAGAGAAAGGAGAAACAAAAACAGCTAGATGGGGAGCCTACTTGGAAAGTATACAAAGTTACAAGTTGCTATGGAGTCAGGCATGGAAAAATCTTAAAATGATTATTCTATTCTTGTGCATTAGTAGTCATTGATGAGTTTTGAACAGGAGTGATGGTAAAAGTCATGTTTTAGGAAGAATTACCCAGTAGCATCCTGCAGCATAGTTTAAAAATGGCTTTGACAAGACTACCTAAGTAGGCTGCTGTAATAATCCAGATGTAAGGTTTAATGCAATAGACTAGAGTGTTAGCTGTGGGAATATAAAGGAGAAGACAAATACCAGAGACAGTATGAGGAAGAAAATGACAGGCTGGGGGTTAGGGTACATAATTCATGTGAAGAATAGTGAAATATTAGGCAAGAACAAATGGCCCTGGGCTGCGTAGAGCCTTTAATAGGGTCCTACATATAATAGGCAAGTGAAGGGCCACAAATGTTTTTGAGCATGAGAGTAAAAATGTTTAGAGAATATCAATAATGAAATAAATATTTTATCTCATTCTAGAACAAAAATATTAGGATATCATTGTAAAAACCTAAGGACCTTAAGTCTCCATTCCATAAATTATGAATTCCATTTCTCTAAGGGCAATGTTAAGTTACTTCTTTGTCATATTAGATTACAGCCAGATTAGATTATTCCCACTTTATAATGTTTAAAAGAAAACATAAGTAAAAATTCAGTGAGATTTTTTGATTATTCTGAAAATGATTTCTAGCAGAAGACAAAGAGGATGTACATAATATGGGCAGAGATACCTTCTCTGGAAAGTAAAGCCTGTTTAAGGAAGAGCTGCTATTCCCAGCTATCACCACACACCATGACTAGGAGAGCTGGCTGCTGGCGACAGCCCTTACTGCCAGGAGCAGAGGCTCACAGGAGTATTGGAAGATAATTGGAAATGTATCTCTGAGGTCAGGGAAAGTACAAGAGAAGACTTTTAGGAGGATTTGGAAAGAATTTATCTGTAAGTCCCATGAGAGAATCAGAATTTGAAGAAAGGGTGGTCATGGCAAGACTGTATCTGTCTTCTTTGTTGTCCATTTGTCTTAGAAAATTCATGCTAAATATATGGGCTGCTTTCCTTTTCCCCCTCCCCGACTTTCTCTGTCTCCCTGTTGTCTCCCATGCTCTCTCTCCCTCTCAGTCTCTCTCTCTCTCTCTCTCACTCATTTTCACTCTCCAGTTCCTTCTCCCCCAACTTCAGATTGGCTAAACCCCACCAAAAACAGGTATCCAACTGGTGAATGGGTTAGTAGTTTCCTCAAGGAAGTGGAGGGAGGAGCTATATTATTCACCTCCCACATCCTACCAAAAGGAAGGAACTGTTGAAAATTCTCCACTGGCCCAATGAACCATTATTTCATTGATTCTTTCTTCTTCCTGTTTATAAAGACTTGTGGGGGAGACAGTGATGGAGGATGTGTGGGGGTAGCAAGGCTAATTTGGTAGTGGAGCTAATTTGGTTAATACTCCTAAGAAAAGTGATATGATCCCTAAAATGTTAATGCTCTTTAAGTTTTTTGAGGACTTTTTATTTAGATTTAAATTCCAACTTTCTGAACATTTTAGAGACTGTGTAAAGAGTCACAGTCACCACTATATTTTACATTTCATTTTATCATTCTTTTTGTCTGTCTGTCTTTCTTTCTTTCTTTCTTTCTTTCTTTCTTTCTTTCTTTCTTTCTTCCTCCTGTCACTTGAAAGCTGGAGACAGTGAATCCCTTTGCCCATAAATACTACAGTAGGTGTTTTCTAAGACAGTTGGTTCTTTTTAGAATGTGCCAGCACCAGCACTTTGTCCCTAATTTTCCATTCTAGTGACAAAATCCAGAGTAACTAAAAAATTTTCACTCAATATCCTATTATAAAATATACTTTGAAACATATTTTCCTAGAAAGCAAACTGATAAAGAGTAATAGGACACGCATTCATTATCATTATATAATAACAACTACTTATTAGGATTTCAAAATATACTTAGCAAAGTATTAGTCATTTTATATATAGTGTTTTTTTCACCATACTTTTTAAACAATGCTCTTCTTCACAATAAACTTATAATGGAGGCTCTACTTGAAGAAAATGGCACAAAATATTAGCTCAGTAAGGAAATCTAGACATTTTACTAGTTAATATTTAATTAATTATTAATGCATATCCCTTTATAGCAGAAAGGATGAATGTTATATCATATTAAGACAAAATATCAAGTGCTAAGAATATGCACCAAATCTAGAAGAATATTCAAAATAGACCTTTAAGCTCTTATGGAAAACGTACACTTTGAGCTGAGAATTTGGATTGTTTGATTTTATAGTACCTTAACTTTATCCTATACTTCTTCAGGGGGGTAGCACAGTAATTCATTATTCATGAACCCTAGAGTTGACTACTTGTTCACTTCTCTCCTGATGGCCCAATGTTCCTTTTCACTCCTCTCTTCTGTCCTTTTTCTTTTCCTACTCAGGAAAGGCCTATGGAGGCTTTTGGGTCTAGCTGTCATAGGAGAAGAAAGGATAACCAAGGATGAAACAGCTACAAAATTATTTGATCTTTGAAATAGCCCAGGATAAGTCATTTTTAAATAATTTTCACACTAAGTTCTTCTGGTTCTTTTCTTATCATTGAGAATCACTGATGGAAAAAGAATATGGTTAATTTAGCACCTTCTATGTACCATGCACTGCTCTTTTATTTTATACAAAATGAAATTTAATCTTTAAAATCATCCTCTGAGGAGCAATGTAATCAATAATCAAGAAAATATTGCTATTCAAAACTCCATGACTAGAATATGAATAAGAATTTATGGATTAGAATATGAGACTAGAATATAAAACATTAAGATAATAGACTATAATAATATAAAATAATAAAAAAGAATAACTCCACATGGGGCTCATCTTATAAAATGCTCATTTCCCCCCTATTACTGTTGTGTACCACTTGGAGGAAAATAATCCTTAGAAGAACTCTCTATCTTCTCTTTCAGCTCCTAGAACAGGTAGTTGGCTGGCTCCAGCAATCATCCTCAATCATAGGGTGATCTTGAGAATAGCAATCTTGTGCTAAACATGGCAGGGCAAGAAAAAAGGATCCTTGGTCCTTGGTGACATTTTGAAACTTCTTTATTAGCCTGGATCTGTCCTACCTTCATGATTCTTTGATACAAGTAGAAATAAAACTCTCCCTTTTAGAAGCACTTTAATATCATTTTTGGTTTTCTCTTACACAGAAGTTAAACCAGGCTCCAAATTATAAGTAATTAAGTATTCTATATATTTAGGTGCTTGTACCTTGTTTCACCATAAGCTCCACAGCCACATAAATGGCTATTAAATAGGGTAGATTAGGGTCAGATTTATTTTTGTTGTTTTAGATTGTGCTGACAACAATATAGAGGCTAAATTTTAAAAAATATTGGAGACAGAAAAGTATATTGGAGGCAGGTATAGCTATCTAAGAAAAATATGATTTAAGTCAATCTAGGAAAGTTGTGGTTGGGACCGGGGAGAAATGAAGACATTGAATAAATACTTTAGATATAAAAACGTCAAGACCATAAGACTGATTGGAAGTAGGATGATGGGGAGGGAATGCGCAAGTACTACAAACTCTGTTTCTAAAACTGGTGGTGCAACCATTAGAGTTAGCGAACACTGAGAGTAGAAATGTCAGTGGGAAAGTTCAACTTCGCACATGTTGAACTTGAGTTATTTATGTGAAAGCCAAATGGATATGTACAGGATGCAGCTGGATAAAAAGATTGTTGCTGTTCCTTACCAGAGGAATTCTGGCTGGTGTGTGTGTGTGTGTGTGTGTGTGTGTGTGTGTGTGTGTGAATGAAAATTATCAACCAGGAAAGGACACGGTAAAAAAATTAGTGAACAGATAATAAAATTTGGGGGAGGGTTGGTGGAAGAAAACAGGTAACCAAAGGAGGCTTATAAGAAAAAGGGAGCGAAAAACAGATATGGAAGAGTCATTCCAAGAAATGTCATTTGAGGAAAGCGTAACAGATTACCACTGGGCCAGGCAATGAGGAAGTCATTACTGTAAATAGGAACAATGACAGCTGAGTTGCTAGGTTAAAGAAAAACTACAGTATGTTAAAAGTTAATGGTAAGTGGGGATAGTTGATCATTCTTCAGAGAAGTTTAGATGGAAAAAGGAAACATTCAGTAACAGTGAGAGCAAAATCTAGATTAGAAAATAATTAAATGGCAGCTGATAAAAAATAAGAGAATTAAAGTGTCATTATCAAATGATTAAGAATGTTGGAGTAACATCTGTATCAAAATGATGATACGACATTGATTACCAGAATTCTGCTGGCAGTTAGGAAAATGATGCTCCAATAACATCTGTACTTTCTCAGTCAGCATACAGATCTGGGAATAGACTCTAGATAAGTTACCGTGAACTAGCAAGCTCATGCAAATGTGGTAACATGAAATTCACGTTTTTGAATTTCACCATTTCCCAAAGCGAGTTGACCCAATGATCTATATTTGGTGGTGATTTTTATTCCCAGATGTTGAAAACAGCTTCTTTGCTGGCAATCAGTCCTTGAGGATGCATTTTCCCTTAGCTTTAAATAGCATACTTTAGGGAATTGGTATTACCCAAGATATAAAAAGATTAATAAGGATTTAAAATTGAATAACTCCAGTAATTCCATTAATGGATGTGGATATAAACTATTTCCTTGGTTAATATTATAATGGCTTATTTATCACCACATTCCTAAGAGATAACTCTCTTAAGTTTGTGACCACAGGATTTCAGCCATCATGAGGTGCTGAGGCCGCACGCCTTATTTCTTGGCACAACACAAGCAACCTTGCATAAGTCTATGTGTGAGACTTTGGAGAGCCTATCCCCTTCAATCCCCTGTGTAAAGTCTCTTTTTAAAGACATCTGAATTTTATCTGTGTCTTCTGGCCGTCATTGAGAATGTTTATTTAATTCAATGTGAGAGAATTGAACTCTCGACAAGGAGCATGATGAATTTTCTAATTCAAACTGGGTACCAAGAGGTGGCCTGTCATCATTTTCCTTTTGTTGTGCTGAAAAAAAAAAAAAAAAAGCAAATGAATCTCCTTGAGAGCAGTTCCCACTTCTGTTTCAAGTTTCCCCACCAAGTCATTAAACATTCTCTGGGTTTTGTCAACAGCCTGGTAAACATCCAGAGAAAGAATCAAAATAAGATGGTTTATTTAACATTCTTCTCTTCCAACTGCTGATTAGGATAAATAGTTTGGATAAAACTTCTATCTGATCCAACAATCACAAAAAGAACACATTTAGCTATTGGGGAAGGTTAAATTGAGTTAGAAATACTTTAAACAGCAAAGAATTTTTTGCCAACTTTGATATTTTCTTTATCTTTAACGCATCTTGTTAAGACAATGTCAGAGCTGAACATTAATGTTGAGTAACTACTGAATAAGCTCTTTAGAATTTAAGCCAAAACGTAGGCATTGATTCCCAGAAGAAGGCATAGGCCGAAAAGTCTCAAACTCAGTGCTCCATTTAAGTAACTAACAGAAGTTGAGTCTAGCTATCTCCAAAAACTGCCTTTTCAGACTTTGGGTGAAATGTGTGCTGATGTACTTATCTCTAGAGAATCTAATAACTTAGCCAAAAATTAAAAAAAATAAATGTTTCTAATTATCAAAAAGACCTTGAGGCTTATAGATCACACGTAATGTCATAGTGCTTTGTTTTACATTTCTGTGCAAACTTTTTCAAGAAAATATGCTGTAGTTCTAAATAAAGATCTAGTGAAATAACCTACTGAGTACATAAAAAGCATAGTCCCATCTTTAATGATCTATAATCCAGATCTTAATAGAGTAATTGTGATGCAATAACTAAAGTAATTCACAGATCAAATTTTTAACATTTCAAGATTCTACATAAAAATGTAATAATAGTTCAGAAAATCTCCTCTGGCTTCTGCTTTTACTAGATTTCCTCTTATCTGTTTTATGTTCTGACTAAAATAATATAATTACAAGGTATCCAAGATGCCATACACTTCAATGCATTTGTGTCTTTTCTCAGCCTGCTACTTAGAATGTTCTTTTCATTATTTAAGGCTGATTAGCATCCTATTATTCCTTCTAGAATGACCTCATATGCAACCATGGAATATTATCTTTACTTGAAATAAAAATCAACAGACGAACTATGATTCTTTTTGAACTTGGGTATTAGGCAGACATTTCTTCAAAAAGGAATAAAATGAACCTGGCACTTTGAGAAAAGCAACTGACAGTAATTGTGACAAAATTAGAGCTGTCAAAGGAAAAGGAGAATTTTGGAAAATTTTTTATCTACCATGGGTTTTGTAGTTTCTTGGTATTTTAAACAACTTTCTGATGAAATTGGTGAGGACATTAATGACTGTGACTTTGATAATATATAACGAAATATGCCAATGTTTGGAAGAGCTACATAAATCAGTGATCTGTTTTCCAAATGACGATGTATGAAGTTACAAAATTACACATGAGTAAAAGAACCATTTAAAGGGTAAGAAAAACTAGTGGACTTTAACAAGAAAGGGTAAAGAAAGCTGATTAATATGATTTCAGATCTTACATAACAACTAACTTTAACTTCTCCTTGCCAGCTTTTGGTGTAGGATCAAGGAATATTTGTAATTATCTGAAATTCTCCTTTCTTTCCCAATTACATATCTGTCAAAAAATAGATTTTTCTTATATACCGCAACAACAACAAAGTAATGCTACAGATTGCTGGAAGAAAAATGTAAGAATCCAAGCATCTTCAATTAAGACATCAAAGATATTTCTAAGAGTAAAACAGTGACACTTATCACCAAATATTTAAATATACAGTTATATTTCAGAATAACTGCCAGTAAGTATATTTTGATGTAGCAAGTATAAATTTCTCCATGAAACATGTGACTGTAACTTTATAAACTTTAACTAAACTCATTTTCTGAATCCAAGTAAATTCTTTGCCTGATGTAGAAAAAATATATTCATTCCTGATAATCTCACTTAAATTCAATGATTTCTTTATGATTATAGCTCCAATACAAATTATTTCAATTTCTTTCTTCCCATCTAAATTTGGTGAAAAGGGAGAGTGGAGATGGGCTTTGCAAGTAATACAATTCTCAGGGGCCTAGGCCACTTCCTATTAACTGTCAACCTTGACCTCAGGCTCAGGCCACTTCCTGTATCACATATGCAGGACTGTGTCATCTGATGTTCTGCATAGCCGGGACCTGAGGTTCCCGTAAAGGTGCATGGAGGGTGCTGGGAAACTGTAATTCAGCATGAAAAGAGAGATAAAAAGCATATCCATTAGAATTTTGAAATATCATTGGGGCTCCTGAGTGGCTCAGTAGGTTAACCGTCCAACTTTGGCTCAAGTCATGATCTCCCAGTTCGTGGGTTCAAGACCTGCTTCGGGCTCTATGCTGACAGCTCGGAGCCTAGACCTGCTTCAGATTCTGTGTCTCCCTCTCTCTTTCTCTGTTCCTCCCCCACTCATGCTGTCTCTCTCCTCCTATCTCTCAAAAATAATAAAAACATAAAAATTTAAAAAAGAATTTTGAAATATCATCACCACCTTGTTTTATGTATATAGTTTCCATCTTGTTTCCCCACATCTGTTTTATAAACTTAGTATACTGGAGATATGTTCTCATATCATTAAATATTCCTCTAAATTATAATTTTTAAAGTTTGAATATATTTCATCATATTTCATCCTGAGGACATATTATATTTGCTTTAAGAAGTCTGTTGTTGAACATGTAAATGTTTCCAATTTACTATTATTATAAACAATAAGTGAACATCTTTTCATCTGTTCACCAAAATACTTGTATTCATTCATGATTATTTCCTTATGAGAAATTATTTATAGGTGAATTCTTGACTTAAAGGCTCTCTATATTTTTAAGGTCTTGGGATTTTTCCCCCCCAAAATTATTCCATGGAATACTGTGCAAATTTACATTCTGCCAAGAACTGTAGGAGTGAATGTTATTTCATATGTGAAATGGTCATTCAGATATCTTTTGTAAATATCCTATATACATTTATTGTTCATTTTATTACTTGTATCTTAGGCCTTTGGTTATTGCTTTAATTATTTGTACTATAACTTGACGATGTTACTAACGCCTACTTGTCTTTCTTTTGGTTGCATTTAATTGTCCATCGCTTTATTCTTAAACTTATCTAAGATTCTTTTATGACTTAAAACAGCAAATGCCAGATTTTTATTTTTGTCAAGTTTCAATAGAGAAATTTAACCTATTCACATATTTTTACAACTAGAATCTAGTTTTTTTAAACAAGTATTCTCTTTGCTTTCTGCTTTTAATTTCTTTTAATAAGTTTTTCCCCTTCCTGTCTTTTGCTGTTTAGACCATGTTGTCTTTGCACTTTTCTTTAGTATTAAGGATACTTTATTTGTCTCAGAGGTATTGAGGTTTAATTGACAAATAAAATTGTAAGTTATTTAAAGTGTATCTAATGATGTGATCTATGTACATACACTGAAAAGATTCCTCCCATTGAGTTAACTAACAGATCCATCACCTCATCTATTTACCTTTTCTTACTTATATTCTATTCTTAACCAATTTCAATTATACAATACAGTGGTATAAACTGTAGTTGCCATGTTCTATACTAGATCCTTAGAACTTACTCATTTTACAACTGAAACTTGTACCCTTTCAGTAGGCCTCTCTCTATTTCCTCCAACCTCCAGCTCAGGCACTCACTTTCCTATTCTGGGTCTACAAGTTAGGCTTATTTTTTGTCTGATTCCAAATGCAAGTTATATTATACAGTATTTATCTTTCTCTGGTTGGCTTATTTAACTGTACATAAAGCCCTCTGGAGTTCATCATTGCTGTCTCAAGTGAGAGAATGTTCTTCTTTTTAAAGACTGAATAATATTCCATTGTATATACTCACCTCAATTTCTTGATCTATTCATTCACCAATGTATACCTAGATCAATTCCATAAATTAGCTATCATGAACAATGCTGCAAAGAACATGATACTACAGATATCTTTCAATGATTTTGTTTCCTTTGGGATTGTTGGGTCACGGGATGGCTGGATCATGGGGCAGTTTCCTTTTTAATATCTTGAAGAACCTCCATACTGTTTTCCATAGTGGCTGTACCAGTTCACATGCGCACCAAAAGTGCACAGAGGTTTCTTCTTCTCCACATCTTCACCAGCATTTGTTAGCTCTTGTCTTTTTGAAAACAGCTACCTTAATGAGCAGGAGGTAATATCTAACAGCAGTTTTGATTTGACTTTCCCTGATGATTAGTGATGTTGAACATTTTTTCATGTACTGTTGGCCATCTGTATGTCATAATTAGAAAAATTACTATTCAGTTTCTCTGCCCATTTTTTTCTCATTTTATTTAAATTCCAGTTAGTTAACACAAGTGTAATATTAGTTTCAGGTGTAAAAGGTGGGGATTCATCAATTATATACAACACCAAGTGCTCATCACAAGGGGCCTCCTTATCGTTTGCCCAGTTTTTAATTGGGTTATTTGGGGTACTTGTGCTATTGGATTTCATGTGTTATTTGTATATTTTAGATATTATCTCCTTATCAGATATATGGCTTGCAAATATTTTCTCCCACTCCATAGGATGCTTTTTCACTTTATTGGTGGTTTCCTTTGTTGCACAAGACTTCTGATTTGCTGTAGTCCTAATTGTTTATTATTGCTCTGGTTGATTTTGCTTTTGGTGATAAATAAAAAACATTGTGAAGACCAATGTCAAGGAGTTTACTCCTATTTTCCTCAAAAGTGTTGTGGTCTCAGGACTTAATTTCAAGTCTTTAATCTATTTGGAATTGATTTTTGTGGATTGTGGAAGATAGGGGTCCGGTTTCTCACTTTTGCATCTGGCTGTACAGCTTTCCCATTACCATTTACTAAAAAGGTTATCCGTTTTTCATTGTATATTATTGATTCCTTTGTCAAAAATGACTAAGCATACATATATGGACTTACTTCTGGGCCTACCACTCTGTTTCCTTGCTATAGGGGTCTGTTTTTATGTTAATACCATACCATTTTTGTTCCTGTAATTTTGTAATATAGTTTGAAATCAGGAAGCTGTGATGCTTCCAGCTTCGTTCTTCTTTCTGGAGATTGTTTTAACTATGAGGTCTTTGTGGTTTTATAATATGGATACTTAAGATTTGCTTCTTATGGAAGCTGTGGTTAATTTTTAGTTATTAAACTACATTTTAATCACCGAAAAATATCTGCTTTGCATCTGTTTCTGAGTTAGAGTAATAACATGTGAATTCTTTCTCTGTTGCATTACCAATTCAGTTGTTGAATTCCATAAGGGAAAAACTCTTTGGGTGGGTTTTTGGTGATGATTTTTGTATTAGGTTAGAGTGACAATACTGAAACAGAGTCAAAATTAAAAGAACTCAGTGAAGCTCCTTATACACATCATTCAGGTTCAAGTAAGACTGCTTGAATCTATCCATTTTCATTTCAAATTATTTAAACCAAGGTTTGCTAATTGTTAGTGTCAATAATGAAAACTAACCCATGTAATATCATCTGTAAAGTCAAAATTTTCGGTTTGTTTTATTTTCTATCTCCCTCTTATCTTTTCAAGTTTTTGTTGATATAGACATATTAATATTAAATCACTAATTTTTGTATTTACATAAAGTAAGAATCTTTTGGACACATACATTATTGTATAATCTCCAAAAGCAATTATTTAGACTTATTCTGTATTTTCTGGGTTTTTTTGGTGCACCACATGTTTATTTCATTCTATTATTCTCCGTTCTCTTTTGTATTATTCTCCAATCTATTAAAGCATCTTCTTTACCAGAAAAGTCTGTGGGCAGCATCCTTCCTAAACTTTTGCCTGTCCGATAATGTCCATCAGCTTGTCTTTCACACAAATGAATTTGGCTGACCATTGAATTTTCCGAAACATTGAAAACATGACTCCATTACTTTCTTCCAGTTAAAGTATTTTTGCATCAGGGTGCTGATAGTATTTTTAAAAGTTTATCTTATAATTCAAAACACATGAGATTAAGTATAGATAACAACTTACTTGTCCTACTTTACCTGAAACTTGACAATCTCTTATACTCTGAGTATATTTTTTCTACAACTCAAAAACCTTTCTTTTTAATTGTCTCTTTAACACTGGCTTCTGATTTAGCTATTCTGTTATCTTTTCTTAATTTCTATTTTATATGTGGAAATCCTTTGGTCTGTTATACATCATTCTTAATTTTCCACATTTTGCTCCTTTTCTTGTTTGGTGTAAGCGACTTTTTGTAGCTTGGCTTCTGTTTCATGTCTCCTATTTTCTAACTTGTCAGACATTTTCTGCCATCATGTTTGCAGTGTTAAATTCAGCAACGAGGTTTTTCACTTCCACACATATTTCTCTGACATTAGATTTTCTCTCATATATTTATTTTTGAGAGAGAGAGACTATGTACAAGCAGGAGACAAGTGTGTGGGGGGGAGGTCAGAGGATCCAAAGTGGTCTCTGCACTGACAGCAGAGAGCCTGATGTAGGGCTTGAACCCACCAAATCTGAGATCATGACTTGAGCCGGAGTCAGACACTTAACTGACTCAGTCATTCAGGTGCTTTGGAAATCAGCTTGTTATAGTTTCAATAATTTATAAGGAATTATTCAGTTTCTTTTAGGAGGGCCTTGCCATTCGCCAATTTTTAACATGAACAAAGGTGTTTCTCTGTTTTCATACTTCCTTTCAATGGTTCATCGATGAGTTAGCTATATAGTATTCTAATAATGTCATCCATAGGGAAGGTAGCCTTTTGGTGATGTTTCTATGACTGCTTTTGACATTTTCTTCCAAAGTCCTTGTTATTCCTTCAGCATATTTTTATCCATCCCCCCACAATGCATTAGTCTTCCATCACCTGTCATCAGAGATATTTTAGTGGTCTCCATTACCGCTTTCTCTAAATCATAATGTACAGAAACTTCAGACTGGACTTTGAGATGCTCTTACTTCACTGAGACTTGTGGCATTTGCATAATCCTATACCCTTTATCCCTCTCCCACCAAATTCAGATGGAAGGAAATAAATTAAAATAAGTCACTATTAAATGCAATGTCATTTTGAAATCTCTCTAAATTTTGATTTCATCACATAACTATCCTGGCTCAAAAACTGTCAGTGGACCCAAAATGCCTATGGGATAAAATGGAAACATTGCAATTTCTCATCCAAGGTTGGTCATAGTATGCTTTTTAAATAGTTTTTCCAGTCTCAGCTCATATATCTCCTCAACTCAGTTTTTGCTCCAATGAGATTATTTCCTCATTTTTTCCAAATAAGCCATACTCAACTCTACCTGCACACTTTTCCTCACACTGTATCACTGGTCTGGAATGCCTTGAATGTTGTAGGTAAATTCTCCCCACTATTTTATTCCTCACTCAAAAATTACTCCTTTTATTGAGCTATCTAAAACCCTTCACAGCTTATACAGCATTTCCTTTCCTGTGTGACTCATGTTAGTGATTAGATGATGTTGAATATTTTATCACACGTTGAATGAAGAGTTGTCTCATTTCTTCCACTTAGATAATACCTGGATAAGTGGCACTTGGCATTAATACTTTTGATCTTCATTTTCCCTCCAATATCATTTATATTGCAGTAGTCCACTAATGCTTGCTGTTTAAATATATGAGTAAAGAGAGAAAACAAAACAAAAAGACCTGGTAATTCACTTTCATTGTAAGATATATTACACATTCTTGGAGAAAAGCCTAAAATTCTCACTGGAAAGTTCAGTTAAAATTACTCTAAGAGAATTAGAACACATTCACAGCATATTTAGAGGGACCTTCCATGGTATTGTTTTCAGGGAGAGATAATTGCCTCTCTGAAGTAAAATAATTCTGAGTTCAACTTTCTAGTCTGCCACTGTCTAATGGAGTCCTCTTGAGTAGGTTTCTAATTCCACTTTACCCTCTCTTCATCTACAAAATGGAAATAATAATGCCCAATTATATCATTAATATCAGGATATTAAATGGAGACTTAATATTTAAAATATCTCTAGAGGTACAGTGTCTATTACACAGGAAATAATAAGAATCTCATTTACTGGTGTATCTCCTTAAAATGTATTAATTCATTAACCATAACTTGATGAGTTGAGTAGTATTATTCCCTCAATGATAGATGAGGAAATAGATAATTAATTTTCCAAGATCATTTAGTTAAAAACCAAAACCAAAACCAAACAAAACAAAAAAACAGAAAATGTGGAAGCACCAGACAATTCCTGTTGTGCATGTCCAGAGTCCACACTCTTGACTCCTAGGCTATGCTGCCACCCAGATGCACAGAGATTTATTTCTATTCTTATGCATCTTGACTTACAATGCCAGCCACATCTCACATAAGACACATGCCATCTTTGCAGAGCTAGTGTAAACTTGTTAGGATATTAATGGGAAATGATAACCCTCTATTTCCTATGAGATATGAACACGAGATAGGAAGGATAAAAAAATATCACATTACTCCAGAAAGTCACAAAATATCTTCTCTGGAGATTTTCAATAATACTATTGGGAATGGCTAAGGTATTTGTGGAGGAAATTTACAACATTTCACAATCCACTTTGAGCCCTCTATTCATATAATTTGATTTTCTAGATCTATTGATGTATGATACAGTTATGTTTCCCTTCATGTAGAAACAAATCAGCTAGCATCCTAAATGGGCAAGAAATGGTATTTCTAGGGGCGCCTGGGTGGCCCAGTCGGTTAAGCATCCGGCTTCGGCTCAGGTCAGATCTCACGGTTCGTGGGTTCGAGCCCCGCGTCGGGCTCTGTGCGGACAGCTAGCTCAGAGCCTGGAGCCTATTTCGGATTCTGTGTCTCCCTCTCTCTCTGACCCTCCCCTGCTCCAGCTGTCTCTCTCTGTCTCTCAAAAATAAAATAAAAAGCAATAAAAAAAAAGAAATGGTATTTCTAAGTTGAGCTTCTGTTTATATTTATACTTTCTGCAAAACTTAAAAATTTTTAATACATATAGATTTAAATGAGACCATACTTTTTTATAGTTAAGGAGGGAAATGAAGTCCACAAAGTTTAAAACATCTAATTTTCAAAGCCTTTTTGTGGCTTTAACACATTCTGCACATTTTAAAGTAATTAAATGATTATCTTACAACATTTCTAGCGGAGACATATGGAGAGACATAAAAGCAGGGCAGGGAAGGAAACAAGATGGAGGTGAGAGGGTGGCCATGGGAGAGGCGCTGAGTAGGTTTGAGACACTGCTGAATATGCATAGGTCTCAGCCTCCGAATCCATACCAGAACATGATGACACTTCTAAGCTCCCAAGATCAGACTTTTGGATGTGGGTGGTGTGAACATGTGGGAGTGTGTGAATGGTTTTTTTTCCTGGCTGGACAGACATTTCCCCCCTGTTGCCAAAGCCGTGTTGTGTGTGTGAAAAATGAACTGCCTGTTCCTGGTGCTGTCTCAGGCACCACGAAGCAGTAGGAACACAGTGGAATCCAACCTTCTTTTGGAAATCCAGACCAATTCTTGAAAAGCAGCCTCAAAATACTGAGTTAATACTTGTGCAGATAGTCATTCTTCTGAGATTTGCATATCAGTTATTTAAATATCAAGAAACTGAGGTAAGGAGATAGCACATTGTAAAAATACAACCGCAGTGACCTTAAATCCTCATTTGGACCAAGCCTTGGGATACTGTCAGAGAGCCAATGAGAAGAAAATCATGCAGGATGTTGGCCAATCAACATCTTCAGTGTAGAGAAAAATACCGCAGTTTTCATTGTGAGGCCATTCCTACATTTTATCACCTTCCGGTAATGACATTTTTCTTTACAAATAGTGAGCAGAGACGCATATGGGTATGGGCTATAAAAAAGAGGAAAGAAGCGAAAAAATATATATTGTTTAAGTAGGTTGGAATTAGGCAGATATCCTTTAGTCTTTACAAAAATTCTCTCCACCGCCCTTGCATATGGTATTATGACCATTTACCATAAAGGACTGAAGCCTGACTGCCTACTAATAACTAATGGAGAGGGATTTGGTTTGTTTGATCACAAATGTCACATGTAAGCTTTCCACAGAATCAGCTTTTCCTCAGGCTGTACTGGCTTTCCCAAAACTCTAGAAAAGATGCTTTTGTCCTGGGTAATTGGTGTAGTTTCTTCTCAAGATGTCTGATTTAGTGGACATACCTTACTCTCACGATGCATTATAATGAGTGCTTGAAAGTTTGGGCCTCTGGAGTAAATCCGGATTTAAAAACCAGCTGGCAACTACTATTGTGAAATCTTGGAAGTTTCTTTTAAAATATTGTGTGCAGAACAGTAAAAGGACATTCAGTAAGAACTAAGAAGATCTGAATAAAATGTGGACTTTAGTTAAAAATAATGTATTGATATTGGTTCCTTAATTTCATTAATGTAAGATGTTAATTACAATGTTAACACCTCTGGATGTGGGATATATAGGAATTCTCTGTACTAACTTTGCAATTTTTGTGTCAAGTTAAAACTCCTCTAAAAATTAAGTTTGTTTAAAAAAAACAATACTGTGCTTGGGGCACCTGCCTGATTCAGTCAGTTGAGCAAGTGGCTGTTGATCTCAGAGTTGTAAGTTTGAGCCCATGTGGAGTGCAGAGATTACTTTACAAATACTGTACTTCATTGGGCTTCCTGTCAGCATCCAGTCTGCTTTGGATCCTCTGTCCCTCTCTTTCTGCCCTCCCTCACTCACTCATGCTCCCTCTCTCTGTAAAATAAATAAACATAAAAAAAATACTGTGCTTCAGTGTCTTCATGGTTTTCTTAGGAAAATGTGATGAATTAATACATATACAGTACTTAGCTCCTGGTAAATATGAATATGTAAATAAATGTTAGCCATTCTGAGCATTCTTAGGAAAGGGAGAGTTTGGGTAGAGAAGAAAACTCTTTCATTATTGGAAATCTACTCAAAGTGTGCAAAGAACCAGTAGTCACACTCAAGGGTTCCTGCCTTCCTGTGCCCCAAGAGTTTGTTTTGCAAAGGTCTTACCAGGAATATGCTTCCTAAGATCAGCAAATATCCCTAGATTTTCTAAGATGAGTTTATCTGCATGCTTTTCTCCAATCTGTTCCCTGTTACAAAGAAAGTTCAGGTGAGATTGAAGAGAAACAGAAGAGGAAATCAGTGAAGCACTGAAGAGGAGTAGATTAATCCCACATACAAGTTAAGGATATTCAGCTGAAGATTCAGTGTGGCTCTGGGGGTCTGAACTCTGAGACTCACTGTTGGAGTGAGTTTGCTCACTGCTGTCCCAGGTACCCAGTCACCAGGGGCCAATCACCAAATTCCCTCATTTCCCTCATTCCTCAATACTCAGACTGTATTGCCTTTTTTTTTTACATAGGATGAAAAATTCCATGTAGTGCCAAAGAAAGAAAGCATATGTGAAAAGATAGCACTCCCATTAGCAAATGAAAGTAGGTGTCAGATGAAAGGAATTCATGACCAGAGTGACTATCAGTGAATCATCTTGAGAAAGCTCACCACTTGGTTGGCTTCCTGCATATTAAAAATTTGAGGCACCACATCCCCCTGTTGTGTTTTTAACATAGTGGTCAGTTTATTTTTTAGTGCAAAATTAGATCTCAGAAACAGGGAAACCTTAACTTGAAAAGATTTTCCTATGCTGAAACTACATCAGTGTTTTCTAATCTTGAATGTGGATGCAAACCTCCCAGGAAGTCTTGGTAAAAGACATTATAATTCGGTGATTCTCAGATGAATCTCAGAATCGGAGATTCTGCATTTCTAATTAGCTTCTAGACCTTTGAACTGCATTTCGGTGAGTAAAGTTCTGAAGGGCTAACCTAAGGTCTATTTGTGCCTGCGTGTGAAGTTTGAACTCAGTTAAGGACCATCAGCCTATCACTAGGAAAATAAACCAGTGAACCTCGAAAGAGACATACATGTCATCACTTCTTTTTTAATAGAAATAATTCTGAACCATGGCAGTACCAGGGGGACATTCACAAACTGTCCCTGTATAATCTGCAGAAATTTTATTTAGTTGGTCTGGTGCAGGCCTGGGAATTCGTAGTTTTTAGGGCTTGACATGTGACTCCATCATGCAACTGAGACTGAGAACCATCATGGAAGTAACCTCACATTAATTACTGTCTTTCCACTCAAGCTTACTTGTTGGTTAGCTTTCTCACATCACCCAAGTGGTGCTAAATTCTGAAGCCAAACAAAGTACGTGGCCACTAGCCTCTAGGATTCTGAAATCAAATGTCTGAGAAATGCTGTGTATCTCTTACCCCTTTCTTACAGATTCACTATGTGAAAGCTATGTAGATCATCAGAATTTCTGTTGCATATGAATGGAATACGTGAACTATTCTTGACAAATACTTGACTGATGGAAAATGGACTTTGGGTAGACATTTGTGTAGGTGTGACACATCTACAGGCTGTGGTTAAAACCTGCCCTATCAAAACCCAGCCAGTCTCTGGAGATGACCCTGAGGAAAACATGGGTGACAGAATCTCCCTGGCCTAATTAGAGGATATGGGTATCAAGCTAGTATCAACATATAACACGTTAATTATACGGTGGTCAGATAGTACTATCACAGCTCTCATCCTCCCACCTGCCTTTCAGAAAGGTAGAGAAAATTTTAGGGGCGCCTGGGTGGCTCAGTGGGTTAAGCGTCCGGCTTCAGCTCAGGTCATGATCTCATGGTTTTGTGGGTGGGACTCGCATCAGGCTCTGGGCTGACAGCTCAGAGCCTGGAGCCTGCTTTGGATTCTGTGTCTCCCTCTCTCTCTAATCCTCCCCTGCTCGCACTGTCTCTCTCTGTCTTTCAAAAATAAATAAAAAACATTAAAAAATTTTTTTAAAAAAGAGAAAAATTTAAAGGTGTTACAAATAAATAGTAGGGACAGACCTTGCCTTTCTATGGGTCTGTGCAAGGAAATAGAAGTGGTGTCTTCCATACTTAGCGTAGGACGCAATACAACCAGGACAGGCTGCTGACAGATTTCTCCTTTACTCCGCCCTTGGAACCAGGCCAGAAGCTAGGCTTCAAAGTATATCTAAGTGAAAGTTCATTTCAGTTTTATCAACAAACATGAGTGCGGCCAAGTAATTCTGAATTACCCTTATATAAACAATGTTTATCTGTTACTTCCCTTTGAAAATAACTATTGTGTTTTTTGAATAAGCCAATAAAATATTGTTTTTCTTTGTGATTCCTGACATGTTTTTTATACACATTCCACCATTAAAACCTACTTTCAAAGGTTCCCAAGATTTGAAAAACATTTAGTGTTTTGCCCATGAATGAGAGTGCACACACAAAAAGGAATACTCTGTATCACTGAATATTCAGGAGTATCATGATCATAAATATTACCATGAAGCATTCCCCCTCTTCAAATTTTAGTTTTCTTATCAGTAAAATGGGGCAAATTCCCACTACTGTAGAGGATAATGAGGGTTAAGTGAGAAAATATGTACTTTATTCAATAAGCTGTAAAGCCTTCTTCTGTTAATGGTTGGTGCCTGGAGCACAAAAACTCAAATTAGGTCTGTGCTGTCCTACAAGAAGTGTATGCGGGACCCAGCGGTGGAGACTGTAGGAGAGAGACACCCAAATATGTCCGTGCACTGAGAGTCAAGCAAGGGCCCTGCTGCAGTCTGCACCAAATTCAAAGGTAGGGACACCCTTTCAGCTTCCTGTATTCTAAACCCATTGTGATTCATTTTGCTTTTAATCATTGCAAACAGGCCCAAACGCTGGCATTTACAGCTCCTCTTTGGCCCTTGCTTTTTACAGTGGGTGCTTCCTAAACTTGTTCTCAGAGAGCCTGAACATTTCTGCAGAGGTGCTGGCCCTGCCTGGAGGAGGAATGAGCGTGGTTTCACACCTTTACTTCTACTTGTTTCTAATGCCTTCTGCAAAATAAGAGTGCTAGGAGGGAAAGAGTATTTCCGGTAAAATAACTGTGATCACCCATGCTCCGGGAGAATTTCAGCAGATGGAGTACTGCCCACAACTTGAACCTATCTCATTCCCCAATCAACAAAGTAGTAAGTGAAGGCACAACCTCCTATTTTCCTTCCAACTCCATTAATATTTCTTTGAAGTAGTATGTTAAGTGGTGACTTGTGTGTTAGATTTCATTTCCACACTGACTTCTTATGTGCTGTCAGATCTTCATTCCACTAAAAAGTGTTTTTTCCCCCTCCTCTCTCATTGAAATGCTTAGTCAATAAGAACGCCCTTGCTAATTTGGTTACAATATACCATGTGATGTCTCATTATATTGGGACAAGCTACTCAAGCCATCATTCTGGACATTCAACAGTTAAAAGTGTGCAGAAATCAAATCGAGAACAGAAATGGCCACATGGCTGTGTTTTCAGGCGCTGTGCAAAGGGTCTTCAATATGTGCTCTGAAGTTTCCTTTAAACTGCTGTTAAGTTTTTAAAGATATTTGCTGATCTTTGCATAGCAGCTTTTGTATATTTGCTGGCAAGATAATTTCAAATATAAAGAAAGAGACACCAGATAAACAAATCAAATTACAGTAACACTTCATTAAATGCAAGGATGTGAAAGTTCATCCCATAAATATGAAATCAACAGACTGATCTATTAAGCCTTATTTTTTTTTATGTCTTTTATTTATTTTTGAGGGACAGAGAGAGACAGCGCGAGCAGGGGAGGGTCAGAGGGAGAGGGAGACACAGAATCTGAAGCAAGCTCCAGGCTCTGAGCTGTCAGCACAGAGCCCGACGCGGGGCTCAAACCCACAACCGTGAGATCATGACCTGAGCTGAAGCCAGCCGCTCAACCAACTGAGCCACCCAGGGGCCCCAAGCATATGCCTTATTAAATATATGAATCTCAAATACTACTACTTACATATAAATTTCAAAACCTGCTATTGTCATAAAAGAATTTTCAAAAGAATTCAATTATTCAGTAAATTTGATTCAGACTAGTATACATATTTGGACTGATTTTATATTTGGATTGATAATCACTGGTGGAAAAGACTGTATTTTTTAGTCAAGTTAATCTAAGTAGGTTTGAGGAAAAATACAATTTATTTCTCTTCCATTAAAAGCAATGATGAGAGAATAATTTTCCCTTCTCTCCATTTTTCTTTTTTTTTTTTAAATCAGCTCATCACTCTAGAAAGCACTAAATGAGGAACAGATGAATTATAACAAATATTCCATAGAATAAAGTATATATCTCATGAGAGTATCATAAATAGATTTCTTCTGTGTTTCTAAGGTCACCAAATAAATGACAGAAGTCCCGAAGCCTCTATTCCTCTTTGGTAAAGTTTGCTTTAAAATATAAATTAGTTATACTCAACTAATTGAAATTGATATGTGCAGGCTCATCAATGAATATGTAAGAGGGTGTCTACTATAGCATTTTTTAAAAGGTGGGGATTTGGAGGCAACGTGGGACTCCATCCTGGCAGAATAGACGGGTAAAACATGGAGGACACATAAGCTAGAGAAATGTGGGGCAGTTTGAGGTTGTGAGTTAGATCACTTTATAAACTGTACTTAAAGACAGAGAGGTCAATGAAAAGTAAAGAAAAGAATGTGATCTAGAACATAGTACTATGTATGTAAACCAAGCGGATGTGCCCCTTAAAAAACAATACATATTATGCAAGAGTAATTTCATATAAACCAGAAAAAAATGCATTGACTGAAAAATAAGATTATTTCAATCCTGTGCAATCACAGGCCATTAAAAAAAAAAAGTATGAAGTGAGCTCTCCATCATATGTTGTTTAAGAAATACAAAGAAGGCACCTGGGTGGCTCAGTCAGTCCGTTAGGGCTGTGACTCTTGATCTTGGCTCAGGTCATGATTTCATGGTTCCAGAGTTCGAGCCCCACCTCACTGCATCAGCTCTGCACTAACAGTACGGAGACTACCCAGGGTTCTTTCTCTCTCCCGCTTTCTCTGCCCCTCCCCTGCTCTCGCTCCCACTCTCTCTCTCAAAATAAACAAATAAACTAAAAAAAAAAAAAAATAAACAGAGAACTTAGTGCTTTATTCTTTTCCCAATTTTTAAACATGATTTTTTAAAAACAAGCAACACTGAACATTTACAGAATACATGATGAAAAAATAATGGTTTGGAAGCAAACTTCAAGGAATTTTGATTTAATCATTACTCTGATACAAAAATTCTCTTGATAACATTCATACACACACTCACACACACACACACACACACACACACACCCGCCCCCATCGCCCCCCCCCCAACCTTGCCTGTCAAGTCAACATAGGAACACTTGCACTGGGAAGGCTTTGTGTCTTTTGAAGGAGCACACTTTTTTTTTGGAGTGTACAAAGTTAATCCTTTAACAACAAAACCTGTAGGACATTGGATTCACAATTAAATTTAAAACAGGAAACAAACCTATTTGTATATCTTAAATGTATGGAGTTTTGTTGAAAAAGGAGGCCAGACCGTCAGGAATAAACAAAATTATTACAGTTATGTCCCTCAATCATAGTAAAGTGAATTATTCCATTAGTAAATATTACTTTACTTATACAATTCAAAAAAAAAATCCTGTGTCAGTGTCTCTGAAGAAAAAGGAATGAGCATTCCACTCACTGACGAAGCAGAAAGAAGGTAGTGGGGATAAAATGTTAAGGTCTGGCACTGAAGTTACATTTATCACAGAGGTATATCTATTTTAAGATATACTAAGAGATCATACTACATCAGGATTTGGACAAGAACAACACTGTCTGAAATTTAAGTTCTGAAGCCAAGATTCATTGTCTTAAACAAATGACAGGACTCCTTTCCCCCCTTGTTATTCTTATCTCTTTAAAACCTGAGCATTTATATTTATGCTGAGGGGAAAGAAGGATAGGAAAAGATCATGCTTTTTCTAACCACATTCAGTTGCAATGGGCAGCATATGCCAGCATAGAGTGACCAAGTTATTATGGTTCATAAGGCTCTTATCTTCCTCATTGATTCAACTTTGCAAATTGTGGACTTCTGGCCAGGGCTTGAGACTTGTAGCATTTTTCCTTATTTTCTGTCTCCAAAAGCTCAAAGAAAACTGCTTGTACTCCTGACACACACACACTGACTACACATATGCATGCATGTGCAAATATGTGTGGGCTTGCACACTCGTGTGTATGCACACACACACAGGCACAGGCTATCCTTCTGAGAATAATCTGGCCCTTTGGTGCGTTACAGAGAATACTGAGGGGCAAACCTTTTAGGGCTGGAAAATAACTAATGCTCTTGCCAGTGAGTTAAAGCTGGAGTATCCCCTTCGTCACAGCCAAATTTATGACATGGATCAAAAACTATAAAAAGCTATGTTGCATCCTGCCATTAAGGAGAATTAATATTTTCAGTGGTATGTTAACCAACGTTTTTCCAGTGTCTCTTGTTAAAAGCACATTGTTGACTTTTCATCATGGTGTGCCAAACATTTTCATTGAAACCCTAACAAGACTTTCATCTTAGAACCATTATTTCTTAATGGACTTGGATAAGGGTAACGTAACAGAATGGCTCTGCTTTGCAGCGCTGCGGCATGCAGCAATGGCTCGTCATTAGCGCACTGGGCCTTGCTGAATCATACACATGTAGACACTTAAGGCATTCCCAGTGCGACTTGATTGTTTTCTTGAAGCACACTTGATGTTTTGTCTTATGCTAAAGCAACATCGGTTTTTCCTCCCACTTTCATGTATCTTTATTATGATTCTTTGTACTTGACTATCCAGTAAAACTATAATAAATGAGATCATTCACACACACATGTGCACACACACACACACAGTTTTGTTTGCTTTATATTTTCTGTTAAGCATATCTATCTACGGGTGTTTCTTCTATGCTTAGGAAATCAATGCATCTTTTAAAAAAACCCTAAGACCCAATAATTTTGCAATAAACTACACGACATCAGTTTTTTAGAATCTCCAAGTATCTCTCTCTCTCTCTCTCTCTCTCTCTCTCTCTCTCTATATATATATATATATATATATACACACACACATACATACATACTTGTATAATATTGTCTTTATGTGAACAAGAACCAACTATACTATAGTGAAGGAAGGCTCTAGGGTAGAAGACAAAATGTGCCATGAAAATATATGTGTCCTTTGCCTGGACCCTTGCATTTGGCTGAGTTTTGAAATCCATTAATGTAAAAAAGATATGATGCAGCTAGTAGGCTCATGCTGACAGACTCAACTTTGCCCAACAATCTTTCATTTCTCTCAAATACATATTTAGAGTCAGTGACAATTACACACAGAGAAGGAAAATTTGGCTTTTGGCTTAGGTTCTCACTTGAATGTGTTGGCCTATATCTCTATCGAGTGTTTTATGATGTGGTTGATCAGATTGTAAGGTATGACTGTAAACCACACCACTGACTCTGCAACCAGCTAGCTGGGAGTCACCTGAAGTTACTATCAAGGTCAGACAAACTTTTGGAATCCAAGAATGCATGGGAGAAGTCTGTTTACCCAACAAATAATATTTAATTCTAGAATCTAGATTTTATAGACTTTAATATGCCTCCCAAGAAGTTTTATGATTTGGAAAGCTGCATGCATTAAAGACATATTGCAAAATCCTTTATTGGGAATGTAAGGATAGCCATTCAATTTTCATTGCTAAGAAACAAAAATTGTTCCACTTTCTCTAAACATACTATTTCGGTTCAGGTGTTTCTGACAGTTACATTTCCAAAACCAAAGTGGATTAAACAAGGAAAAGTATCAACATAGCTCACATTTCTTAATCCAGAGATAGTCCATCCCCAGTGGGAAACTGAGTAGCTCTAGTTTGCTGGGTCAAGGCCAGCGCCTCTGCCCTCAGCCTTCCCTCATAGGTATACGAGTCTACTGTATCTCCAAACATCACTCCCTCACACAGCATCCAAGGCAAAGGCAAAAAGAGCTGAGACTTTGTTTACATTTCCCTTTTTCTCAAAAAACAATTCTCAAAAACTCCTCATTAATTCCCCCTCTTTTTAAAATTTCTGTATTTGTTTTTAGCTATAAGTGAAACACAGGTAAATAAAATTTTAAAAAATTGTTGGAAGGAATCTTGAATGATCAAAGTTTCTAAGGTGTTCAAACAAGCATGCTATTAGCAATAGTGGAATGAATAGTACAGGTTGGGGTTAATGGGAACAGATGCAGTGACCAATTAGAATGGATGTCATGTCATGACCTGGAGCTTGTTCAAGGGAGAGACTGCTGAACTGTATTGTGTTCACTTAGCCATTCTAAGTGTTTAAATAAAAGGACTTAAGATCAGCTCCTGGGACATCTGGGTGGCTCATTTGGTTGAACATACAAATTCAACTCAGGTCATGATCTCAGGGTTTGTAAGTTCAAGCCCTGCATTGGGCTAGCTGCTGTCAGCACAGAGTCTGCTTCAGATCCTCTCTCTCCCTCTTTCTCTGCTCCTCCCCTGCTCATGCTCTCTCGCTCTCTAAAATAAATAATCATTAAAAAGAAACTTATAAAAATGGCTTAAGATAGCAGGTGATAGAAACCCAGATTATCTTGTCCTCTGATGTAGGAAACAAAAGTAAATGAAAACTTAAATTTCCTGGGGCACCTGGGTGGTTCAGTCAGTTAAGTCAGACTTTAGCTCATGCCATGATCTCATGGTTCATGAGTTTGAGCCCTGCATCCAGCTCTGTGCTTACAGAGCTTAAAGCCTGCTTTGGATTCCGTGTCTCCCTCTCTCTCTGCCCCTTCCCTGCTCACTCGCTCTCTCTCTCTCTCTCTCTCAAAAATAAACATTAAAAAAAGAAAAATTAAATTTCCTTACATCTATATCCCATTGACAAGTCCTTAAAACAGGCAGAGTAACCTTCCTCTAGGAACTCAGCTGTCCCGCTGATACCGCTTTGATAAGGGCAAATGGCAATCTTTGCCCCCACCCGAAGCATCCTGTAAGTCTACTTTAACATACAAAAATTCCTTTGGAGACTTCCTTTATCTCTATCCCCCTAAGATATAGGTTGGCAATTATACTCCAAGGTATGGCTCAGTTATATACATCTGAAGGGTCTCATGACTCAGTTTTTATTAAACAGTAATAAATAGCCTTTTCCTAACAATAGCTCTTCTCCGCAAGGTCCCAAAATTCCTTGCTTCCAAAATTCCTTAGAGACTTACACTGTCCCTAACCCCCTCTCAACCTGAAGGTATGTAATCAGGCACCCATCACAATGCCAGGCAGTTCTTTCAGCTCATGGGTCCTGTCCCTGCACTTTAATAAAATCAAATCACCTTTTTGCACCAAAGACATCTCAAGAATTCTTTCTTAGACATCAGCTCTAGACCCTAACACCCCAAAAACCTCAATCGCTCCAACAGGTTATAGTTTCTTTGGGGCAAATAGTGTGTTTCAGTCATGACTGTATCCCTAATATCCAGCATGGGGCTTGAGACTCAGAGGGCACTCAGTATTTGGTGAATTAATTAATAGATAAATGTAGTCAATCATAGAATATCTGGATTTACTCTATATGAAACTAAGAAGTTCTCTTCCTTTTTAACTTACAGTTGTTAGTTACATTCTTTAAGTACATTTTCAGTAGCTTCCCATTTTCAAGTTTTTAGTTGTGTTTTCATGGAGTAGAACTATAGTTGGCTACAATATTTTATTATTGAGATGATGGTATACAAAACCAGTTTTATTATCAGGAATATAGAGTTTGGATGGTTTGTAACTTTTGAAGGAAGCAGAATTTGCCACTTTAAAATATTTTTCTTTGGCATAAGATTTTAGGCTGAGTATTTTTTTAAGTTTATTTATTCATTTTTGAGAGAGAGAGAGAGAGGCAGGAACAGAGAGAGAGGGAGAGCGAGAGAATCCCATGTAGGCTCAGCACTGCCAATGAAGAGTCTGATGCAGGGCTGGCATTCAGGAACCATGAGATCAAGACCTGAGCCAAGGAGTTGTACACTTAACTAACTGAGCCACTCAGGCACCCCTAGGCTAAATATTTTTAAGAAACAACATATATAGGAATAGCTCAGAAAACTGAGTAGAAATCTCCTTTGTAAGAGACACGACAATTAGGGAAATTTACATTTGTAAAACTGTCTTTCTCTCTGCACTAGGAAGAGAAGGTTGACTCTAGAAACTTATCAATAGAGAAGGTCACAACCTAAATCTGCATAACAATCACACTCTTTCTTTCTGTGCTTTTCCTCATAGCGTTCCTTAAGTGGCTCCCTCTCCCCGCCTCCTCCACCCCCAACATCTTTTGTCTTTAGCTGGAGATGATAGTTAAGGCAGTGGTTCTGGCCTTCTCGGGAAGTGACTCAGTCTTCCTGGGTATTTCCCATGTATACAGAAGGTATACAGTTAATAAACTTGGTTGTTTTTCTCCTGTTAACCTTTTATTATAGTGAGTGTAGCCAAGAACCTAGAAGGGTAGAGGGAAAAATATATTTTCCTTCCCTATACTTTATTTTTGACTCAAATAAAAGTAATATAAATGCTTCAAAATAAGTCTATTCTTCCCAGGCATGTTTTCTTTCTGTGATGATGACAATGATGAGGTTAGCAATAAAATTGAATTTTATAGTTTAGCATAAAATTTCTGCTTGCTCTTTGGGTAGAGACATATTAGCTAAATTTCCTGACTTTAAAAAGTCCAAAATAAAAGTTATCTTTAATAAACACTTTGCTTTACTGTACAAATACAGTATACCTTAAAATATGAACTAAATAGGACTATGATAATGAAATTGCCTTCAAATTATAAACAAAAGACTGACTATGTGAAATTAAACTCTCTTGAAGATGTACAAAGCAAATTTGTACTTTTAAAAAAAGTAACTGCATCAAAGGAAAAAAAAAACCCCGGGAAAAACAATACTTTCAAACGGGATTTGAGACCAAATCTAACCAGAAAACACTACTAATACAAGATTTGATGTGCTAAAATACTTTTAATTATTTCCGAATTCAAACCTGCTTTCGCTTACTTGAAATTGTTGCATAACTCAAAAGTGCCATTATAATT
This sequence comes from Suricata suricatta, assembly GCF_006229205.1. Taxonomy (NCBI): domain Eukaryota; kingdom Metazoa; phylum Chordata; class Mammalia; order Carnivora; family Herpestidae; genus Suricata; species Suricata suricatta. The sequence continues at coordinate 90,903,197 of NC_043701.1, forward strand.
CAACCCAAATGGTAGGGCACTTCAATGAGCTGGTGGAATTGATTCTGGACATTAAAGAGATGCCGGCAAAGTTATAAATTGCTATTCTAATCGGGAGTGAAGAGGTTAATTCAAGATTCCACTAAAAAACAGACTGGCAGAAATGTTTCCAGGGCGTGCTTTTTTTTTCTTCCTCCTCTCTCTCTCTCTCTCTTTCTCTCTTTTTTTCTCAGTAGGGGTTTGAAGAAGAGGTTTGGAAGGGAAGGAGAGGGCTGGTTCCAGGCCCCCAGCATTCCCCAGAGCACCGTTAGGGAAGGGGGGGCGGCTTCCTGCCCAGGCAGCCATCTGTAACTTTCTGCGAACAGCAGGAACCCGGGCTGCTGCAGTCACTAAGCCCGGGCGAGGAGTCTGTCTGCATTCAAAGAGGAGTTTCCCCTCTTATTTCTTGCATTCTCTCTGCCTTGGATCTTTTCTTTTATCTGTTGCAGGTGAGCAATGGAGCTGGGTTCTCAGAAGCTTGCTTGTATAAATAAAATAGCATCTCAACAGTGTCAGAACACTACTGTCGGGGACACTGGCTTGACCAGTCCCAAAATACCCAGCCTCCTGGAATGTGCTGGCAGCAAGCTGGGAATGTCATCATTTCAGCTAATGTCACACTGTGAAAGACTTTGTGGGATCAGTGGACGTGTGTCCGATGTTCCCTAACGTTACTGCTTTCTAGGCTTGAGTCAATTAGAGCTGGCTTTTTTGGAAAGTGGTGTCATTTAAAACTTATTTTATGAAAGTTATTTTCGTGCCTATAATTTGGGGCTCACACGTCTGTTATTTCCTCCAGTCCTTGGCATGCATAATATACCGCCTATGGAAAGTAGTAAAGAGTGACAATGGAAAAAATAACAAGGCCTTTTTACTTTTAACATCTGGAGAAAACACTTAAGGAAATGTTAACAAATAGGTACAGGGATTGATAAAGTTAAAAATGTATCTATATATATATCCTTTCTTATAGAGGTAAAAACAATCTAGACAGAATTTTTAAAATTGCTTTTACATAAAGCATGCAATAAAAAAATTGGACAACGAGAATGATCTTATTTAAGAAGACTCAGATCACATCTTTTTGTAGGGTCAAGCAAATGACTGATGTCAAATCCCCAAAGCACATAGGTACAAAAAATTTTCTCAGTAGAGAAAAAAGGCATAGGATTCCAATTTTCACATATTCTTACTTTCCACTTTTTGGTAAAGCTTTACTCTTATATTTAACTTCCTGGCAGCAGACTAAAGGAACAAGCAAATTATACTGTAGCATATGAAACTTAAAAATCAGAAAGAAAACTTCAAGAAACATTCCAATGCAGAGATAAATATTAAGACAAACAATTCAGTTGTAGCTCTATTGATGAAAAAAATGTACAAATGTGAAAGTACTCTATTCTTACACACCAAAGTTACTTAAAGACAAAATACAGTTCAAGGGAAAAGAAATTATAATGAATATCCACTACAGTATTACCAAAAGAACAGGGGCTACATTTTAGCACGGTTTTCTACGTCAATTTTTTCACATTTTTATATCTTAAAGTAAGCATTAGTAAATATTCCCATCTGGCCTAAGTTTTTATTTTCGATCCTGAATCATACTTTTATACCAGTATTGGCTAATTTACAAAGGCATTGCATCAAAATTTGAAAACACAAAGAATCAAATAGAATTGTTTTTTTTGTTTTGTTTTGTTTTGTTTTACAGAATTACCCAGTGGCCACATGAGAAAAAATTTCAAAATCTGTATTTGGGGGGAAAAATGTATCAACAGAATAATAAAACTTATTGAGAAGTACATGACCAGGTTTGTAGAATATTTTAGAGCTTCAGAAAATAAGTGGATTGCTTCCAGGTGCATGGGGCTAGTGCTTATGGGGGTAGAGTACCCTTGATGGGGAACAGGGGAGGCACTTCCGGAGGTGGCGTTAATTCCCTTCCTGTGTCCAATTATCTTGCTGTCAATGTCCAGGAGGGAGCTCTGAGTTGTAACATGGCAAAACTTAATTTCTATTTAATATTGCAAAGCAAAGGACCAATATTCTCACCGGGATCATGAGACTGCCATACAGTACCAGAAAAACAGACTATTAGCTTCAAATTTCACAATGAGAAATAATTATTGTGAAAAGGATAATGCCCTAATCCACACGATCAGTGTGATGTACCTGTGCGTGAGCCACTTAGGGATCCCCCCAGTTAATGAATTTGCAGCGAGAACTTGCTGTTTACGATCAAAACAGTCCAACTCCTTGTGACCAGCACATTTTCTTCATGAAGGCAGATTTCCCTTCTTCAAAGAAAGGAATACACAAAGTAATGTTACAGTCCAGATAGGACGTCCTGGGATCCATTTTGTCTATTAAGGAAAATTAAATGTTGGATGATATACAAGTCTAAAGTACTAGTCTCAGCAAATGATTTTATCTCCCTCATGCCTATATTTTTCCAGACACTTTTTGTTTTATATAACTTCTGAGCACTGATAGCAGAGATCACTTAAATTTATTGATTTTTTTTCAAGGACTATTCAAGAGAAAGGGTTATTGTGACAGATCTCAAACTAGTGGAAGCCTCAATGTTTCTGGGCTACAGTAAGGTATTCGGGAACTCCGAGATATGTGTGTGCCAATAAAAGACGAAAGTCATTATGGGGATGTCTATACCCGGTTAACCTCTTTACGTTGCCCATGGAGTTAATCAAGAAAACCCCTGAGTAAGAATAATTACTCCTACCTTTCAGATGAGGAAATCCACTTAAAATAACACGTTATAGTCCCTCCTGGGGTAAAGGGAGCAAAAGTTCTCGAATTAGATCTCTCTGCCTTCTTCGTAGGATGACATGGACCACCTCTATTGTGACCTGTGCTTAGCAAAAGGAAGATAATGCCCCATAAACTCGAGATAGGTTATTAGAGGACGGGAAGAGTGAGGTTTGACTTAAATGTTCCCAGAAACCAGTACACTGAAAGCAAATGAGAGTCTCATTTACTGTTTGCTGCACGAATAAATGAATAGTGTAAACTCAGTAGGGCTTAATCGGTACTTTGGAAGCTGTAGATTGAATATAAGATAAAGCGATTTGTATTTTTGTAAGCTGTTTCCTTCAAATTTATAATAATCCTTTAAGGATAAGAACAGTTCTAAAATCATGCCCACACTTTTGGAATTTTCTTTTTATTTAGCTGTTTTTCTTAGAATTGTTAAGTTGAAGGAAAAAGGGTTTCATATCCACACAATTTCAAAATACAGTCAGAGCTCAACATCACAAATAATTAAGAAAGTGCAAATCAAAACTACAATGAGGGGCGCCTGGATGGCTCAGTTGGTTAGGCATTCGACTTCAATTCGGGTCATGATCTCGCAGTTTGTGGATTTGAGCCTCGCATCGGGCTACGTGCTAACAGCTCAGAGCCTGGAGCCTGCTTTGGATTCTATGTCTCCCTCTCTCTGCCTCTCTTTGCCTCAAGCTCTGTCTCAGTCTCAAAAATAAATAAACATTAGAAAAAAACTACAATGAGATACTTCACATGCATTAGGATGGTTACTTTAAAAAAAGGAAACTAACAAGAGTTGGCAAGTGTGTAGAGAAACTGGAGCCCTTATATGCTGTTGGAGGGAATATAAAATGGCATAACGGCTCTGGAAAACTTATGGTGGTTTGTCAAAAAGTTAAAAATAAAGTTACCATACGATGCAGCAGTTCTATGTCTGGGTATATACTTAAGAAGTGAAAGCAGGGCTTTGAAGAGGTACGCGTGCACCAATGTTCACTGCAGCATTATTCATAATAGAGAAAACATGTGAGCAACCCTAGTGTCTATTGATAGATAAATGGATAAACAAAAGGTGTGTATATACATACAATGGAGTATTAAACAGGCAGGAAATTCTGACACATGCAACAACACAGATGAAGGGCATTATGCCAAATAAAGTGAGCCAGTCACCAAAAGACAAATACTGTATGATTCCACTTACATGAAACACACTCAGGATAATCAAAATCCCAATGGCAGAAAGCGGAATGGTAGTTGCCAGCGGCTAGGGTAAGGAAGAATGTGGAGCTATTATTTAATGCTATAGAGTTTCAGTTTTGCAAGATGGAAAGAGTTTTGAAGATGGTTAGTGATGATGACTATATTAGTACTCCTGAACTTATACATAAAGTTGGTGAAGGTATTAAATTTTATGCTATGTGTAGATTACCAAAATAAAAATACTGGGGAAAAAAACTATAATCAGGGAAAGACATTGGTCCATATACACAAGCCACTGTTTGGACTTTATTCAGCATTAGCCCTTCTCGGCTATTTGGTTTATTACTTTAATGTAGCTGAGTCTCATTAGTTAAATGTACTTTTATCAAGAGAGAGGAGGTGAAGATCTGTGGACCTTGGTTAATTATGTTAAGAGAATCTGGCATCTTTCACACTAAAACAATCTGTTTTGTTTCCTGGGACTCCTAAGGAGCCAATGCTTAGATATTCCAAGCAAAATATGGCTGAGGCGTGTTAAGAAAACTAAGCTATAACAAAATTCAGATCTTTAAAAAATACCACTGTAGTATGAATTATTTATTAGAATAAAGATTTAAATTACTGATTAAGGCCTGGGCACAAAGACACAACAGCAGTTAATGAGATTTGTCTCTTGTCTCACATTTTATGGATTCTATGAACTGATTTTGGAATATCAGCCTCTGAGCAATGAAGTTTTCAGTGGCCATATGATAGCTTATTTAGCCAGCTGGTGATTAAAATATCTATTTTTAAAAATTTGATTAGTAAACATTATTGATCATAGACTATCCTATCCCCAAGTAGGAAGTATACAAGTATGACAAACAACATACATTTTATAGAGTAACACTTCCTGAATATGAATTATTCATATTATGGATATGCATGTACGTGATTTTTCTTTTAAAACCAATTGCCAAAATTTTAAAGGTTGTATTCTTCTTCTATTAGAGTACAGCAGCCGCAGCGGTCAAATGTCCACACTTATGGTTCAAAAGATCTTTCATGATTTTTGTTTTAAACCATTTCATGAGGTCAAGTAAATTTTTTTTACTTCAAATTTGATCTTTTCTGACTAATTCCATAAGTGTAGATATTTAAGATTTTTATTAAGGGGGCCAGTAAGGAGGTAGAGATGTGTGGAAAGGACTCTCAATATTGACCGAGGTCATCTCGCACGCTCTTAGCCATGGACTATGTTTTTACGTGTTATTAAGGAAGTTATTCAGAAGCCTGTGTGATACCCGCCCTTGACTGTTCAGGTGAGTCCTGGTATCAAGGTTGCAGCCTTCATCAGGTGTCAGGGGTACACTTGACTTTCAAAGAGAAAATTGAGCTGACAGAACCTGAACAGCTATAATTTCACACCCAAGTCAGGTAGCCTCCAGAAACTCCTAGAGACAACCAGGTGGTTTTTGTTATTATTCATGTGGAGGTAAAACCTTCCGAATTTGAGTTTTAGTTTCAGGGTGAGCCCTTTTTTCCTCTCCCCTAGTCCCCAAACCAGCCAGCCTGGGGACATTCACAGAAGACAATTTTCCATCTATACATTTTACCTGGTATTTATCTTCTACCACTTTGGATTCTTGCATTCCTGTGTGCTTCCATTTAGTTTCTCTGGAACTATAAATGTGTTAATGGTATAAGGAAGAACTTTTTTTCTTCAGAGAAATCAGCAGGTTAATCAGCAGAAGCCACTTTTGTGACCAAGGAAGCCTAAGCAGAGGAGGTGGGGAACCTCACCAGCAGGATTCACCAACTGCAAGATTTACAGAATTGGCTTCTGATTGCGTCTCTCGTAAAGGGTAGCAGCAAAGAGTCTATGGAGAAAAAAACAGGCAGATCGGCATTGGGAAGTATAGATGAGTAGTTTCTCAGCTGTGATGAGTTATTGATGAAAGCAGTCATTAAAAGTTTTCAAGAACAGCTTGCAATTTTTATTTCCTCACTGCCAGTTCTGGAAAGAACTTTGCAGAGAAACAATCCTGTATTGATGGGGAACATAGAGAAGGAAGGGACATATCTGGAATAAGGTGATTTCCTTTCAGAGTGGCCCAGATCGATGTTGTCATACCACAGTGGTTTTATCCTGGCCAGGTAGCACCGTCATGGAGTAGTGGTGTAGAGGTGGATGGGGGCGAGGAGCACCTGAGTGGCTCAGTTGGTTGAGCATCCGGCTTTGGCTCATGATCTCACGGTTTCTGGGTTTGAGCCCTGCATCAGGCTCTGTGCTGACAGCTCAGAGCCTGGAGCCTGCTTCGGATTCCATGTCTCCCTCTCTCTCTGCCCCTCCCTTGCTCAGGCTATCTCTCTCTGTCTCTCAAAAATAAATAAAAAACATACAAGAATTTTAAAAAATGGTGGGTGGGAGCGAATGACCACTTTCCCCTACAATGTCTGCGTTACAGAGTTTGTCCTAAGTCAGAAGTAGGGATGTTAAAATTGGAAGACAATAATCAGATCTGGTAGTGATACATTTCACAAAAAAATGGTACTCGTATTTTATCTTTGTTTTGCTATATACCTGACTTAACATTTGCAATGTTTAGATTATTGCAAAACAAGTTAAACTGTGCATGTGCACAATTTGTGTGGCTAATTTCATGCATGAACCACACAGGTGTGTGCTGTTACACGGAGGTGAGGACAGGGACAGGGACCCGGCTGTTGGTGGTGAAGTTGTAATGGCAGTTATGTTACAACATGGGCAAAGGAGCACTGTGAGCTACTCTGACAAGGTAATTTTCATATTTGCTAGTGACAGCCAAGAGGATTATGCAAATTGTGAAAAGCAAAAACAGTAACCGACTGTTTTTGGTTTGGATTTAACAGTGACCTCTCTGTGCCCTTCCCACTGTTTCTTCCCACACAGTTATCCCATCTGATACAACCGCACGATATGAACCCTATTTTATAGATGAAGAAACTGAGGATGTCTTACCAAGAAGGAAATAAAGCTGGAACAGGGCACTAAGAGGAGGAGTCTGTCTACCTATCACCAAGCAGCTCTCAATAAACACATTCGTCCACAGAGACTGAGGTTACTTCCTCAATGTCCTTGTTTTCCTAAAAGACCTTTCAGCAAGAACTGCTCTAAAAAATCAATTGGGGCAGAGTAATTTAATGCTCTTGTGTCGCTGTCTACTCATTGCCTCTCTTTTAAGTAAGAACACATTGTGAATCCATTTCTCAGCAACAATGCCGAATATCACTATCTAATTTAGGCTTCATTCAGGAAATAAACAGCAGGTTCTAATATGGGCTGGTGAGATGCAAATACATGTGTATACATACTAGCATGAATGTACATGAGTCCCTGCGCCCGGTTCAGTCACAACAATTACCATGAAAGCTCCAGTAACTTCATTTTGGCAAAGAGAATGATAGGTCTGGGAACCAAATGTTAGCCTGAAGTGTGTTTTTCTGTTAGATCATTAGGTTTCTTTTTTCTCTACTTAACAGATGTGTAGAAATTAAATGAGTCTGGAGTCTCTAATATCTTATGAATATGAAAAGCACTGTCCTTCCTGTGAATAAAACCAACTGTTATCCCATTAACTGATCTAAATAAAATATTGTCCTGCACTAACAAAATATATTGATGGTCTTAGCCCCACTCTTTACTCTTTTAGTCCCAGAAAATCTAAATGAAAAAGGTTCTCAGTCTGTGACTAGAAGAAACCCTTTAATTTTGCATTCTCTTCTACTTGCCTATTAAACTCTCAGCTCGTTCAGTCTTTGAGGAGTTCGGGATTAGTTGCCTGCCTCCAACCTTTTAAGGAATACCAGACCATGCACTACATATATCATCACATACTATCACTGGATGGAATAGTGGGAAGGGACTCTGGTGATTTCCTGGTTTAATTCCCTCACTCTACAGAGGAGAAAACCAGGGTCAAGAGAGGGAAGTGCCTTGCACAAGATCACACATATAATGAGAGCCAAACCATGTTTGCTGATATTAATACAGGTCAACCTTCACTGTTCTGCAAACAGCTGGTGGCTATGACAGGGAAGAAAGCATTGCGCTGTTGCTACATGAACAAACTTCATTTATCCATTTAGTATAGTCAGTCCACAGTTAATATACGTTTATTGAGCCTCCCAGCCTGTTAAATGTTGGGCGTGCAGAGCTGAACATATCAAACGCGGTCAGGCAAGAACAGCTCTCGGCTTCCATAGGCACCAACCAGAAGGAGTTGGTTCTTAACAAGCAAAGGTCATTGAGAACTCTTCATAGCACCTGGGCATTGGACCAAGCTAATAGCTCCTGCTGCATGGAGTAAGAACATTCAAAGGATTGTACATTAACATTTTCAAAATCAGTCACAGTTGGCACTTCCTGTTTATCATGAAAGACAACACTTGAACAGCAAAAAGAGATTCAGGACCCTGATTTACAGACTTCACTGATTCTTGAATTGCAGTTTTTCTCAGCTTTCCTACTGTCTAAATTCATTCTTGTTTTTGTTTGCTTGTTTGTTTTGTTTTGTTTTATTTCTTGTAAGCTCTGGGTCAGGGGTCAATAGATTAGTGGGTTCTTTTAGGTAGATATTCTCAAAGAGCTAAAAAAAAAAGAGAGAGAGAAAAATATTAACTAGACTCCTTTAAGAATGCCAGGCTAGGGGTACCTGAGTGGCTCAGTTGGATGATGACTCTTGATTTTGGCTCAAGGCATGATCTCATTGTGGTGGGTTTGAGCCCCAAGTCCGGCTCTCTCTCTGCTCTTCTCCTGCTCATGCACTCTCTCTCTCTCTCTCTCTCTCTCTCTCTCTCTCTCTCTCTCTCTCAAAATATATAAATAAACTTTACCAAAAAAATGCTAGGCTAGATAAAAGTCAGTGTTACTTTCAGCTAAAAATCCTATCTCAAGAAATACATCATATTTTTGCATCATTGAATTTTTTTAAAGAAATAGAAACACGTATGCATGAATATAGGTCTGTAACAGGATTACATAAATTGGAAGAATCAAAAATAAATTCCTAGAAGGCAGGGGCAGTGCCTAGAAAGACCTTGTACATTCAGGTTATAAAAGCTTACTAAAATGTAGTAAGCACTCAGAGACTTTTGACAAATCTCGGGAAGTATTCAACAATCCTAGAGATATAAGCTAATAGAAAATATGATTAATTTCAAGTAGAAAATTGCCTCATTCATTCTACAACCAGTTCACTCAGCAAAGAAAATGGAGAGATGTTAATTTCTAATTCTAAATGGCATGGTGTAATCGCTGACCCTGGGGAAGACAGATCTGACTTGAAATACTGGTTCTAACAGAGTCATTGCAATAAGATTCAATGATGCTAGCAACTATGAGGATGAAGTAGTGACAGCTTATGTTTTATATTCCTAAATTTAGATACAGTTGAAAAGGCAAAATTTTCATTTAATATTTTAAGCAACACTTCAGAAATGATGCAGATCACTTCCTATATTTCCTTTATTCCAATACGATACATTGTTCACCAAATACTACAAATCCTTTTCTGGGTTCCCCACATTGAGATCTTCCACATCTCGTTATTTCTATCTCTTAGGGACATGGACAGTTAACAAGCGGCAGAGAGTAGAAACTGAAGTTACAGAAGTGACTGAGAACCGAAAAGGATTGACTTAATCTCTTATTTTATGTGAAAAGAGCCTTGGGCCCTAAAGAGGAAAGTGAGTCTGTTTCTTAACAGATAATTACTGGGAAGATGGTTTCAGTGACCGTTCCATTGCCAGAAGAGTCCACAGATTGGCAGGCTGGTCCTTCCACTCCTCTCTTCTGGTATTTCAGCAAGATAAGGTGGTGGGGGATCAATGGCCCCACTGTCTGTCTGCACCCCAGCTTTCCATACTTTTCCAGCAGTCCTTTCCCTGTTTCAATGCCAGTCACCTCCCCCAATCCTCATTTTCAGAAATCAGTGGAATCTGCCTTGGGTTAGAAAATTTCCAAAATACTTCCTAGGCAGAATCATGGAATTAAAGATGTGGAGGACCTCACTGGATCATCTGGTTCATCTAGTTCCCATCAAGGAGTTTTCCAGATGGGAGGCTTTCATGTGCTGCATGCCTCTTCTCGTGTGTGCAGGGCCTAAAGCCAGATTTTGAGCACCCAGGCCTAATGTGGAGAGGTGAATAAGGCCTGCATTCAATAATTTCATAGACAGAAAAGTGCCTTATCCCAAAGGTGTTATCATATTACAACAACTTTTGGATGGAAATAGATGACACCTCATCAGCACGGGTATGTGAGAGTGTTGTACGGTCCTCCCTGCACCGTGGCCTGACGTTTCTTTTGCAGAGAGCAGTGTTTGGCTGCTGTGTCCTGAGCACAATGGAACCCATTGGGAACTCAGATTTTTTTTCTTTTTTCCTCTCCCTCCCTCTCTCTGTCTCTCTCTCCCTCTCTGAATTTCTTTCTTGTTGCTCTCTTTTTCTACACAGAGAAACTGCTATTTTGGGGATTCTTCCAGAACTCTCCTGCAAGAGAGGAGTGATGTCCAATGGTCATAGCTAAGTCTGCAGGAGGACGTCAGTTCAGTGACAGACACCTCTTCCACTAGCAATTCATTTATGAATCTCCCCTCGTATTTATATCAACATCACACAATGCTGCCAAAAAAAATGGCTGGAATTTCATTCTTAGTAATTATATTAAAGAGCCACTTTAGGTAGGTGTCACTGTAGTTAGACTATTATGATCACATTATGATTTAGAACAATTTGATTTTTATTTTTTTAGAACAATCTCCTGACTTTTTTTTATAATAAAGAAACCTTAAATTTAGGGGTGGCAGAAAGCCTGGGTAGCTCACTCAGTTGAGCATCTGACTCTTGGTTTCAGTTCAAGTCATGATCTCAAGGTCTATAAGATCAAGCCCCACATCGGGCTCTGCACTATCAATGCATTTTCTCTCTCTCCCCTCACCATCTCTGCCCTTCCTGTGTGCTCTCTCTCTCTGTCTCCCTCAAAATAAATAAATAAACTTTAATAATAACAATAACAATAACAACAATAATGATAAAGTCAGGTGTGGTAGAATCCTGGCTTGCTTTCTTCCCTAGCCATATAAATTTGTATACCTGATTTAGCCTTTCAATCCACTCATTTGTGCAGTGATTTTTCATAAGGCAAAATAAATATTAAAATATAAGGACCATGTTCAATACAAAATAATCGTTTCTTCACTGTCTTCCTTATTAATGGTAATTAATCTAGGAGCTTTGGCAGAATCCCAAAAATAAAAAATAAATGTGAAAATATTTTCCCCCTGCCTCAATTAAAGAAAAAGCCCAAGTTAATTTTACATTATTTTGGTAATAACAGTTTGTTTCTGCCTACAGAGCTTCTTGTCTACAGTTTCTTAAAGAAAAAAGAAAATCGTGCATCCAGTGTAAACAAAAACAAATTAAAGAACTTTATATATAAAGTCTATTAAATCCTATAGTACTCCACAAGGCCCTTGCCCTGAAACATTAAAATAAACTTTAAAACATTAATAATATTGGTATAGTCTGGCATGCCTTACTTATGGGTTGAAATGATTAAGTCTCTTGGTTGCCAGTAGCAGGAAACAATTTGAACTAATAAGCACAAAGGGCAATTTATAGGAATGATTTGGGAAACATCTTTTCTTGAACTACTCTTCCCTCAGATACTTCTAGTTTATCCTTTCTTCCCCCAAATTGCAATTTAAATGTCACTTTCTCAGTGAGGCCATTCATGAATTCCTTTGGGACAATTACAATCCCCTATTCTGAATTCTCTTTTCTGAATCAGCCACCAGCCAAATACACACACACACACACACACACACACACACACACACACACACACACACACATATATTTATTTATCTTGTTGATTTCCTACCTATGCTTACAATATGTAAGATCCATTAGAACAAGGTTTCTAGACCATTTTATTCATTGATTTTGCCTTAGCAACTAACATAGAACCTGGCATATGTACAGTTGGAACTAAGTAAGTGTTTATTGAATAAATGAATGAATCTGATTCTCATGGAATCTGAGAAAGAATAAAAAACCTGGCTTCAGAAAAAGCCAAAGTCAGGTTCCTTAGGATTATTTAGATTCCCTGCCCCGACCCCCAGAGTTCTGCCACTGATATGGAAGTCCATTTTTATGGGCAGAATGTGTTTTCTGAAGACTGAAAGTTCATTCTCCATCAACATACTCAAAAGTATTTGTTTGAAGGAGACTGTAACTGACTTGCCTGCCATTAGCGCCAAATGGTACCTCAAACATTTCTGCTTAGACTTGGGAACAGGGGCCGACACTCAAACACTTACCAGATGATATGAAGGTGGGAAGCAGCCTGGCTGTGACCCACCGGGGAGTAGTGTACCCTAGTAGTGTACAGCAGGGCATAGTGTGCTGAAGCAATGAACAAATTTCACTTTTAAAGGGTGAAGCCCCTATACAGTCTGGCTGATATTCTATTGGGCCAAAGCCCACATTTCCTAAAGTTTCTGATTGTCAAAAGAAGCTATAAATAGGTTTCTTTCCATACAATCACCTAATTTCAAAATTGTGACAATGATTTAAAATATTGCATTAATGTACACTGTGAAGGTCATACAAAACCTCTGTAGAGAACAGATGTGACCAAGAGGCCAGGTGTTTGTAACTTCTGGGCTAGAGAATCTTACGGTTCTAGTAATCTAAATTTTATAATGTAAACCATCTTCACTTTATTTGTGACACTTATAAAATTACTAACAAAACTTGGTACTTTCCAAACCAGATTTCTAGTAAACATAGTTTTAAAGTTTTTCCTTCTAAAGAATCTCCTTTATTCCCTTGATTATTTTAGTGATGCCCATTAGGGCCTTTTCTATCTCTACCTCCCTTAAGTTCTAAGTAGAACAAGTAACAGAATATTGAATTTGCACGTAGGAAATCTAGGTTCTATCTGTGGATTTGCCTATCTCTTACTGGCTATGCAAACTGAAACAGTTATTTGAACAACTCAGATCTCTTCTACCCTTAAAATGAGAATGAGAACACCTGATTCTTTTCACCTGATGTGAGGCCCTGTACACAAAATAATCTGTAAAGTATAAAGTGCTGAAAATGTAAGACTTATCCGAGTATAGTAATACCATCGTTTCATGACAGTTAAATCCCAGTGAACGCTTTATTTCTAATAGAATGCTTTACTGCCAATAAATTATTTTTATTTCCAATCAAATTTAGAATGCATAATTGCATGGTTTTGTTGTTGCTAATGACATTGCAGCAGTATAGTGAAATATTCTCCAGACTCTGATTTTTCCTTAGGTTGTGATTTATAATTCACAGTGTGGTACCTTATACATTCATTTTACTTGCCACCTAACTCATCTTAGCCTTTTTCTGTCTTCAAATCAACTTTCTGCATATCTTCATTTTGTTGTCAGTGATCTCCTTTCATTCATCCCCAACTGCATTTATGAAGTCATATGTGATGACTTCAAATGATTCTTCATTTTAAATCAACTTCCTTGTTAATCTCTACTTTAAAAAAAAACCACATCTAGAAATCATGAGCTGCTCAAATAACATATTTCTCATGCAACTCCCAATTCTTCCAACCAAAAATTATCTCTTACTCTTCTAACTACCTATATAACTTGATTAATTTAAAGCTGAAAACATTTCACTTTGACTACTATTTGTATTCCTGGATCACAGTAGTTACCAGGACTCCATGCTGTTCAGTTTTGCAGACTTGCACCTCTTAATGTTGGACTTTGTATACAATAGGTACTCAATATAAACTGGAGGAATGGATTTTTCCTTAACTCTATTATCTTTATTTTTCGGCAGCAAAGCCAAGTATTATTATCCTGTATTTTCACTGTTTTCATGATATTCTGGTATGTTATATCTGTCAACTCAGTATTTCACGAGACAGAGACTCTAGCAATTACAACAAAGAAATTTTCAAGGATTCTTTTTGTATTTTTTTCTAGGCAATATACTTAACATGGTGGTTGAGATTGTGTTCCAGCATCACGTCCCCAAGGAATCTTGACACTAACACTTTTCTAAGTAGAGAAATGATCATTTATTCCTACACATTGCTTCCTGTCATTAAGCCATTTCCGTACTTTAGACAAAACATTTTCCATAATAACAAGGAAACCAATAAAAAATTGTTTGACCACCTATAGGATGCACACTTTTAAAGTCTTTCTGAAAGTAGAAATAAAATTACATTCCATTTTGTCAGTATCACCTCTGAGAAATCTAAGAGATTCATTTATTCAATAAATCTTCAAGGGGAAGCTGCTACAGGCTAGGCACTGTAAGAAACTATTCAGCACAGAGAAGAAAAGCCCATTTGGTGTCCAAGAACCTTTACCTTTGCAATTGGCTAAGTGCTCAAATGAGAGTACAGAGGGATGAATCTCTATCTTGGAAGGAGGCCCATGAAGGTTTAATTGAGGTGGACAGTTAAGAAGAGTCTTGAAAGAAAATTTACTTGGTGTTCAAATGACAGGAAATACATTCTTAAAAAAACAAACAAACAGCAATGAATAGTACATGAGAAGGCATGGAGGCATGCTGTAGCTTCCCAGTGTGGTGAACTACGTGCAGGCTGTGTGGCATTTCTGGAAAGGAGCCATGGAGCAAGATATGAACAGAAGAGGCCCCAGTGCAGAGGCCTTCAAGCTATTTTATCTGATAGTCTAAGCAATTAAACATTTGCAAGCAAGCAAAATGACTAATAAGACGTGTCCTAGAGACAATACTCTGATGATGGAATAAAGAATGTCCTATAGAAGGTAAGGTGTGCAAGTTATTTGAAAAGTCTAGTTCGATGCTAGCTTAGCATTAAAGCAGCAACACTAAGGAAGGGGCAGGATGGGATGTATGACTTTGGAGGTTTAATCAATAGGAATATACACTTGTGATGGAGTTAATTAGTGGAACATTATTTTCCCCCTTATAGAAGCCATGTTTCCTATCTCACCCAGAGTTTTATTTTTCTAGGAATCTGAGATCCTATCCTTCTTTCCAGGTGCTGCCATCCTGACAGGCTTGGGGATACGAATCACCACTCTGAAGTTCCCAGGTTTGCTTCCAGTTTCCTCCCAGTGGACACGGTGGACTGGAAACCATTAGTCTTTGCTACCACAAGTCAGCTTAGCATGACAGGTTGTACACTGTAGCCAAAAGTTCCACCAGGGTCCCTGATGACTTATTTATATCTAGTCTTTCAATTAAATGTAGAACATAATTTTTACTTACTCCGTACAACTCTGTTTTTAGACATTAACCTGCCATAGTTTGTCTAGCCTTTGCTTTTCTTTAAAAACAATTTTATCTTTTCTTCGACAATCTCTGCTCTTCCTTAACTTCTAATTAACTCATCTGTGAGCTATATTTAGTTACTCTTCTTTTTTCAATGTGATGCACATTTTTCCTTAGGTTTTTAATAAGGCTGTTACAGGTAACTCCAGGCTTCCTGTGTTCTAATTCCTCTCTCAACGATTCCTATTTCCGTTACTGGCTTACACCAATAAGTGAGGATAAAGAAATATGAGACAGAATGAAATTCTGATACATTACATATTACGTACTGTGAAATTAAAACTGTGGGGTCTACCCTTAATTCATGAATTCTGCGTTTTTTTCTGGAATTCCAGAATTATAATTAAAGTGCATACTAATTGTTTTAGTCATTCCATATGTTCATTTTAGTATTGTTCTTAAGCACAGAAAAAATTGGAAACAACATAAATGTACTAAGATGGCATATGTGATGATTAAATTATGTTGTGTTTAGATAATGTACTAAGCCGCCATTAAAAATCATTATTTTAGTCTGCAAGAAAATCATTTACCATTATTATTTCATATTAAGAAAGGAAAGGAAAGTGACTGGTAAGTTGATATTCAGATCTGTTCTTATTTTCTTGGTGGTACACATCCTGACATTTGGCACTTGATAACCAGTGCTGATACATTGTGTGCCTTTTTCTTTCCTTTTATTTGATTCCCCTTCACTGTGGCAAGTCTTGTAGGAAGAGGAGGTGACTTCTTCCTGTATCCCATGGATTTTTTTTTCTTCTCAATCTGGAAAATTTCATCATGAAATCTGAAACTCAATATTATGCCACCAACACATTTTGCATGTTAATTCGCCAAGAAGATAAATCACATTTTCTCATGTTTCCAGAATCCCCAGGATTATAGGGCATCCCACACTCGCTCCCTGGATGCTCTACACTGGAGCCCCATCTGGTTTTCTTTTCGAAACATGTTCCCCTGAGGTTTTCTTTAATTTGAATTGTATTAAATTCATCAAACCTCTTAATGAGCCTTGGGCATTGTTCGACTTGTGTGGCGGTCTCTCCTGGATAGTAGCAGAGGGGAATCTTAACTGCCTCCAGTACATGCACTTCTGGGCGTTCCCATCAGGTCTAAGCGCTGTTTCACATTATGTGAATGTCATAAATAACTTGGTTGAAAGGGTCAGTGTTTTCTTATCTTGAAAAGAGTCAAAGGGCAGTTTGCATTTGTCTAGGAAATGCACCTCACAGATGCTAGTCTTAAAAGCTCCTTAGGGGCTGGGTGGGGAAATACTATTATCCTTACATAATTCTAAAAATCTGGGGGAGGGGGAGTGACCAAACTGCTCAAATTCTTCCCTTTCCTCTTCATCAAGGCCACAACAAAAGAAAAAAAACCGACACTGGTAATTTCGATTTTCTTACACTTCAGTTTCTTCTCAGATGCATATAATTTTCCATCACATCTTAGCTTATTTCCTGTAGGATAACTTGTATTTGTACACAAGGTGGGTTGTCAGAGATTTCCTTCCATAGTACACTGGAAACAGTCTAAAGTGCACCTCCCCAAATCAGATGAGCGAAGCCAAGGTTTTTTTTTCTTTTGTTTTGTTTTTGCTGTGATGAACTGGGATCTAACCTAAGAAATTTAACTCAAATCAGGCTTAAAAAAATAGAGTTTGGTAACTGTATTTTAAAGGCCCCCTACACAGTCTCCAGCTGTCTGGATCTGTTCCTGGATGGAAATCGTCGATGAGGTCTGTGATAGCTCCCTATTGACTTTTCAGGCCACCACCCAGTTTTAGTTCATGCTATCTGCTTCTCGCCAAATTCCACTCCCTTTAGACTATAACCCACATCCATTTACTTATGTTTGAAGTCTGGGAAAATCAGCCTCAAAAATACAAAAAAGTTGAATTTTACCAATTCACCTGAAGCAACTATAAATACCTGCAAAATTCTTACAACAAATATTTTGAAATCAATTCTACTTTACTGCCGACTTCTGTAACTGAATACAGGTTGTTTTTTCTTTAAATCCACTTTGTTGAGGCATATTCTATATATAACAGAATGCACTTAAATATACAGTGTGATCAATTTTTCCAAGTACATGTATCCACACAGCAACCCATTCAATCAAAATATAGAGTAATAGTTTACTCCCCCAGCCCCAAGTGCATATACTACACAATTTCTGAGGTTGGACTGAGGTTGGCAGGTGTGGAGAACTGAAAACCAGCCTGTGTACCTGGCTCGGTTGAAAAAGCAGATAAGAATGATATGGAAATATGTCAGAGAGGCAAGTGAGATCTGGTCTTGCATAAACTAAACTGACTTTATGTCAAATGTTTTATTGGACATATTGGATGTTCTATGGAGAAGAATAGTATGATCTGATTTACATCTCATTTTCCTTCCATATCCATCTGTCCAATCCTATACTTTCCACTGGCCTACAATCCTTATTTCAGCCTTTCGGACCTCATCTGCAAGAATTTTTAGGGTATTTTTTAAACATTTTTTTAAATAAGCAATTGTTGTACCCAACATGGGGCTCGAACTTACAACTCCAAGATCAAGAGTCACATGCTCTACTAACTGACCCAGCCAGGCACCGTTCTTTGGCATTTTTTTTCTCCCTGAATTTTCCTGATACATTGTGTCTTCCATTACCTATGCCATTGGCTTTATTCTACTTTCTAGCATGTAAAAGAGATGGAAGGAAAGACAGAAGGAAGAACTTTTAAAACATACTGTCACAGTGGCCATGACACTAAATTGTGTAATCATTCTCACTGGCAATTTAGTGCTATGTAAGTAGTTATGGGAAGAGTGGGATCCAGTAGGGAAAAAGTTGTTTGTTAAATGCATGCTTTCTGGTATTACTCCAGACACTGCAAGAAACACTGTACAGTATAGCATTTAATTTAATAACTACCAGGCTTAGTAGATGCTGCTTGCATTAGAAAATAAAGAAATAGTTTCAGAGAACTGTCAATGTTCCCAAAATCACCTAAGTGCTAACAATGTCCAGGTCTTTATGGAACCAGGAACCATTCTACTCCCCCTGCTCATGATGTCTCCTTAAAATTAGGATTTACACCCTAGGAGAAATAATATAAGCACTTAGACCATGTGGACAGAAAGGGGGAATATTTATACTAATATTTATACTAAGTTCCTAATAAGTGCTGCTAAATAAGCTAGGTATTTAAAATATTACCTCCTGTAATTATTCCGACGATCTCAAAGGAAACAAATTATTTTCCATATTTCATTGAAAATAAGTCCTAGAGAAGTTAAGAAGACTGCTCAAAGTCACACAGGTCATTGGCACAGAGCTGGAATTTGGTTCGGCTATGTCTGCTTCTGATACCCATGCTTCTTTGTACATAAATGTGCCACTTTCATAAAGGAAAAGTTGGCATAAACTTCAGACTGAAAAAGTGCATAATACATTTATTCTGCAGAAACATTTATCCAAAGATGAAATAGAAAAATCTTGCCCCAGCATGGAGGGGACCAGTAATCTCCCTCTGCTTTCTCAGGGTCTTTGATAGAGAATGTGGTTGTCAAGTACCTTAGAATTAATGACACCTTTTGATGGCAGCATAAGAAGGTCTATGCTTCAGGACCCCTAGCCACAGAACAGGAAATGGAGCTGTTTCCAAGAGAAATGAAGTTGCCTTCTCTGGGTTGGGGTGGGGGGAAGGCCAGGAGCCTGGGGGGGGGGTGGTAGAAAAAGAAGCATCTGAATGGGCGATTGATCAGTAGGATGACAAGGTGATAAAAGACCTGGAAATCACAAAGCCATTGGCATACTAGTTTGAATAAAAGGGACTGTCTCCAGCCATGTTTTATGCAATGATTTCTTAGACATACCTTTCTGAATTTTATCTTTAACAATGCAGGTCTTTCTATCCAGAGCCAATCTCTCTCTCTTTATCTAGGATAAAAGGATTCCTTTGGACTATTTATGTGATTTACCAATCAGGATGTGCATTTATTCTGTTAATGATTTTTTTCTAAGTTTATTTATTTATTTTGAGAGACAAAGAGTGAGAAAAAGCATGCATATGAGGGGGGAGCAGAAGACAGAGACTCGCAAGCAGGTTCTGTACCATCAGTGCAGAAACCGAAGCAGGGCTTGATCCCATGACCCTGGAATCATGACCTGAGCCATAATCAAGAGTCAGATGCTTAACTGACTGAGCCACCCAGGTGCCTGTATTCTGTTACTGATTGTAACCAGAGCGTTTGCTGCTCTACACTGTCTCATACAGGGTGTGCTACAGTTTTGGATGTGTGACCTTTCTCTGATTATACCCAGGATTAACTCTGAAACCAACAAAACAAGGAACTCACTCAAAATTTCTTTTTTTCCATTGGACTACTACTTGGCAAAAATTCTAATAATTTTCAGTAAAATATAAATGTTCCAAATTGGTTTAACACATGAAAACATATCTTAAGACATTAAAGGGAGTTAATATTTAACATGTTGACCCTTATAATATACTAACATATAATTTATTTTGTTTAAATCAGATTAGAATCTACAAAAATACCCCTAGATCATATAAAGGTAGTACAACAATTACAAATGCATTTGTAATGTCTATATCTAAAATATCTCCTCACTGTGAATATATTGTTGGATGGCATAGAACCATACTAGCTGGTAAAGTGATTTTCAGCTCAAAATAGAATATGTGAGTTGTTACTAAGGATTTTGAGATTGAAAAAACAGTGGTAGCTCTGGCATCAAATTATCCATCTTGGTGAAGATTAAGAATAAGAATAAGCATCTCTTAGCCTATGTAAAAACAGCTTTGTAGCATGATTTGACTGACAGTCACGGTAAAGTTTTCTCTTTTTCCTTTTTTCTCAGTACATTTAAAACTAACATTCACTTGGCATTCCCTAGGTAGTTTTTGATTTCAGTAATAGAGCAAAACAGTCACCTCTCAAAATTGGTGTGAATAAAAGACCTTAAACCATATGCCC
Source organism: Suricata suricatta (assembly GCF_006229205.1). Lineage (NCBI taxonomy): Eukaryota > Metazoa > Chordata > Mammalia > Carnivora > Herpestidae > Suricata > Suricata suricatta. The sequence goes on from NC_043701.1 coordinate 90,923,548, forward strand.
CTGGGATTTCTTTCTCTGGAATCTATTAGAAGACTATTTAAAAGGCCCCAGAGAAATTCAGCCACACATCAGGACCCTCTGTCCATTGTAACTGACAATAAAATACATTGAAATCGTGTAGATGTCATCTCTAGTGGTTTCAGGGGAAGGGAGGGAGAGGAAGGGGATGAGGAGAGCAGGCAGCAGAGTCCTTTGACTTGTGGATGGTGATCAAATGGCCTTGACTTGTGTACATGCTTCTATTTGCAATCCTTTGGAAATACAGCCAAGAATACAGGGGGGAAGATAAGGAGATTCACTCAACTATATCTATGTATCTTTATACCTACCTATCTGCCCATCTTCACAATATCAGATTTATCTGAAGGTTACCTGAAATACACCAAATATCCTTTTTCAGAATAAAGAATGCATAGGGATATTAAGAAAGGCTTTTCTACAAACATAGATCAGTACCTAAGAGCTGTGATGTGTGCTTGACCTGAGTTAAACCGTTACTTCTTGGGTTTTTCTTATAGATGCTTCTAGAGGACTCAACTAAATAATAATAATTCGAAGTAGCTAAGAAATTTAAAAATAGACTAATGTGGTCTGATGGTAAATGGTTCTATGCCTATCTATCTACCTATCATCTATCTATCCATCTAACTATTCTAACCAAAGGCCTTTGTGTTGCTACCACCCAAGAGACATATTTTGACCCTTATATATTACCAGACCTTGGTGCTGCTTCTGCTGCAATTGTAACAAGCATTCTTTCCGTTACTCCCATCACACTTCCCTTATGACATTTTTCAGAACTCTGAATATAGATTTGACAGCGGAGATATGTCATGGACCGATTAGAAAAAAAAGAAAAAAAAACCTCATGATAATTGAAATAAATAATATTTAAGAAATTAGTTTGCAAAACTGGTCATCCTACTTGTTGTTTGATCATGTCATCACTCTTCAGTGAAATGCATATAAAAGGAATAGAAACTTTTCTTTGGTTAATAAGTCAACTCTAAAGGTGTGAAATTAATGTTCAAATCTGTAATGAAAGTGATATTAGAGTTCTCAAAACTCGCAAATCCCCAAGGAGGTAATGCCTCAAAGGTAAACACTGCTAGTTGCATTTATTCACTTGATTCCTCTTGATGTGTTAAAAACCAAAAGTGATAACAACAACAGCTTTCATGAAATGCATCATTATGGTGGCCTCACTTCTCCAGACCATCAGCTGGAATTGGTATGAGGCCAGGATAAAAAAAGATGGTATTTCGTCTTAAAGTTACCTCTGTAAATGTACGTTCCAATTTCCCATTTTTTATGTTTCTCCCTTTTGGAAATAATTAATCTTTTGAGAAAATACAAATTAAAAAGCATTTGCTCATTTCTCTAGAAGAAATCCTTTCAAAAAGCATAGATCAACTCTAAGCTCATATTTTGAATATGGAAATTCTCTTGGTGATGAAAGTTATACTTAGTAAATGTGGAATCTGTGCTTCATACTTTAAGTGTTCTTAAAAATAATAGCCATGCCAGTGAACTTCAAGATGATGAAGTTTAATGGGCCCTGGAGTCTGAACAGATCTCACTGGTGGGATCCAAATATAAATTTGCAACCAGAAGTGTGTGTAGAATCAGCACAAATCAGTAGAGAATCGTGGTTCTGGTGGGAAAAACATGTGTGCCAGTCAGAGGAGCCGCTGGCTGGTGTAAGTGATTGAGGAATTGAGAACTTTGGCTCCACTAAGTGCCACTGGGTGCTAGACAGAACTCCACTCGGAAACTTTTGCTGAGATTAGAAGAGTTTGAAAAATATGCCAAGAAAAGCATCATTGGTGCTGCGAGGGCCGACGAAGGCATGAAAAGTGAAATCATTCGACATTAGGCGGCCTTCTGAAAGATGAGGAACTGTCTAATAAAAAGTGTTGTCTTTAGTCTTTGGACCTGCCTTTTTGTTTGTTTTCTTTTTCCTTTTCCTCTTCCCTGTCATGGTCAGTGGTTGACCTACAATTAGGTTCAGTTATTTGGAATCTCTGGCACTAATGTCATCTGGCCTGGGAATTCCAATTAATTATTTTTGTGTAACAGCTACTATCTTAAAGCAATTCATTTATACTGGCAGAAGGTCAAAGCTAGTGCCAGAGTTTGAGTGTCTAAAAAAAAAAAAAGGGGGGAACATTTCCCTTCTAGTTCTGAAAATGAAAGCAAGTAGGTAGTACCATAGGGAAGTGTGGGATTCCTGGCATTATTGGCTTTTGCTCTGCTAACGAGAAAAAAGAATGATGTGAAAACGCATAGGAAATTTAGCTCTTACCTGGATGGATCATGTCAAGTTTTGGTTTTCCCAGGTCCCTGAATTTCATTTATTTTTTTTGGACAATGCTCCAATTTTACAAAATGGCTGTGAAGAGTACTGCTGACAGGTGAGTGTACATCCGTGGGCCATCAGGGTCACGAGGGGAATGGGCCCACGTGAGTGAGCAGCAAGAATCTGGGAAGATGCCGGCAATGGATACAGATAATATGTTAAAAAGAAAAGAAATTCTGTTAAAGGGCCATTTGCAATGTCACAAGGCACTGCCTGCCTTAACTTTTTCCAATCAGTATAGTTACAAGGTGGTTCAGCCCTTAAACATGATATAAGAATATGAAAATAAACTATGCAAATTAACATACTTATATTATTTCAAGTCTTCAAACATCTTTCCAATAACAAGAAGGATATTAGTAACTAGGAATTTAGAATTAAACTGTTGCCATATACTGAATGGGTTATCTTATTTTCAATAGAGTCAAGGAAAGGAATCAAATGAGTCAACTGAAAGCAATTATTTGCTGAGTAATGTTTTATCGATAGAAACTTAGGAATTAAACAAATCCTATGGTTTATAATCTAATAACAAAGAAAGGCTATCTGTCTATGCCTTTACCATTCTTCGTGGAAAGCTGTAGACTTTTACACACACTGGGCATGGCCCTGCAGCTGCCTCCATCGCTGTACAGGGAGGAGACAGAATTTACACGTTGTCTACTTTAAGTGAGGTGTTTCACACATGCTATTGCACACATGTGGATGAAATGCCACTGAGAAAAGTCTTTTGGTGATGTTTTTAGTGGACAAAAACATGAAACTCAAAGGGAAAAAATAACTCTACCAATGGCATATTGTTAATAAGAGGTGAAGTTTGGATTTTAAACCAAATCATTTTGAAACACAAGTCCATGTTTAGTTCACTTCATTGACAAGCTTGAAATGGAAAGCAAATAAACGTATTTTTAAATTTTATTTATTTATTTTGAGTGAGGAATAGAGAGAGTGGTGAGAGAGAGAGAGAGAGAGAGAGAGAGAGAGAGAGAAAGAGAGAGAGAATGAATGGGGGAGGGGCAGAGAGCAAGGGAGAGAGAGAATCCCAAGCAGGCTTTGTGCCTTCAAAGGCAGAGCCAGAGGCTGGGCTCAATCTCAGGAACCCTGAGATCATGACCTTGACCAAGATCAAGAATAGAACACTCACCAGTTGAGCCATTCAGGCATTTCGTATCAAACAGATTTTTAAAAACCTGTACTTTGGGACACCTGGGTGGCTCTGTCAGTTAAACATCTGACTCTGGTTTCAGCTCAGGTCATGATCTCATGATTTCATGAGTTCCAACCCTGCATCAGGTTCCGTGCTAACAAGTACAGAGCCTGCTTGGGATTTTTTGTTTCCCTCTCTCTCTACCCCTCCCCCTCCTCTCTTTCAAAAAAGATTTAAAAAACTAAAAAAAAATAAAGATAAAATGAAAATAAAAACCTGTACCACAGGAGTAAAAAAAAAAAAATGTCTGCTTCATTCATTCATTAAGAGTAGTTTGGAGCAGTGAACTAACCAAAGCCCAAGAAAATAAACAATAAAAGCACCTGTAACTTTCTCCATGTACTCTCAGTCTCTTGAAAAGCCCAGTGTTTTATATTTTTTTAACGTGATGGTCAGTCAGGTGCAGCCACAAGAGGAGACACGGGAGGAACTCATGAAAACAAAGACTATTTTACTCACAGGTCCAAGACAGGAGGCAGGCCAGGTGAGGCAGTGCTTCATGGGAAAGAGACCGGTGTGGTCAAGAGAGGGAACACGGGAGGGGAAAGCATTAGGCCAGAGCCTTTTCTGGGGTTTTCATGGGAAAGACAAGCAGAGCAGAGGGCACAGTTTGGAACTGGCTGGTCTGAGAATTTGGGTGGGCTCTTGAGAGCTGCAGGGGGGCCCCTGGCTGTCTGGCACCAGGTCCTGGGATGGTTAAAGCGCAGGAATATTTTCTCCTGGAGCGTTAAGTCAGATGGAGGAGACTGTGTTTTGGTTAGTTTGCATTTCAAAGGCATGCTTCAGGCTGGACCCTTTGCTATGTCTAAAAAGTGGTTGGCCCCAAAAAGGACAACTTCTCTCCAGATAGCAACGTTTTCTAAGGCGTCAAACATAGTATATGGAAAATGAAAAGCATATTACAACACACTGGACTGCCTTTCTCACATGCCATGGTTATCTGCTGTCTCTTGGTCTTCACATCACTCTACCTTCAGGAATTTGGTTTGAGAATATAGTCAATATTGTTGACCACCTGGCTAGCAGACATTCTTCCTACTGCCTTCTGGAGGCAGAGTTTATTCTTATTTATTCTGACTTCCTTGGTGTAGCTCACACAACTCAATAGAAAGGTGATCACATTATCCTCTGCTCATGGGTGTGCCTGAATTGTGTCGCACTAACTGACCTCCCCTTATTAATAATTGAGTCAAGTAAAAGCATGTGACTGTATTTCGGCCATTATGTCCTCACATTGTTTAAACCAGGTTGAGCTGAATTTTCTATTGCACACACAGCTCCAAAAGTTTGCTACCTGCTACAGCAGCTATGTATCAGTAAGAAAAGGCTCGAGAGGACCCCAACCCCTATGGTGGCTCTGGCATTTATCCAGGATCACTGTGTAGAAGCCTCACTATTCTGCTGTTGCCTTCCAGAAGGTGCTGTACTGAAGGGAAAGAGCACAAAGGAAGGCATTTTTCCATGAACCCGTTCCAGAACTGGAATCACACAACAGGAATTTGTTGAGCATCTACGCCATGCCAGTCACTCTCTGGGTTATGAAGGTGTAACAGGAAACAAAACAGCATTTCCAATAACAAGTTGTTAACTGTTGAAAAGGAGGATGAGAGCAATAAACAGATAAATGTGTAAGTACATAATGTCAGGTAGCATGAATATTTTCATCCAAGGGCAGACGAGTGTTTTCAGTAAACATTAAAAAGTGGTATGAGGAAGAGCAGGAGTAAAAAAGAAATCAGGGGAGAGACAATGGCGGGGAGGGGGTGCTATTTTACTGAAGGTGATAAGAGAATGTCTTTCAGAGAAAATACATAAACAGAAACCCTAAAGAATGGAGGGAAGCAGTCATAAAGTTATCTGGAGGAAAAGACTTCCAGCATCAGGAACAGCAAGTGCAAAGGTCTCAGAAGTGTCTGGCATGTGAGAAGTAAACCACAAGACCAGCATGCTGGAACGGAGAGGGGAAGAGGAGTGGTGGATGATGAAAATAGAGAGAGGGACACATGCCTTGCAGGCAGACTCAGAGACACAGTCTATCTAAGGCTTCACTGGCCAGAATAGAAACTTTGCACTTTCTTCTTTTCACAAGCTTTGGGCAGAGTTATGACATTCTTGCTGAGGTGAGAACATAGACTACAGGGAGGCAAGGTTAGACAGGGAATGTGTTAGGAGACAAATCCAATAGTCCCAGTGAAAGAAAATAATGGCTTAAAATTTGGAAGGCAACGTGAAGGTAGTGAGAAGTTGCCAGATTCTGAATATATTCTGGAAAATCCTGAAACATTGGCTATGGAGTGTGAGACAAAGAAAGGCATTGGGGATTACTCCATGATTTTTGCCTGAATAAATAGAGTCACCGTTTCCTAAAATTGCCGTAACTCACTGTGAGGTGGGCTGTTTTGGAGGAGGATGGAGTTACAAGTTCAGTTTTGGAATTAGCAATTGTCAAATTTGAAATCGGTAAAAAAAAAGAAAGAAAGAAAGAAAGAAAGAAAGAAAGAAAGAAAGAAAGAAAGAAAGAACGAAAGAAAGAAAGAGAGAGAGAGAGAGAGAGAGGGAGGGAGGGAGGGAGGGAGGAAGGGAGGAAGGGAGGAAGGGAGGAAGGAAGGAAGGAAGGAAGGAAGGAAGGAAGGAAGGAAGGAAGGAAGAAAGAAAGAAAGAAAGAAAGAAAGAAAGAAAGAAAGAAAGAAAGAAAGAAAGAAAGAAAGAAAGAAAATCAGATTTTCACAGATAGCCCTGGAGGAGTGTTGACGAGTGGGTTGGATATATAACTCTAGAATTCAGAAAAGAGGATTAAGGTTAAAGCCCTAAATTTGAAAATGGTTGGATTATGAATGACTTGAATGTTGTGAGATCATATAAAGTCATTTGGGGAGTGAGTACAGGTAGAGCAGAGTTCTAAGACGTGATTCCTGGATACCCCAATGTAAGCAGTTAGGAAATGTGATTCTAACCCGGGGAGGGAGAGGAGACAGGGATGTTACAGTGGCCAAGGGAAGAATGTGTTCCAAGCAGGAAGGAATGAGCCAGTGCCTCAAACACGGCAGGCTGAAAGAATATGGTGAGAACTGGGAAATGACCATGCTTATATGAGGAAAGGCCAAATCCAAGTTTCTCGGCTTGTCATTTCTGCAGGTAACACCTTATCATGTTTCTTCAGCACTTGGAATGCAGACTAATTAGATGATTTATTTTTGAGATTCTATTTGATTTTTTTATCCTCACCTAAAATGAGAGCCCCTAAGTAATCCTAAGTGTAATTAGCAACCTGAAGACTTCTGTGTCTGTGCCTCCAGCAGAGGCCAACTCGATGAATGGATTAGGAGAAGTCCGAGGGTCATTCTACACAGTTAATGAGATGCTTGAAATATGCAAATAAATGCCCTAAAAGCATTAGATCTCTCATTGAACATTAATGCACATATTTTTAAAGCCACCAGGAAACAGGTTGAATACCAATCCACTCGGTCTTAGAAATAGTAAAAGGACAAGAACAGCACAGATTAATGTTTTCTGTGGACACAATTTGATGTATAATATGGTTGAATGGCTGGCAAGCTATCTGGAGACTTTTATTTAACTTACACTATATATAGGTGTTAGCTTATGGGAGGGCCTCATGCCACTAAGATATGGTAAGTCTTCCAAACGAAAACATTTCCACATCTATAAAATACCTGAAAGCATGTTATGTTTGTGAAACTACAGTGATAAATTTAATTAAGTTCCAAATAATAATGAAGAATTTGGGTTTTTAAATTGAATATTACACCCAGATTTGGGGGTTTCTTCTTTGTATTCTTTTTTTTTAATGAAAAGGGTTTTTATTTTTTTATTTTTTTTCAAGCTTCAATAGTAAATATTCTGCTACTATGTATTAAATACTGCATGCTTTGCCCAAGCTAAGATGAAACCACATCATAAATTAATAAGCATTTTGCATTTTCTTTCATTATCTACTCAAAGTCATGCCTACTGCACCTCTAAACATTTTGTTAAATCCAATGATACAGCAAACACTTCCAAAATAAACTTAGATTGTATTGCCGTTTCACTTAACAGTATATAAAATGCTGTGTTGTGACAGGTATCAATTATCCATTTGATACTGAATCAATTTTTCTTAAGCACTACTAACTGCTTGCTTTTCTTGAAGCTAGATCATTCTGAAAATTTCCTGTTAGACCTATGAGTGCAAACATATGATATCTGTCCTTCTCTGCCTGACTTATTTTCCTTCTTTGTATTCTTTAATATGAACAACCAAATATTCAAAGTAAAGGCTTTGATTTTATTTTTGTCTTAAAAACAGTGTTTTGAGGCTTCTAGGAGCTAACGAAGTGGTGAACAATAAAATAGAAGGCTAGAGTGTCTGGGTGGCTCTGTCAGTTGTGTCCCACTTCTGCTCAGGTCATGATCCCACGGTTTGTGGGTTCAAGCCCCACGTCCAGCTCTGTGCTGACAGCTCAAAGCCTGGAGTCTGCTTCAGGTTATTCTCCCTCTCTCTCACTCTCTGCCCCTAGCCCAGTCATACTCACGGGCTCTTTCCCTCTCAAAAATAAATAAACATTAAAAAATTATTTAAAAAAATAAGAGGGAAGGCTACATTGTTTAAACACTAATTAGCCATGAACTTTATGATCCTTCTTTATTATTTCTGGGGGCCAATAGGAGTAAAAACAAAGAAATGACTGGCTTTTTATTAAATTTCAGTTTTTAGTGTTGTTTTTTGCCAAGAGATTATGTTTGTCTTCTAATGCATGATTCAAAGAAATCTTAGTTTTCACTATACTGGCATTAGTGATTTTCTGTAGCTAAAGATTTGAGAAATGCCTCAGAGATACCAAATGAGTTAAATAGGAATATATTGTAGACAATATATTTATCACTGATGAGGGATAAATGTTAGTCAATTTTTATAGACAAGAATAAATGATCATATCTATAGTTAATTATAACCAAACAATTATTTAAATATAATAATTTTATGTTTCAGACACTGTCCTAAGCTCTTTTTTAAAAGTTATTTATTTTTGGGGTGCCTGGGTGGCTCAGTCGGTTAAGCCTCTGGCTTCGGCTCAGGTCAGATCTCACGTTCATGGGTTCGAGCCCCACGTCAGGCTCTGTGCTAACAGCTAGCTCAGAGCCTGGAGCCTGCTTCCAGTTCTGTGTCTCCTTCTCTCTCTGCCCCTCCCCCTCTCATGCCTGTCTCTCTCTGTATTAAAAATAAGTAAAACATTTTAAAAAAAGTTATTTATTTTTGAGAGGGATGGGGAAGGGCAGAGAGAATCCCTCATTCGCTCTGCACTGCTAGAGGGGCGCCTCAATGGGGACTTAAACCCAAACCATGAGATCATAACTGAGCCACAACCAAGAGTCAGATGCTTAACCAACTGAGCCACCTGACTGCCCTAAGCTTTTGATATACTATGAATTCTCCAGAAGAATTCTTTTTTTTTAAATGTTTTATTTATTTTTTGAGAGAGAGAGAGAGAGACAGTGCGAGCAGGAGAGGATCAGAGAGAGAGGGAGACACAGAATCTCAAGTAGGCTCCAGGTGCTGAGCTAGCTGTCAGCACAGAGCCTGACGTGGGGCTCAAACCCACGAATGTGAGATTATGACCTGAGCTGAAGCCAGATGCTTAACCAACTAAGCCACCCAGGCGCACCTCACCAAAAGAATTCTAAAGGATAGCACTATTTTATAGATGAGCCCTATTTTAAATAACAAAAACTTGGGTTTAGATATTTGAATTCATCTGGTGAAAATAACAGTCAATATGTTGGCTTGACAGAATCATTTTCTCTAAAACTTTTTTTTTACTTAATTTATTCAGATAAAGAGAGAGAGAGAGTGGGGGAGGGAAAGAGAGAGGAGGAAGAGAGAATCCCAAGCAGGCTCTGTGCTGATTGCAAGTTTGTGGGCTCACACCCAAAAAACCTTGAGATCGTGACCTGAGCTGAAGTTGGACACTCAACCAACTACTAGGCCACCAGGCACCTTACCAGGTGCCTAATCAATAATATCAATGCTGTACCATGTGCTACTTAATCAATACTCTACACTGTGCTACTATGTACAAGTCCAAGTCTACAAACCAAGGCCCATGGTATGAGGGACTCTAAAACTTTGTTGCAACTATACATTTCTTTTTCCAACAGGCTTAACATTTAGTCTTATGATGCCATCATTAGAATAACTTGTGAAGGTTTTCTGAGCTTTGTAATGAACAAAGATATGATGTTATCTGAGGTTGACACTAACTCTAGCTAACACAATAGCACAAATTACTTTAGCAATCACTCTTTTGATGACAGTTTAGAGACCAGGAATACCATAAAGCTTACAATTTCTTGCTAAATATGCAGCTAAAAGAATTTTTATAAAAATGGTGCAATGCCCTAGACATGCTGAAATATATAGCTTTAAATATATCTACTGTAATATAAATACAGTAGCCATTGGGCACTCATCATAATCTATCAAAATATTCATGAACATCAATTTCTTTAGTAGTTGGAAATTTAACTTCTGGCCATTTTCACCTGGAAGTATAATTTCCCTTCTCCTTCTCCCAACTCAAATTTATCCTAATGTAAAATATTTTTGATATTTAAAAGTCTTTTATTACATTAAAAAATTTAATGCTTATTTATTCTTTATAGAGAGAGTGAGAGAGAGAGAGAGAGAAAGACAGAGCACAGGTGAGGGAGGGGCAAAGAGAGAGGGGAGACCCAGAATCCAAAGCAGGCTCTAGGTCCTGAGCTGTCAGCACAGAGACCTACGTGAGTCTCGAACCCACGAACTATGAGATCAATACCTGAGCCAAAGGAAGACATTTAATTGACTAAGCCACTAAGGTGTCCCTTACAAATCCCTATTTAGTTAACTAGCTTTTCTTTCCATCCTTAACTGTGACAATAATGTACATATTTATACATCTGTCCATTGAAATTAAAATTTAAAAATATTTTGACATATGTTCTTGAAAGTTAAAATTTTTATTCTGGATTTAACTTCATTATGATGATTATTAATATATAAACGACCAAATTATTATGTTTAAAATCTTGATAATTACCATAAAAGCATAAAAATTAATTGCTAAATATAGCTCTTAATGAAGTAGATATCAATGTTCTGTCATTTCATGGTATAAGGTTTTACACTTTCAGTTAATATGGTAAGATTTAGGATGGGAAAGAGCTATACTTCTTATTTCAAAAGTGTTAGTATGATGATTAGAATAAAGGAGGCAAAGATGATTTAACTCGTCTCTTGACCACAGACATATTCTCAGGCAGATCAGTTTTAGGAAAGACTACATATAAAGTTCAAGGATTTTGCAGTGAATTTTGATAGAACTCTCTGTACCATGAATCCTACCTGTGATGAGAGCCCCTTGTAAACTCTTTGGTACCTGGTACTCCCCCAGGGAAGAGGCAGAGATGCTTCAGACGTTGACCTTGGATGTTCAATGAGCCTGATGAAAGAGAGAGACAGAGAGACACAGAGACAAGAAGGATATTGAAAAGAGAAATGAGACAAATGGAATAAAACAAATAATTTAAATTTATTATGTACTATTTTAGGTTGTTCAGTGCTAATAACAAGGTGATTGTTTTTTACATACTATTTGGTTTTAATTCAATTAGTGTTGTGGTCACAAAAATAGCATATACTTTTAGATTATATTTAATTTTAGAACATGTATATGTATATTATAATAATCCAGGCTCAAATTTTATTATATGGTTATTCAAATTATTAATTTCTATAAGAAATGGCTACACCTATATTACTGATTAATTTCTTAATTCCTTCTACAAATACCACTGAACATGTTTACTTAATGTAATTAGCTTAAACAACCAGATTTTACTAAACTGATGGATTATAGATAGTTTAAGAAGAAAAAGCAAGGGCTTCTCCATATCACTAGAAAATAGAAACATAAAACTATATCAAGGAAATAGTCACAATAAAGTTTCTTCCTATGTGTTCTTATTCAACTCCAGGAAATGAATTCTTATTTCTTGGCTTAGTGGTCTAATTTCGCAAAGGGGTCTACTAGTTTCAGTAGTTTCTACTAGTTGCTACTAGTTTCAACTCCAAAGCTATGCACTCAAGAGTCTATTCTTTGAAATGTCAGTCATTTAAACTGTCAGAGACCTTCTTTGTCAATGATATGGCTTAGGCCTTCGGCTTATGGCAAAGACTTCAGCCAAGCATCAGAGTCAAACAAAACTCTCCACAGACTTAATGGCTGTTGTAAATTTACTACCATAATCAGGAAGTCTGCCATCATAATCAATATCCAAAAAAAAAGAAAGTAAAATTCTCTATTGGAGTATAGCGTGCAACTATTTTATAGAAATTTTGATTAATTTTCCTCCTGGGAGTAAAATATATATTACAGATAGAGAAGGCATTGGCAAATTTCTGGGGACTACCCATATTTCATAAAATTGACAACATTTTACCTACACATACGTTATCTAGGAAATGCTGTCCTTTGCGAATGGACTTTTCCATGAAGCTCCTGCAATAATAATAGATCAAATGAACATAAAGTTGCCTCACTTCTCTTTATTTATAAGGTGATAGAACAAATCATTGTGATTTCTAAGGCGACCTCTGGGAATTCTTGAAAAACAGTTTTAGGTGTAAAATATATCCTGAAAATGTTTTCATTCTTTTCTAAATTGAGGGACAAATTTCAGAAAGGCAAAATGCAGTCGTTAGAGACAATTTGGGTACTTTAATGAAACAGAATAACGGGTACCTGAGAAACAATTCCTAGTTACCTACTTGATCAAATTGGCAATAAAAGGTTTAAAAAACAAATCTAGAAGATATTATCATTGTAAGAACCTTAGCTCTTTCGGAACTGAGGAAGCCATGTTTTTTCTTGTTTTTATTTTTTATTAAATAATCAAGGACATAATAAAGTCAATATAAAGCACAAAAAATTGTTCTGGTGAGACACAGTTTGTGCTATCCAAGCAGTTTACCGAGGAAATGAAGAAAATTCTTTCATTATGTAGATGCAGACATGGATCAGTAAACCAAAGAAGTAAGCCCACCGAAAGTGAGCAAAGGTTCATGAAAATTTAACATACTTCATAGCTTCTTTTCAGATGTAAGTAATGTAAACCAAAACTAATACATTCCAACTCTTCAAATTTTGTCCTCTTCTTTGCTTTTTCATATGCTGGATCACAATGACACTTAATTGTAACATCTGATCTGAGGACCCCTGGGGAACACTTAGGAGGTCAGTGAGATCAAAACTATTTTCATAATAATATTAAGATATTATTTGTCTTGTTCATTTTCATTCTCTCACAAGTCTGCAGTGAACTTTCCAGAAGCTGTGTGATGTGTGATATTGCAACAGATTGGATGCAGAAGCAGGCTGACAATTCAGCTGCCATTGATTCATTCATATATGAAAGACATTACAAAATGTAAAACAATGTTACTCTCCTAACTAAAACTTTAAAAAAAAAGTTATTTTCTTAAGTAACTATTTCTATTAATATGAAATTGGTTTACCACTTCTATCTTTAGAGAAACCAATCAACCAGTGTTTAATACATGTCATAGTTTTAAGTTTTAATCTGACAAATTGAGATGAAAACCCACAAAATAATGCTCTTTGGCCTCAAAAATAATTTCTAATAGTTTAAAGGTATGTAGAACCAAACGGTTTGGGAAAAGCTGTATTGGGAAAAATTGACTCCTTTTCCTCAAAAAGCAAAAGCACATGCTGAGTTGTTATTTCTCTGTCACTATTACTCACTGTATATTCTCAAACACCATATTAATTATGACTTTTAACCAGAGTAACTAACTTCAACTTTTAAAGTCATGCAAAGAAATACATTTCTTTTACTTATTTATTTATTTTTTTTTAGAGAGAGACAGAGAGAGACAGCGTGAGCAGGGGAGGGCCAGAGAGAGCGGAAGACACAGAATCCAAAGACGGGCTCCAGGCTCTGAGTTAGCTGTCAGCACAGAGCCTAATGCGGGGCTCGAGCCCATGAACCGTGAGATCATGACCTGAGACGAAGCTGGATGCTTAACTGACTGAGTCACCCAGGCGCCTCAGAAATACATTTCTTAAAATGTAATTTTAACATACGCCATTTTTTGTAGAACAAACAGAAAACCTGAACTATATTGACAGATGAAATAGTAACATCTAGGTAACAACAATGACAAATAGTTCTGGAAGATTAGGAAGACTGGACACAAAGGAGGCCATGTTTCAGAGGTGAACGAAATTTCATTAAAATCACCAGTTATCATATGCAGGAATTCAATATTCACCAAGAGACAGGCTCCCTATTTTATGAATGTAGCCAGAAAAATCTAACAAGAGTGCAGGAAGGAGGTCTGTCAGAATCACAGCCAAAACAAATACACTTCAGTTAGACTTGCATTAGGCCAAGAGAACAGCTACACACTCCTGACCATCTCACACCTCCCTAAAGGCTTGGGGAAACTCGCACCTACCTAGAAGTTCACAGCAGATCTGATGACCAAGAGGAGCTCCAAATGACTTTCTTTGTAAAGATGATTCATTCAGCTATGATGCATTTTGTTCGTTGCTTTCTCTGCAAAAACATCAATGTCAGTGCTGCTATTGGATTTTAGCAGGACGCAGTGGCAAAATAGCAGAATAAAATCAACCTGGTGAATGGGAAGAGAGTACATATGAATGTGAAAAGCGAATTCCATTTGAGGATTTCATGGGCTGTTCAGTCTGAGAAGGTGCCACACGACTAGGAACAAAAGCTGTTCATGTGCTGATTGGTTCAGAGACAGTGCCGTCTAAGCTTGGGAGAAACTCCATGTATAGTGTTTTATGTTTTATTTTTAGTTATTTAAGTTACATGAATGGAAAACAACACTGAGATACCAAAATTTTAATATCATATTGAGAAGTATTAGAAAGAATGGTTACACTCACTATAGCCAATACCTCATACTATAGACAATCACACACACTGTTCAGGAGATGACCCCACCTCTCTTGTGGAGGACTACCAGCCACATAATTAAGGCCTTCAAACTGTTCTAGACTTTTTGTTTTTAAATGTTTGTTTGAGGGCTCCTGGGTGGCTCAGTCGGTTAAGCCTCCGACTTCAGCTCAGGTCATGATCTCATGTTCATGGGTTCAAGCCCCACGTCGGGCTCTGTGCTGACAGCTTAGAGCATGGAGTCTGCTTGGGATTCTCTCTCCCTCTCTCTCTGCTCCTCCCCACTCATGCTCTGTCTCTCTCGTCTCAAAAATAAATAAAAAACATTAAAAAATAAAATAAAAATAAAAAATAAAATAAATGTTTGTTAATTAATTAACTTACTTAGTTACTTACTTACTTAGAGAAAGCAAGCTAGTACGGGAGAAGCAGAGAAAGAGGGAGAGAGAATCCCAAGCAGGCTCCATGCTGTATAGCAGGGCTTGATCTCATAACCAACTATGAGATCATGCATGACCTGAGCTGAAATCAAGAGTCAGATGCTTAACCGACTGAGCCATCCAGTCACCCCTGTGCTGGACCTTTAATACAGCAAGTCCATTTCTAGAAACTTACCTTGCAGATACATTCAGATGTCGTCAAAGAGTGTTAATATAGTATGCTAGTACTAATAAAGAAATAGAAACAAACTAAGCATGCATTAATTCAGAATTGGTTGAAAAAAGTAACAGTTCATCCATGTAATGAAATACTATTAGTAGGTGCAAATAATGATGGGATTTTATTTATTTCTCCATTCACTAAACAAACATTTAAGTACTTATGATATTCTAGAAAGTGTTCTGTCAACTGGGCATACAGAAATAATAAAACAAACAAGCAATAAAAGAAAACTCTTCCCTTCTGGAGCTTACATTCCAGCTGAAGAGACAGAAGAAAAACACAACAGTTAGGTAAATATACATAGCATATACATAGTATATGGTGTATATATATACACATAATACACATAGTATATTATATTAGTACTAAAAAGGAAAATAACGCAGGGAAATGGCATGGTGGGATGCAGGACAGAGTGGCTGATGGACCCTGGAGAGAGTGAAATTTGCATCAAGATGTATGCCAGAGACTAAATGACAAGGATACCTGGAAGAATAAGATATTACACAGAGGAAATAGCCAATACCAAAGTCTCTAAGGAACGGCAAGGGGTCAGCGTGGGCAGATGTCAGCCAACGGTGACTCCTTAGGAGAGGAGCTCAGAGAGGAAAGGAGGTGCTGGTGAAGAAGATTAGCCATTGGAGAAGATAAAACAGAGAAGTAATGGGCTCTCCCTAAATGTTATAATAAGATTACTCTGACTACTGTGTTAAGAATAGATTAGAATGAGCTAAAGTTAGAAGGGAGGAGACCAATCATAAATATTCTGTGTTAATCTAAGCAAGAGATAAAGGTGTTTGGGATTGGATATGGCCGTGGAGGTGGTAAGTGGTAAGACTCAAGGCTTATTTGAAAAGTCAATAACATTTTTTTTTTATCAAATCAGATGTAGGATATCAGTAAGAGAATTCAAAGATGACTTGGAAATTTATTTCTTGAATAACAGGAAAGATAGAGTTAGCACTTGCTGAGAAAGGGAAGATGAGTGGGTTTGGTAGATAATATCAATCAGATTTGAACATCCACTTTGAAGTTTTGAACCTTAAGTTTGAGATGCCTATAAAATCTCCAAATAGAGATGTCAAATAGTCAGTTGTATGTATTACTCAGGAAATCAGAGGAGGCCAGGCTGGAGAGGTACATTTGGGAGATGCTATCTTGTAAATGGTATTTAAAGTCATTGGACTATATATGAGCACCAGGGGAATGGTTATAGGGAGACAGAAGAGGTATAAGAACTGAGCCCAATAAACTCTGAGGTTTAGAGACTGTGGAATTGAGGAGAAAATAATAAAGGAGACCAAGAAGGAGCAGCCAGAAAAATGAAACCAGAAGTAGCTCTGGGAGCCAAATGAAGACAGAGGCTCAAGAGAAAGAGAAAGATCCACAGTGTCAAGTAAAGGTCAAGTACAATGAGGAATGAGAATTGCACATTGAACTAGAAGTTAGTAGTGATCTTATCATAGAACAGTTTCAATCGAAAGAATATAAAAATCTAAATGAATCTATATTTATTGATAAGTAACATTTTTAAAGCCTATTAAGGGAAAATTAGGTTTAAAACAGTACATATTTGGAAAGTGAAGTATGAACTCCTTAAACATATATGTGTGTGTGTGTGTGTGTATGTGTGTGTGTGCGCGTGTGTGGTATTAAAATGCACATACAGGAAAAGTACAAAATAAAGTCCGCAAAGATATTAAAAGGACTATTTTTCATCAAGTGATATATTAAATTCTTTACTCTGTGCTTTCTCTGTAGCTTTTTTTCTAATAAGTATTATTCTTGCAATCAAGGGGGCAAAAAGCCTAAGCAATTTCCTAAAAAATAAAATGCACCATGAAATAATAAGATAATCCAGATTGTGGTAAAAATGTCTGTAAGATAAAGAATAAGCTAAAATGATCTTTGCTTCCTTTTAAACTAGGAAATGTTTTGGAAAATGGTTGTAAAATATATTTGTATTTAAAGACAAAGTAAGTTCATAGAACTCTTTCTTCTTACACTGTTAATTATTATTTAGTAAAGAGTGTTCTTTTACTTAAAAATAAAAATCTGATTTCAATTGTTCTTAATGGTCTTAAAACAGGCCACATTTAAAAAACTCATAAGAATATGCAGTAGAAAGTTGTAATTTTATTCTTTTTCCTTACAAATTCACTCATCATTATTTTTCCTACAGCTCAGGGTTTAAGATATAAGACTTATATTTTATACATTTTCATAGTGATACCTCAGGAATGCCTCAGTTTACCAAAAAGATACTCAAACATAATCATGACCCAGGAAGCAGCTGTATCCCATTTCCAAAGGGGAAAAAAATACATCATGCTGAATTGTTTAAAAGAAGTAATATAGTGGTGAATTTTTTTCTTGTGATTTAGTTTGAAATACTGTGCCTAAAATGCTGAGCTTGAAGTCCCATAAAGCTTGGTATGCTTTGCAAAAAGCACTCCCAGCTTAATTTAGGCCAGGCCTCCTTTTGCTTTGAAGGAACAAAAAAGAAACATTAACTGTTCCTGGCCTTCTTAGGAATTGACTCAAGATTTCCTCAGTGGTCATGGTGATGTTCATAGCAAACAGAGCTACTTTTTGAATGAATGAATGAATGAATGAATGAATGAGTGAAGAGATAAAATCAAAGGAAGACATTTATCTTAACAAAATATAAAGGCTTTATATGTAAAGGCTTGCAGTCAAACTTATTTGTCTTTTATGCGAGATCATTTCTTTTCAAAGCTATAGTAGTCTTAGTGTGCTACTGCATTTAGATCAAGTGTCACCATGCTGTATCACCTGGGTAAAATCTAACATAAAACAAATTTAAAGAAAATATTTTTATATTTACTCTTCAGTCCAAATAATACAAATGGAGCTTCAGTCTTAATCTTGTACTTCTTGTTTTCTCTCATAAGAACTACCTTTTCCTCTTTTCCTGTAGTCACTCTGAAAATAACCTGTACTCTGAGGTTCCCATTATCTGAGTTAGAAAAATAATATTATTGTCAAATAACTATATATCAGTTTTAATGATCTTCTATAGAGGAAAAGTCCACCTTTGAAGAGCAATCATATGGAATGTACATTTTAGTCTATAAAACAGTATCTACAAATATAAACCCTTAGAGTATAGATAAAAAGTCATTAAAAGAAATAATATGAAATACATGAACAAATTTCATTGTTCAAAAGGACTGCAGGAGGGAAAGAACAAAAGTACAAAAATAATGGGACAAATAGGAATAAAATAGAAAGATGATAGGCTTAACAGTGCCAACAATTACATTAAGTGTAAATGAACTAAATACCTCTATTGAAGGCAGAGATTTTTAGAGTGAATTTTTAGAATATCAAACTATGGATCAGAGCAGAGTCCAGAAATAGACTTAGAAATAGACCCAGAAATGGACTAAATATATATAGTCAACATACTTCTGAAAATATGCTAACACTACTTAATGGAAGAAAAGAAAATCTTTTCAACATGTGTAGCAGGAAAACTGGACAAACATATAAAAAAAATAAAATGTGACCCAAACTTCAAAGCATATACACACAAGGTGAAATTATTAGTGTAATGTAAAAACTGAAACTACAAAGTGCCCAGAAGAAAAAGAAATAAGAGGATGTTCTTTTTGTAAATGTAGGTAAAGATTTTTTGAAATACAATATATTAATTTTAAAACAAATAATTGGTAAGCTGGACTATATCAAAATTCTTAAAATTGTCCTCAGCAAAAGATATCACAACATAGAAGTCAAGCCATAGAATGGAAGAAAATATTCACAGTGTCTCACAAAGAAATTATATCAAGAATTTATAAAGAACTCCTAAAAAATAATAATATAAAGACAAAAGAACAATTAAAAGTAGGTAGGAACTTCAAAAACTCTTATTTTTAGCATGAGGAGATAAAAATTAACACCACAGTGAGGTGCTACTTTAGAAACGCCACTGAAATTTCTAAACTACACACATACACTAATTTCAAATGTTGGACACAATGCAGACCAATTGGAATTCTCATGCATTCATTGCAGGTTGGTATTTAAAATGTTACAACTTCTAAGAAGTTGTCATTTTTTTATCAAAAGAAGCCAACTTATGGCCCAGGAATTTGTCTTCCGCATGTATACCCAAGAGAAATTAAAGCATGTTTCTACAAAAGGATTTGTACAAGAATATCTATAGAAGCTTTATTTATAATAGCCTAAAACTAGAAACAATCAATCTGTATCAACAGGTGAAT
The DNA here is from genome assembly GCF_006229205.1 of Suricata suricatta. NCBI lineage: Eukaryota > Metazoa > Chordata > Mammalia > Carnivora > Herpestidae > Suricata > Suricata suricatta. Next base: position 90,943,016 of record NC_043701.1, read on the forward strand.
AGGTAAACAAATAATGATATATTTACCCTAATCATCAATGAGAAAAAAAAAAGAAAACTGATACAAGATGAGTCTCCAAGATTTTACACTGTGCAAAATAACCACAAAAATGAGCATACTGTATTCTCCATTTACACAAAACTATAGAACATCAAAACTAAACTATAAGAATGAAGATAAGAAAAGCAGCTTCCTAGTGGTGAAAGGATGGAGATAGATTGGTAAAGGGGCAGAAGGAAAGTTTTGAGGTTGGTGGAAATGTTTCATGTCTCAATTAAGCTACTGTTTACGTGAGTGTAAAAATCATCAAATTATATACATGATTTATGTGCAATCTTAACTGTATTTAAGTTATACTTCGGTTTTCTTTTCTAATATCGTGGGGGTGCCTGGGTGGCCCAGTTGATTAAGCATCCAACTCTTGGTTTACGCTCAGGTTATGATCTCACAGTTACTGAGACAGAGCCCTATGACAGGCTCTGCACTGACAGTGTGGAACCTACTTGGGATTCTCTCTCTTCCTCTCTCTCTGCCCTTCCCCTGCTCACTTACTCACTTGCTCACTCTATCTCTCCCTGTCTCAAAACAAATAAATAAACATTTAAAATGTGATATTATTGAATTCTAGCTGCAGAGATTCACCTACTGGATTCAGAGATAGTAAGCAACACACTATCTCCTCTTACCCAGGTATTTTAAAGATAACGCTACCCATAGGACATAGTGAAAACAACTTTTTATAGCAATCCAATACATAGAATTTTAAAACAACCATAACCCCCTTTTTTTGCCTTAAAATATAGCTTTCAGGTAGGTAGACAGATGTCATTATTCATATCATAAATGAGGAGAATGAGGGGACACCTGGGTGGTGCAGTCAGTTACGCATCTGACTCTTGATCTCAGCTCAGGTCATGATCTCACGGTTCATGAGTTTAAACCTCACATCAGGCTCTGCACTGATGTTGCAGAACCTGCTGGGGATTCTGTCTCTACTTCTCTCTGATCCTCCCCCACTTGTGCTCTCTCTCTCTTTCTCAAAATGAATTTAAAAATTAGTTTTAAATTAAAAAATGAGAATGAGGCTTGCTTATGGACATAGGGTAAGAAGGAGTGTCTCAGCTCTCTGACCACTAATCAATCCAGCTCTGATTTCACTATATAAAACAGTTTCCATCTTAAAGCATTCAGCAATCAACCACTATCTCCTGGCTCAGACACTAGGGTATAAAGATCAATAACGCAAGGCCTCTGTCCTCCAGGAAACTTTAGTCTGCCCTCACTCTGCTGCAGTACAACGTAGGAGGCTAACTGTTCTGAAAACCCTTTATGACCTTAAGATGTGGATGCTATTTTCCACAGTACTTGATAAACTAAAATTAAAGGTGACATCTTGATCAATAATCTACCACCATGTAACCATTAGAAAAAAGACGCTTTTGGACTTGTAATTCATCACTTGTTCAAATCTTCCAATATTGAATAGTTTTTATTGCAACACACCAACCCACTAAATGTGTGTCTTTATTTCTCAACTGGAAGTACAGGCCTCAAAACCCCAGAAAGGAAACATTTGTTTTGGCCTTTTTTTAGCTGTCCTTGTTGAGACTATACAGCTCGGAGAAGGAGGGATCCTGTTAAGTTTCCATAAAACCGCCAAGCCTGACACAGCAGAACACTATGTTCCTCTTGTCGGTTTTCACATTCCTTGAAGCTTGGAGGTGACGACAGGAAGAAGAGAGGTCCATCAGCAACGAAATGGGAAAGTTGTCTTAGAACAATTAGAAGCTTGATTCTCCTGCATAACACTTTTTATCTAATAAAATAGTTTTGATTTTACTATGGAAAGTAAAGCAATCTTACTTGGTTTTAAATAGTGACTTCACCAAGGATATTATTCAGCCCTAATATTTATTTTATGTTATGTCCTAATATTTGGAATTATGCTTAATTTTGCATTTTGAACTTCACAGAAGAGAATGTACCTACTGTAACCTTTTAACTTATTTCAACATATTAAAATGCATAGCTTTTAATTCATAGAAAAATTAAATGTTGATATTTTATATGGTCTTCCTGACAGATTACAAATATACCAAACTACTGTATAAATAGTGAGCTGTGGAGCAACTGAAAGCTTCACTTGTAAGTTTAATGAATGACAAGAGTAATTTTTATTTACCATTTTAGGGGAGGTTAACACCATATTTATTATCCATTTTTTCGTATAAAATGTGGTTTGCAATTAGTCTGCAGAGTAAAAACACTTAAACTCTAAATTTTATTATAAAAGTAACAAAAATGAGAATGATAATAAAGATTTAAATACTATTCAGTAAGAAAATCAGTGTGTTTGAATTACAAGACTTAATCAAAAATGATTAGAAATATGGGTATGTTAAGTAACTTACTAAATCTTGCAGCTAGACTAAATGAGAAACTGATAAAAAGGAGAAACAGTTTCCATTCTGAGTTTCCTCAGTAATTAGATATGTGATCTTAGGTAAAATAATAATAATTATTATTATTTTAGAATGAGGTGAGGATCCAAAGGATCACTGAAGGAATTGCTCCAACAGCAAAGACTGAAGACCAAGACAACTGATCTTACCGCCTCCATCTGACCATTTGTATTACTGAGAACTCATGGATTTATGAAGGAAGGAGATGTTATATTTTCTACAAATTATCTGGGACTACATCAGTTTAAATAAAGTGATACAAATGTGCATATTAGTTTTAACCTGTGCTGAGGGATGATGAGTTAACTTGAAGAATGTTACTCAAGATTCCACACCCCAGGGTTGGTTACCTACTGCCTGGCAAATCCTCTTCAGAATTCTCCCTTGAAGAATGATGATCTTAGTCAATTCAATCATCCTGAGTCTTGATCCCTACTTAGTGTCAGATGGTGTTGTAATTATCATTAAGAAAATTAGCAGTGATTTTTCTGGGATGAAATGAGTATTGTATAAGATAATATGGACTGATAGCTTCTGCTTTGGGTTGAATGAGCTGTAAGAATCTTTGGTTAGCTCAACTACTCAAAATGGTGTCCTACACCAGGCTTACACCTGTTATTGTGATAAGCAGACAAATACACTACTACTACTGGAATACTGTCACATTTGCCTCCAGGGCTCTTTTGTTTAATAGTAGGAGTGCCCAAAAGAACAAAGAAACTCTATCAAGTTTGCAGGTTGAATTCGTGACCTGTGTATACTTGCTAATAAATATAAGTTGGTGGCATTTGACCTGAGACTTGCCTACATCATAAAACACCAAATAGTGGTAAGGTACTAGAGGCTTTAGACATACAAAGGAATCCAATAATTATTTTTTCCCAGCTTTGTTGGGATATAATCGACATATAAAATTGTGTAAGTTAAGGTGCACAATGTGATGATTTGATACATGCACACATTGCAAAATGTTTTCCACAATAGAGGCACCCAATAATTCTGGAAGACTAGACCAGTTTAGATAAGTTTACAACAGCAGCCCACTCTGTTTTTTATTTTTGTGTTAATGTCTTAGAATACCATTTATTAATTTGCAAAGAGAATATCAAATTTTAAGTGAACCAGAACATGTATTATTAGCTGATGAACATATTACCCCTTCTGGTTTTATGGCTCCCATAGGAAATATTCTTTATATTGAGCTGACACGGACTTCTGTAAAACTTCCACGCATTTGTCATGGTTTTCACCTTCCGGGCCACACACATAAGGCTAATCCCTCTGAAAGAGAGCTGAACTTTTAAACGTAAACTCAAAGTAGAAGACCCAGAACATGACTTAATTTTTTTATTCTGACTGAGACCTTACTTACCAGTACAGTATAAAATTCAGTCGCAGCCAATTTGTTTACCCTTTCCAAGTCATGTGAAAACCCCAGGGTCTCACAAAAGTTAGTCCATTCAGGGAGTCATTTCTGGTCTTTTATCCATATTTGTCCCTTCTGATTTACTTGTTATTTAAGGCCCACTGATTGCTTGAAAAAGGCTGCTCCTGTGCAAGGTGGGGACCCTGAGATAGTTGCCATGGTCCCCAGACCTGGTGTTTAAGGTAGGACTTCTCTGGTTGCACCAAACGATTCTACTCTGATTTTCTGCCACTTCCCTGGAAAAAAGCACCTTGGGATTTCTTGCTACTGATAGAATTCCAAATCTTGGCCAGCTTCTCACTATGAGAAACATCCCTAGCTCCAGGAATTTCTGCTCTCTGCTCTCCAAGAAGTCTGCTCTTATACATAAGCCTACACATACCCATTATTTTCGTCACACAATGTTTTATCACTTCCTTCCCCATTGTTCTTCACCACTAGTTAATTTTGGATCTTCTAAAACACAGATCAGTTTTATTTGCTCTAAAATTTGTATGAATGTAAGTGTATAATATATATTCTTTTTGGGTATCTCTAAGGCTTCTTTCACTGAGCAGCATGTTTTTAATATAATTCTTGCATATTGTTTTTATCAGAAATTCTTTTCTTTGTATTCTATCCTACTGTAGTTGTATTTCATCATATGAATATATCAGAGTTCAGTCATTCTTCTATTTATGAACATCCGGTCACCTCCAGTTCTTAACTACTATGAAAAGTGTGGTTGTGAACATATTTTTAATTTTTTTTGGTCATAGGAAGATATATGTTCAGTTTTATAAGAAACCATAAGACCTTTATAGAAAGGGCATATACCATTTCACATTCTCACTAAGAATGAGTTTATCTGCATCTCCATCAACATTTGATGCCATCATTCTTTTTAGTTTTAACCATTCTGTTAAGTATTTAGTAGGATCTCATTATGGTTTGAGGTCTATCTTGTCTTACATACTTCTGTGTCTTTTCATATTTTTAACTTCAACTATCAGCCATCGTGAAACTAGGCCCTGTGTCTCCAAGTTTCGGATTTTCAAATATTTCCCAGTAGGAAAATTTATTTTCCTACTAATAGGACAGACGTCCTATTATTTATAAAGGCTGAAACAGGACTATAAGTGGAGATCAATATTCCATAGTCTAATATTTTAAACTATTTTAAACTAAATCAAACACATAAGCTATTATTTAAACATGTTATAACTTCCTACCTTGATATATGTTTTAGAATGACCTAGGGATACAGATTCAAAGTTCACACTTAAATGTGGAAATGTAGGGAAGACAGTCTGCTGCCCTCTGGCCTCCATTGTGTCCCAGGCCTGACTGTCTCCCACCCACTCTGAAATTTCCCCAACCACATAAATGTAGACAGGTCAGGTATTCTAGTTTTGTTCTTATTTCAACACAAAGCTTTCTCATAGCTACCCTTGGGTCTAGAGAAATATGTCCCAGTAAACTAATCTGGAAGTAGGCTAAGGAATGATGGGCAGGGAGTTTTGGAACTATAGGCACCAAGAGAATGAGTCAGAAAGGGAGAATGTGGGCCCCCTCTCCCCATCAAAGCCCTGCTCTTTGGGAAAAGAGTAGAGAGGGGCAGAGACCCATCTTGCACAAATCTGAACTCAGTATACTGAGAAAGCTCATTTTATCTGTTGCTACAGTTTATTTTTACTATTTGCTTGAGTAACACCAATCTCTTACTAGGTCACCACTGTTGCTTCAGACTCTTGGCAGATTCTTGGGGACCTCTCATTTCCTCAGTCACCCCAGTCTTTCCCCAGGATTTGACTGAGTAGAGGATGATGTTTTTACAATGAAAAGAGAAAGGAGCAACAAAACCAACTGACAAACACAGAAAATGCCAAAGCATAGAAATGGATATGGATCTACTTCTGAGGACATTTTATGGCTGATATCTACAGAGAGAGATTCGTGAGAGAATCAAAATAGGTAACCAGAGGAAAATAACACACCCCTCACCATGCATATGCACACGCACCTCGGCCAAAATTATATGCAGGTGGATCATTTAGAAATGCTTCAGAAAACATTAGTCATACTTAATATGATTGAATACTGCCTATTGAACAATTATCTAAAAGCTTTATGTGCATTACTTATATATCCTATGTACTATTATTGTCTCCTTTTTTATAGATATGGAAACTGAGGCACAGTGAGGGTAAGTCAAAAGCATGGCTCAAGGAGCAATGTGGATGGAATTGAAGGGTATTATGCTAAGTGAAATAAGTCAGTCAGAGAAAAACAGATACCCCATGTTTTCATTCATGTGGATCTTGAGAAACTTAACAGAAGACCATGGGGGAAAGAAAGGGGAGAAAAGTTAAAAACAGAGAGGGAGGGAGGCAAACCATAAGAGACTCTCAAATACAAAGAGCAAACTAAGGATTGATGGGGGGTGAGGGAGACGGGAAAATGGGTGATGGGCATTGAGGAGGGTGCTTGTTGGGATGAGCACTGGGTGTTGTAGGGAAGCCACTTGAACAATAAATTATATTTAAAAATAAGATAGCTTGCTAGGAAGTGGCAAATGCACATTCAAATCCAGACAGTCTGGTTGTAGAATCCACAGGGTTGGCCAAGACATTATGCTGGGTAGGTCTATGTGTTGGGCATTTTATGAGGTGTTTTATGTAGATCAGCTAATTCAAACTGTGACACAGGTATAATGATCTCTGTGTGACAGATGAGAAAACAGAGGCTAACTAATTTGCCAAAATTATAAAACTAGTAAATGACTGAGCTGAGTTTTACTAACTTGCCAAAGTTATGTAATCCGTGTCTGAGTTGAGTTTCAAATTTGATTAAATTCTATTCTGGGCACATAGCATAGGAGGGCAACATATAATATGGTTTTAGTGTTTAGAAACTTTGTGTGTGTGTTTTTCCTTTTTGATTTACACATAAAGGAATAAAATTCATGTCTGAGCAATGTTTTACATGGAGCACCTCATCTTTTAACAATGCCTGATAAATGAACCATTGCTGTACCACACAGAAGGAAGATGTGATTTGATTTTTACAGTCTAAGCCAAAGCTAAGGCTTCGGAAGGCACATTATAACTGATATTAATTGTATTTGATTTTTTTTTTCAGGGAGAAAAACATTTTCCCCCTTAGACCTCCATTAAGTATTAAACACATTATTTCATTTCTCCATAAACCTATGGATAAGATAACCTAGTGATTTCATATTTCCCTGTGAATGCAATAAAATCTGAAGAAAAACTGAAGAAAAATATCTGTACCAAATCATTCAATATGCATTCCTCAGGACATTCCAGAGCTTGGAGCACATACAGGAGAGTATGGAAAAAATGACTGCCTGAACTCTCCTACTTAGAAAGATTTAATTTTCCTTCTGAGCCCTTAGTGTGAGCATAGGTATGGTATTTTATTATACATCTGTCACACGTTTTCAAGTTGCCACTGAATTGAGCATGTGCTTCTTGAATGAAAGAGGGCTTACAAAACTAGAAAAGATTCTTAAAGGAAGCAGTGTGCTTTCTATCCCTTGACAGAGAGATATTTGCACATGTAAGCATTAACTGAGACTTAAACAACAGCTATGACCTTGCCCTTAAGTGCACCACTTTCATGACAATGAGTCTTACTTGAAGGAATACCTACTGACTAATAATTCTGGCTGAATTATGTATTTCAAGCTTTACATTAGAATTCATTTTTCACAGATCTTGCAAACACTAGGAGGTGTGAAGAGAGAGAGTCCTTCCACAAATTGGGAGGCATCAGTAGTATTGTGAGCCTGGAGATCTGAAAAAGAAAAACAGGACAAAAAGACAATAACAGGAAACTCAAGGACTCCTTTAAAATAAGGATCTCTGTGGAGCACCACTTCAAATGAGATTTCTGTGTCAGTACAGATATTGGATTACTATCCTTGGTGATGATGTGGCTGTTGTAGAGTGTGAATATTGGTAGATGTGTTTTACTTTTCCTAAATCCTCATAACCATGCTATAGAATGTCAATACATATTGTTGCAAACTTTATCTGTGCTGTTTGTTTAGCTTTGGAACTCCACTTTCCAAGAATGTTTCAGCAGTGAATGAGAGGCCCCTGGTGAGAACAGACCCCACACAGCTGTTGGCACTGAGGGTGCCAGGCCACAGCCCCTACGGAGCAGGAAGTTGCTCCCACATGTTTGGCAGTCCTGCTGGGGCATGAAGCCACCCCAAGTCCTTTCCTAAATGACAGGGTCTCTTTCGAAGGATGGGGGGCAGCATCTTCAGGGGCAAGGTTTAGAAATGAGCACTTGGAGGGGTGCCTGGGTGGCCCAGTCAGTTAAGCATCCAGCTTCGGGTCAGGTCTTGATCTCACAGTCCGTGGGTTCGAGCCCCACATCGGGCTCTGTGCTGACGGCTCAGAGCCTGGAGCCTGTCTTCAGATTCTGGGTCTCCTTCTCTCTCTCTCTCTCTGACCCTCCCCTGCTCAAGCTCTCTCTCTGTGTCTCTCAAAAATAAATAAAAAACAATAAAAAAATTTAAAAAAATAAAAAAGAAATGAGCACTTGGAGCAGAGGGAAATGAAAAGGAAACAGAGTAGGTTGTGGCTTCCTTGCCTGCACCAACAGAGATGGGGAAATCCTTTAACTAGCTGCTTTGGGGGGAAAAAAGGGCCTTCAATGTGAAGAATGTTTTTCTTTTGTTTAGTGTTCGAACTCTGCCCTGCTTTGACTTGTTATTTATATGGGACTGTGGTTTTTTATTGTTGTTTGTGGCTTCAATTTTTTTTTTAGAAACAAAACCAAATTTGATAAGAAATAAAAACAAAGATTATCCTTTAGACTATCAAAAAAGTTATATAGAAAACATTTTAACACTTAACTTAAAAAAGGTACAGGGGAGGGGTGCCTGGGTGGCTCAGTCAGTTAAGCTGCCAACTTTGGCTCAGGTCATGATCTCAAGGTTCATGGGTTCAAGCCCCGCATTGTGCTCTGTGCTGACAGCTCAGAGCCTGGAGCCTGCTACAGATTCTGTGTCTCCCTCTCTCTCTGCCTCTCCCCCACTCATGCTCTGTTTGTCTCTGTCTCAATAATAAATAAAAACATTAAAATTTTTTTTAATTTACAGGGGAGAAGAGCATTATGCTGAGGATCTGCTCCACACTGAAAAACACGCTAACTGTTCAAACATGTATTATTTCATTTGGTGCTCATGATTACATCGATAAAATATTTATTTTAGCTTTGTTTTGCTAATATAGAAATTAAGGTACAAAGCAGTTTACACTATAAAGTGAATTGTGTGCATTTCTCCTCATTATTATTAAATAGTTTTATCACATAAGAATATCTTATACCAAATACAGATTGAGCTATTTTCCAGAAAAGTCCATTGTCAGTTCCACAGTCTGACTTTAACAGTATGTCTATAGAGATTTAAGTTTCCAACATGTCTGATTACATGGTTAGAATTAAATATCAGGACACAGTGTTTTAAAAAAGAATTAATTTAGGAGACTCTCTAGATTGTTGGGTCATGCGCTGCTTGCAGTAGTCACTGGCCACATGTAGCCACATTAATTTGAATTAATGAAAATTAAATGCAATGAGAAAACTGCATTTATGAGAAAAATGAGCTACATTTCAAGTGCTTAATAGCCACATATTGCTAGTGGCTACCATGGCAGGTAGCATAGGCCACAGTATTTTCATCATCACAGAAAGTTTTACTGACCAGTGATGCTGCGTCCTTGTTACATTTCTGATGACAAGGAAAAATTCCAGGGAGTTACTGTTTGTATAACAAATAGCTCTGGTGGCTGGGTTCGCATTTGTGGAAGCGTTACTTAATTATGTCTTCAGGAAATACTCACTTTGATGTCTGGAGTGCTATTTTGCATTTTATTCTTATTTTTATCTCTTCATTCATTAAACATGTTTTTTTATTGAATGGTAAGTTGGGAGAGGAGTGAGCTGTTCAAGCAAAGGTAATCATGCCATTAAAGGAAGAAGGCGGGACAGCATAGGGTGGTTTGGGGTACCCCTAAGTGCCAGTTTTGTTGCATTAGAAGAAAGCTGTTGAGTAATTTTCATAATTGATGACTCTTATGTATCAACCTGGGCTGGACCAAGGTGCCCCGATATTTGGTCAAACATTACTCTGGATGAGATTTACATTTAAATTGATTGATTTTCAGTAAAGCAGACTGTCCTCCATAATATCGGTGGGCCTCATCCAGTGAGTTGAAGGTATGAATCAAACACAAGGCTGACCTCCCTCAGCAAGAAGGAATTCTGCAGCAGACGGCCTTTGGACTTCATCTGCAACATCTCCTCTTCAACCTTGATGGCTTTTGGACTCACACTATAAAACTGGCTCAGCTCTGGGTGTCCAATCTGCCCGCCTCCTCAGCAGATATTGAATCGGTCAGACCACATAATTACATAAGCCACTTCCTTAAAATAAGTTTCTTTCTATATATTTACACCTATTAGCTCAGTTTCTCTGGAGAACCCTAATACAGTAATGGCAGAAAGGTAACTGAGGCAATTTGCAATAAGAAGCCATTCATAATTTTTTATTATACTGATCTGTATTTGAAACCCCAACTCTTTTCGTTCTTATTTGTTGGAGCTGAAGTTAAGTTCCAGAAACTCTTCCCTTATCTGATAAATGGAAATAATCATAATATCAACTTCATGACTGGAAGATTAGAATAAGTGAAACAATACTTCTATAATATGTAACATAGGTCCTCTGTCTGTCATATAGCAACAACTCAACAAAATCCTTGCTCTTTACATATATAGGCACATGTAATATATATATGGTTATGTATACAGGAACATACATATAAGTGAGAGCACATGGATAGACAACTAGCATGTATGTATATACACATATATGCAAGCTCTCACATGTGTACACACAAATTCTCCATATATGTGCTAGCTATCATATATATGACATACACATATATAATATACATATTAATTACATGGTAAAGTCGTTTCAAGTTAATATTTTAATAATTTGCCAGTTTGGATAAGAAGTTAAAAAAATAGGTAAAAAAATTCAAGCTTAGGTGACATGGACAAAAACGCACCACTAACAGAAATAGCAAAAGGAAGAGCTGTTTGGGGGTAGATGATGAAGAGGGATACTAAAGTTGAGGTTCATTTTGAAACATTTTAGATGATTTGCTAAAGGAGAGCCAAGGAAGAAAATATTTAGGTGGTCAGAAATGCCGGGTCTCAGTCAGTTAAGCCTCTGACTCATGATTTCTTCTCAGGTCAGGCATGATCTCTTGATGTGTGGGACTGAACCCTGTGTCAGGCTCTGCACTTACACCTTGGAGCCTGCTGAAGATTCTCCGTCTCCCTCTTTCTCCGCCCCTCCCCCCCACATTGATGCTCTTTCACTCTTTCTCTAAAATAAACAAACCTTAAAAAAAAAAAAGCAGTGAAAGATTAACAATGCCTAATAAAGTAACAGGGGTAAAGTAATGAAAAACCATATCGTAATTCCAAACAACTGAAATAAAACTATTAATATTTTATTTTTTTAATGTCTTTTATTTATTTTTGAGAGACAGAGAGAGACAGCATGAACAGGGGAGGGTCAGAGAGAGAGGGAGACACAGAATCTGAAACAGGCTCCAGGCTCTAAGCTAGCCGTCAGCACAGAGGCTGACGCGGGGCTTGAACCCATGAAACGTGAGATCATGACCTGAGCCAAAGCCGGACGCTTAACCGACTGAGCCACCCAGGTGCCCCAAAACTATTAATATTTTAATAGATGAATATGTATGTTTCTATTATGAGGTAAAGACAAAAATTTTAAGAAAATGGGAAAATACTATATTTATAGTTATTTCTTCCAGTGCTTACACAAGATAAAATACAGTCAATTATACAGCATAACATTTATAATGCACTAATCATGTTTCATCTCTGCAATGCTTCAGATGAACTGCTGCTTTTTTGAAGTGGGCACATGTGTCGAATGTCAAGTACGTTAAACTGAAATAGTGTGAGAAGTCGGGGCCAGACATGGATTCGTATTAGTGCTGATCATCTATTATATGTAGATTCCGTGACATGTTTACTTTACTTCATCCTCAGAATATCCTTACTGGGTCAGTAATTACTCCCAAATTTATAGGTGGAGCTCTAATTCCTTAGAGAATACATGTCTAGTAAGGATATAGTTTGATCTGAACCCAAATTTTATGCAGTCTTGACAGCACTTAGATGTGTGGACTAGCGACCAGAAAGACTTTTTTTTTAACCCAGTGATTATACAAACTATATATATTTCTCAGAAATGCCCCCAAATCACTCTGGGGTTAAAGATTGTCTGTTCTTTCTGGGCTCTGCTCGGTCACAGAGGAAGTTGTAATAAAAGTTCTCCCGTGGTAAGACACTTAAGTTTATTTCAGCTACTGTCTCCTCCCCCTGTCTAAGAAGTTTATGTACCACAGACCATAAAAAACACAACTGAAGACAGAGCCTCACAGGACAGGGCTGAGGTAATCTGTGCTCTGCAAACACGCGTCCTATACACCATTTGTGGAAAAGCACAATAAGAATTTTTAAACATCTGTTTTTGAGGTTACGAAAACTGAAAACATCTACAGACTTCAAATAGCTTTGAAAACTCTAACACAATCTGCCATATTAGAAGCTAACACCAGTCAAAATACATTGTCTCAAAGTAATCTATTCTTGTGTATTTTATTTGCATAATTATTCTATTATCCATTAGTCTAGCACCAAGTCTATTTGCTGTATCTGGGGACACTTGTTAGAATTAAAATAACATTGTAAATTGAAGTAGATTGCATATTTATTGTCCCTTCACATTTTCAAGCTTTGACAAAAACCAGGCAAAGGCCTTTGAAGATGGTCCAGAATCCTGCAACAGAGGGGAATGCGTCAGGAAATCAGCTTCGCAACGTAGCGAAGTTCCTGGCTGCTCTGTGCTGGGTCACAAATTGGCTAATGGGCAGTGCAGGCAAGTGATCACTTACAAAACCGTTTTAACAGGTGACTCTACAAAGTGACTGGAAGGTCACCCAGCAAGATCATAATTTCCTCCTACTTGATAATCACTCATAGGATTGACCTGTAGGCCAAATCTTACAAATTTCCCTGTAAGTGAAATATTACATATAATTAGACTTATACAGAAATTAAAAGATTAAGTAACAACTAGTTAATCACCTAGTTTCACAGCTATCTGAAGTGGCAATCGTTATATAGCAGCTTATCTATGATACATTCAAGATAAATGATACAATATATTACTTGTTCATAGGCTACAACACAGCCTGCTTAATACCTTTCCTTCAATTCCACCTCTATACTACAATATGCTTGAGGTCCATGCAAAAAAGTAGCTACCTTTTATGTAGGAAATGGATGATTAAGTCTTTGGTGTTGTAAAAACAACTTCATTTAAACATAACCACCCCCACCACCAAAAAAAAGAAGAGAAAAAAAAAAGTAACGAAAATAATAAGGGAAAAGCCCAAGACACACTTCCTATGGGGGGAAAAAAAAACCAGCACGTAATTTCTGTCCTTGATGGAATGTATTAAATAAGCAAACACCCCAACAAGGAAAACAAGTACTACGATGTAAAAATATTAAGAAAAGAAAACCCTCTCACATGCATAAATGAAAGATTGCACACAAAGAACTCACATGTTTTCAAGCTTCAATACTAAATATTCTGCTACTATATATTAAATACTGCATGGTTTGCCCAAGCTAAGATGAAACCACATCATGAATCAATTAGCATTTTGCATTTTCCTTCATTATCTGCTCAAAGTCATGCCTACTGCACCTCTAAACATTTCATTAAATCCAATGATACAGCAAACACTCCCAAAATAAACTTAGATTGTATTGTAGTTTCACTTAACAGTATATAAAATGCTGTGTTGTGGCAGGTAT
>NC_043701.1:90956954-91048999 GCF_006229205.1 Suricata suricatta
AAGTCTAATTACATGAAACAGAAGTTGGTGTTTAGATTTTTTACTTTGCTTTTCTGTTTTGAGTGTCATTGCAACTACTGTATTGTAAATGATGGAAAATAATTGCATATGTTAAAAAATATGAAACTTTATAAAGTAAAAAAAATAAATAAAATTTTTAAACTAAAAAAAAAGAATAAAGCTGCTATGAACACTGTGAAAAAAAAAAGAAAAAGAAATATTCCAAATTTCACCTAAATTCCTGAAAAATCCATTCCAAACCATAAAAATATCAAAAGAAATTATAAAAACAAAACACAAATATATGCTTTTAAAGTTAAGTTCCTAAGCAACAAGGGCACAAGGAAAATCTTTTGTTTCCTAGAGGTGACTCCATGCGGGCTTCGGGATGCCTCATGGATGGGAGCTGGTCACCAGAAAGACAAGCCATAATTGGATGCTTGGAATTCTCAGCCCCCCACCTCCCATTCTCCAGAGAGGAGAGGGGAGTTGAAGGTAGCGTTAAAAATGGATCATTCTTACCTGAGAAAGCCTCCATAAGAATCCCAGTAGAATGGGATTTCGGGGTTTCCAGGTTGGTGAACTAGAAGGCTTCTGTGTGCCACTGGCCAGGTCCCACATTCCATGCGGACAGAAGTTCCTTTGTTGGGGACCTTGTCCTGCATATCTCCTCATTGGGTTTTTGCTTTTTATCCTTTATAAATAAACCAGTCACCTAGTGAGTAAAATTAAATAAATAAATAATTGATAAAATACTCATTGAGTAAAACCAAATAGAATATAAGTCATTTTGTAAATATTCCTCATGGTGGATTATCTTACATGACTCTTTTTTTTTTTTCCCCGAGAGAAAGACTGTTAAGCAGGCTCCATGCCCAGTGTGGAGCCTGATGCAGGGCTTGATCTCACGACCTGAGCTGAAACCAAGAGTCGGACAGTTAACCAACTGAGCCATCCAGGTGTCCCCATCCTTAATGGCAAACCTACTTAAAAGGCAAATCCAGTGAAGTTGAAAGGGATGTTTCTTCAGTAACAGTAAACCATCTTTTGGGAAAGGCACATTTCTCTTTGCATCATGATCAAAATTAGATTTATTTTAAATATGGATTTATTACACTATAAAAGGCTTTGAATTGATAATGCTAGAGACAGGCTAGCCCCTAAAATTTGCAGAAGCTAAGGCTCACTTTCTGCATGTTTTTGAGAGACAGAGAGAGTACGAGGGTACAGAGGAGGGTCAGAGAGAGAAGAAGATACGGAATCCAAAGCAGGCTCCAGGCTCTGAGCTGTCAGCACAGAGTCTGACACGGGGCTCAAACCCATGAACCATGAGATCATGACCTGAGCTGAAGCCGGACGCTCAACCGACTGAGTCACCCAGAAGCCCCTGAATATTTTCAAGTCATCTTGCAGGCTAGAGTCATGACCGTGCACTATGGTGTTGGAAGTCTACTTCTCCACTGACACTGCAGCTGATATTCAAGAGGTATTGCTCTCCCCAGGCTGCATTGCTCACTGTAAACCCAGGCATCCACCTGGATCTGCTGGCACAGAGCAAGGCAGAGGATGGTCTGGTGCCCAGGATGCCAAGGCAGTCACTACTGCCCAAGCCCAGAACGGGAATGAGTCAAATTCTCCAGGAAGCCAGGGCTTGCAGGGCTCCCCCCTATTCTGCTTACCTTTCCAACTAACTCAGGGTTTCCAGACAGTTCTAATCACTTCCAAAAGCTACACTGCCCTAGCAGGGGGAAGGGATGGAATTCAGTTATTTGGAGAATCCAATCTGACTAAACACCTCTTTGGGGTGATTGGAGGCAGCTGCCTTAAACAAAAACAGCTCCTTTCCCAGGCTTCCAGGGCAGGGACTGTGATCTCTCCCCTCTCCTGTGTCTACCTCCACTCTCCCAAACACTTACACTGGTTTCTGTCAGTCTTGCATCGTGTGTGTGTGTGTGTGTGTGTGTGTGTGTGTGTGTGTGTGTGTGTGTTGATGGGGGGGGGGGTCGTAATGGGTGAGGCGTGTGATTTGCTCCCAAACATTCTTCCCAAGGAATTTTGTTTGTTTGTACAATTGGTTACCAAACTTTAAAAAACCTTCCTGGGAAGGGCAAAAAGAAACTTAAAAACTCCTTGAATTTTGTGTTTGAGATATGTTTTGGTTCCCCTTAGAGTGTGGGCCAAGCTCTGGAACCTTTGAAGGCAGGGCTAACTCGGAAGAGATTTATCTTGTTCACATGCTTTGAAGTCACCTTCGCTGCTTGCCAGAGTCTTGAAGTTCAGCTATAGGAGAAACAGCGAGTTGTCTAATTGCAATTTCATTAGAGCTGTATTATTTGCCACTCAGGTGTGCTCTCTCAATCCCATGTGGCTCTTTGGGGATGGTCAGGCAGGGTGCCTTACCTGGAACCTGGCCTCCACATTGGGAATGTGACCCTGGCTTGGACAATGCAACCACTTCATGCCCTAGGAACCGGATTGGTGCATGACAAATCAGGCTAATGAGAATCCAGAAATTCTGACACAGACATTAGGAAGTGCGTGTTCTTTTCCTCAGGAATCAAGAGCATGTAAGTCCTCAGTCATCTTATTGCCTTATGAAAGGAGCCTCTGAAATTGAAGCCAAACAGAAGCAAGGAGAAATAAGAGATAAAGTCCTAAGAATAATGTTTAGATCTCTGAATCCAGCTGTGCCCCCTTGAAAAAGCTAATAAATCCCTTGATTCAGTTTCAACTAGTTTGAGTTGGGCTTGTGTCACTTGCAACAAAGAGGGAACTGAATGATAGAATTTAATTCTAAAAGCAGTAATTCCATCTGATCCCAAGCAAATGCACCCAGATGTCCCACAGACACGTCATTTTCAAAACTAAACTTGTCTCTTTCTTCCCCTTCTCCATGAACATCTGCTTTTTTCTCCTATATTCCCTCCCACCAAACAACCCTGCTTGCCCTGATCGTCCATCTCCATAAGTACTGCCACACTTTCTCCAGAATATTTTTTTTTTAATTTTTTGAGAGACAGAGAGAGAGACAGAGCTAGCAGAGGAGGGTCAGAGAGAGAGGGAGACACAGAATCTGAAGACAGACTCCAGGCTCTGAGCTGTCAGCACAGAGCCCAATGCGGGGCCCGAACCCATGAACTGTGAGATCATGACCTGAACAGAAACTGGACACTTAGCCAACTGAGCCACCCAGGAGCCCCTCTCCAGAATATTCTTAAGTCCATTGTCTCCATTCTTCTACTGTTGCTGCTTGTTCCATAATATCCATTATTTTGTTCACTGAACTATTGCAACAAACATTTTCTGACTGATTTTCCCTACCAGTAGGTTTGCTCATTCTGAACTATTCATCTTGTTGCCAGAGGTAGATTTTTGGAGTGTACACTGAAACATGTGATCCCTGACCCCCTCCCCAGCATCACATTAGTATTAATCACTCATCACTGCCTGAAAGATAAAGTTCAAATTCCATAGCACAGGTTAGCTAGTTCTTTTAGAATTTGGCCTTAGCCTGAACATTTCTAACCAGTCCTTTTCCCCTCCCTGGCAATAATCTGGTTCATTGATAATAAATCACTCCAGTTCCTTAGGTACACCAGTTTGTTCTTTACCTAAGATGGTCTTTTCAGCATTTGTCCTCAGCAGAAAACTGCTGTGCACATTCCTAGACTGAATTAAGGCTTGCTTCCTTTTACCAGATTTGGTCTTTTAAGGTTCTATATAACCTGAAAATTCCCTCACTTCACAAGCTCAGCATTTTATTTGTATCCATTAACCTTACGTTCACTCAGAGAGTCTGTGAGGTGTGATCACAGAGGAACAGGAGGAGTAGAAATGTGTCCTGGAGCTTTGCTGTAAAAAGGCAATTGTTATCATCTACTACTCCAGAAGCCAAGACCAATGCAACATTTAGATCTCATGATCCTGTTCCATTTGGCTGGTTCAATATATCCATGGATCAGGTACTTGTAGTCACATAAAACTGAATCCTAAATGCTCACTGGTTTGTGCCGAAATCAGAGCAGACACTCCATGTTGTTTATGGGCTGCCTGCTTCAGCGTGGCTTCTTTCCCAGGTCCCAACTTGTGGCTCTGTCTCTGCATCTTTCAATTAGGGACTTTCCTATGTTTTCATCAGCTTCCTACTTTGGACATTTCCTCACGGTCTTTGGCTTGGAATCCTGCTCTACACGGTCCTCACTTCAGGTTACCGGGCAGAGTGTATCTACCATAGCCAGCCCATCGGAACCCAGGGCATACATACACACACTCCCCACTCTTGGGCACATGGACCCTTCTTAATACTGACCAGAGCCTCCTTTTAAGTCTGGTTTGCAGGAAATATGAATGTTTGGCTTAGAAGTACAATCTAAAGACGCAACAGTAATCATGAGATCCAACTAGAATTTTTTTGCCATTACTTAGCACACTCTCCTTTGCCTGGCTTTTTCAGCCTCCGTGTGGAAGGAAACAAAAGTTCCTGTTTATTTCTCGAAAGTGCCTGCCTGCAACACTGTTCATTTTGAACCAGAGAAGAGTGACTCATTCATTTCAAATAATGATTTCAGTTCATCTCAGCAGCCTGGCTCCTAAGGCTTTCCAAGACAACAGCGCCTGGGTAAAGGTAGTTTATCACTAACTTCCGGATCACAGGATGCCAAACGCTGGAGTTTTAGAGTCCTAGGTGTTCTGTGAAACCCTCAATGCCCTAGTGAGACATGCTGAGTACATTCTGCGCATTCTGGTAAATACATTAAGGTAATAATTACTTCCACATTGCCCCTTTTAAATACACATTTTTACTCAGGGCCACAGTTTGCCCTTACATACACCCAATGCATTTCAGATTTCTGTGTAATTTAAAGAAAAAGCATGGCTGAGGTGAGCCAAATTTATATATGCGTTCTTTGTGTAAGTTATTTCAGAGCTACAAAGGCTGTGGCCCCGCGCTTATACACAGTTTGTTTCCTCATCATGGCTTTCTGCCATCAATCGGAATACCTTTCTTACAGTGCCCTAGATCCCAATATGCAAAAAGTTTACTTATTTTTTATTATTTTTTTTAAAGAAAGACTTCTTATGTATGTTTCTAAGACAGGAGGACTGGTTTATATTTTCAAAACCCTCAATCTGGTTATAGTAAAAGAGGTGACATGTTGTGGGGAAAATAGTGAATTGGAATGCCAATGGAAAGCATGGACTTGTTTTCTTGCTTTGGGAGCAAAGGGGGGCATGATTTTTAACTCTGTGGAAACTGAGGACAAAAAGAATGATAACTTTCTAAGACAGTAGTTATAACAAAACATTTCTTTATTTAAGAAGGAAATTTTTAATATTAGTTATGAATAGACTGAGCTTCTCTTGTACTCATGTCTTCCTTGTAAAATGCATATAGTCATTTAGCTTTATAATGCTGTCAAATCTTCGTTACAATTATCTATTGAATTACTACCTGCACTGTCTAGCAGTACTGATAATGTCATTTCAAGGTGACATTGTTCATGTCCACAGATTCTGGGTCTCATTAACGTTCAAGAATGGTATCAGTATTTCTTTGGTCACACAATTTGTTTTTTTGGTTTCAACTCCTTCTAATTATATTTGATTCAAGAATATTTGGGACTTGATTTGGGGGTGGGGTCTCTCTGTGCATTGTTTTTACATTTTCCCAAAATAGCTCACAGTTTATAGATGAATTGGGAAGTCACTAGGTTTTACTATGTTTCTTACCATCATTCATGCTTTCTATTAAAACTTATTTAAAATAGCACAAAATTTCATCTGTGGTTATGGGAACATTAAGCTTAAGTGCATCCTGTGAATCAAATACGTGTCTGTTCAGAGACAATCAGAAAAGCAATTGAACACTGAAGTGCAATGTTATTTTGTTTTATTGGAATGAGCTTTTCAAAAACCAGATATGGTGCCAGATACGTTGTTTTAATGGTCAGTTGCTTGGCATCCTGTCAAAAGGTGGAACTAGTATCCGGAGCAGGCTGATGGGATAAAAATGTCAGAGCTTTGACTTGACTGCCCCTGACTACAGACAATTGTTAAGATTTACCTGCTTAATCCTGTAAATGGCTGGGGGTTCAGCACCATCCATGGAGGTTTTATGGAGGAAGTTATCCAGGACCACAGAAAGTACCTTTTTTTTTATGGTATTCTTCGACTGTTTGAATAAGCTTCAAGTTAATAATGACTTTTGAATACCTTACCATAAATTAAATTCCAAACAACATGTAATTGGCCTATGCTCCAAAGGAGAATGCTAGAACTCAGAAGAATCTCATGAAACTATTTGTATTCTTTTTACTGGAATATTTTGAATGAATGAACCACAAGTCTCAGTAAATAGATTTTCCAGCATATATTTCTTTCATCACTTTTATTCCTCTCTATTGTAATTCATATGTTCATATCTGAATCCTCATTAGGCAGAGGGCATCTGGAGAGTAGGAACAATATCTTTGTATTCAAGTATCAGGAACAATGCAAGAGGGTAAACCTAAAAGACTCTAATGGATCATCTGTAAAATGGCCAATGCCTGTAACAGAATGTACATGTTTTAACAATGAATGCTAGTATTCAGTGGATGCCAGTCACCTTTCCTTCCCTGGGTAATGGCCTTTTTCCATAAATTACTTAAACTTATACATTCCTTTATAATTTACCTGAGTTGATCTTCCAAATGACAACTTAGTAAAAGTCCGTACCTAGAGAATGAGAAAAAAAGAAGAGGGGCTATCAAATGTTGAGTGTGAGTATGTACTACAAGTCTCTGAGACAGGCTGTGATGCCTCATTTGGGTCGGGGTTCCTAACTATTTCTAACCTATAGCTCTTCTTTGGAAGAAAGAATGTCAAGTGGCAAAAGCTATGGCTCCAGAAACATACTCAAAATATTCAAATACCCAGGCTTTACACTTGATGGTCACAAGCACTTGGGAGAATTACTTGTCTCCGAGCCTTAATTTTCTCTAGAAATATTGAATGAACTTCACCCTACATCTTGGAATAATTGGGAGGACCAAACAAGGTGAATGCAAATAAACTATTCATCTTTGACCCTTGTAAGTGGTGAGATTTGTTCCATCACTCCCCAGGAGGTGAGGGTTGAAAGGAGGGAGCAGGGACAGATGCCCTCGTTAAATAATGCCATTTGCTAACTTTATGACACAGGAAGAGACTGACGAAACTTAATATGGATTCATCCTTATCTTCCCATCTCTCTTAGCAAGTTGGTTGCCTCAGTTAACAACTCTAATGTACTCAGAAGCAAAGAGGGGGTGCCTGGGTGGCTCAGTCGGTTAAACACCCAGCTTCGGCTCAGGTCGTGATCTCATGGTTTGTGGGTTCGAGCCCCGTGTCAGGTTCTGTGTGGACAGCTAGCTCAGAGCCTGGAGCCGGTCTTCGGATTCTGTGTCTCCCTCTCTCTCTGACTCTCCCCTGTTCACGCTGTCTCTCTCTCAAAAATAAATAAAACATTAAAAAAAAAAAAAAGTAAAGAGGCATTCTGACCTGACCAGCCAGTGGCAAGCTAGGGAATGGTGATAAGTGCTAGCCCAGTGTCTTCCTTTACTCAATACTGGGAAGTTTAATGATTGTGCAGATAAACCTGTGACCTAGAGTCCCTCAAGTGAAACCCTGTCAAGCCATTCGCTCTTGGTCACAATTAATGACTGAGAAAATTGGAATGTAGAAAATGTGAGCAGTTTATGAGAATTCACAAAATTTCCAAGAAGACACAAGCCAAGCCTGTGTTTTCTATAAAAGGAAACCACCGGGGGCACCTGGGTGACTCAGTCGGTTAAGCCTCCAACTTTGGCTCAGGTCAGATCTCATGTTTGTGGGTTCGAGCCCCACGTCAGGCTCTGTGCTGACAGCTAGCTTAGAGCCCAGAGCCTGCTTCCAGTTCTGTGTCTTCTTCTCTTTCTGCCCCTCCCCCTCTCATGCTCTGGCTCTCTCTGTATCAAAAATAAATAAAAAAACATTTTAAAAATTTAAAAAAATAAAAGGAAAACACAGTGTCTGTAATCTTTTGCTCATGATTTTAGAGGAAGTGCAAAAGAAGGATAATTAACTACGTGTATGTTTACTAAGTTGTTTTCTTCAGGAAAGAATATATAGCATTCAGATGGCTGAGGCCAGTGTAAAGTAAAAGTGACCATCCATGTCAAAAGAATGATCCACAAAACTTTCTCAATTGACATAATGCCTTCTCATGTATGTCTGTGGAATGAAGAGTGAGAGGGAACATCCTGTTATGTCCTTGGTTTGAAATGACAGGTCTACATTCACAAACTGACCTGTCATCTCTTGTTTCTGTGTCAGTCTTTGTTTTTCCACCCATATTTTATGTCCATTCGGTACAGGGACCAGGTCTTATCCTTCTGCCAAGAAGAGTTAATGCCAAATGACAATGGCTTTAAAAAGCAATTGTTCTTCACCTGCAGCAATGTTATTGCTGAGGCACGGTCATAAACACACACCCTCAGAGTTCTATCCCTCCAGTGTGGGCGGCAGTGACAAGTCACCCACACTCCATCATCGGATACTTTTTTGACCAGGAGAAAACACTTACAAGACAACTGGCTGGAATCACAGTGAGATGCTGGATGGGCAGAATATTAGTGTTTTTGTTTTGTAAATGATACTGAAGGGATAAATATCACAACTCTGACATCATTACCACTGTATTCTCAACAACCATTATGCTGCACGCTACTATGTATATTTGAACTGAAGCCAAATTCACTGAGGCATACTAGAATCATTTGAATTTCATTTGTCTTGAAAAACCCAAGTCAGTGTGTATGGTGCACCTTAGAGGTTGGTGGACCAGCACAGTGGTTTAGGCAAAAGAGACATGGTCTAAATGGGTTAATAATTTTCCCCGGTCTCAGTCTTCTGAAAAACAAGAGACTGGACTAGTCATTGTTTCTTAAACCTACTTCATCTTAACAAGCTCACAGAGAGCTAAAAAAATCACCCTTCTTATTTCCTGAACATTGCTATTCAGCAGAGATAGAGCCTGTGAATCCATGGTTTTATCAAACCCTCCAAATAACATATGACAAGAACTGGAGAAACACCAGACAAGGTTCTGACTTCCTCACTGCTAACCTCAAAAAGTCAGTGGTATAGGAGATGGCAGTCTTCACGCTGTTATTAACACGTTCATGTGTGAATGGTTAAAATGAATGCCTATTATAATAACAGAAAAATCTAAGAAAGAAATTCCTTTAAGGACACATTATTCGGCTTTCATCATATACTTGTACATATTACTAGTACCATTTACAAGTACATACTACTACGTGGAACCCAAATGAAAGAACACAGAAGTCCTTAAAAGAAAGGGTTATCACGTCAAGCTGCAGGCAGTCTATTCACCACAGGGAAAGCAGTTTTGCTCTTCTACTTTCTAGTCTTATCTATCATTACAGAATCCCTTTATGGCATACTGTTGTCAGATCTAGAGCATGATGAAGTGTTACAGAAATCCTAGAAATTTAGGCTCAAGAGAATCACAGCTGTGAAAATGAGCACAGGCCCTATTTATAAAAACTGAATGATATAAAAGAGCATAAGATGTTACAGTACGCACACACGCACGCACACACACCTTTGCTCATGCTCCAACATCCACACATGCAAACACGCTCACGGCCCCACAAACATGAACACATGCACACCCTCTTCTGCACACATGCTGTGTCACGCTCTCAACTCTGGATTTGGTTTTTAGTTGATTAAACACATGAAACTGAAACTATCCAAATAAACTCTTTTGGCAGTTATTGAAAGTCTTTTGAAGTAAGCCAGAATGCCTCTACAGTCAATGTTTCCATACTGAATCAGTCCCTGTCATAGTGATATTATGTTTATTTTTTATGTTGGAACAGAGATTTCTTCTTTCATTGCACCAGCTCTGAAGATAAAAATAAAAGGTAATAGAGCAACATTCCTCGAATTTGAAGATCTCCTCCCAGGCTAAAGCTGATGCTCTAATTCTTTTTACAATCTCTATTTATAATAAGACTGGGCAAGCTACTTTGTCATGGTCATTTCAGACTTCTAGCCTCTCAAAAATATGTTCTCGCCTCCATAAACCAGTAAAGACTCTCAATATTTGATGATTGTCTCATTCTTTTTGTTTTCAGGGCCATGTGGTCTGTTTGAGCTTGTCATCTGTGAACAGAAAGTGACTGGGAGAGGCCCATGTGGGCAATTCTAAAGATAATTTTGAAGATTTCCCCAAAAGCTTAAGCTTCTTTTTTCAGAGCCCTTTAATGATCCAAGGAAAACATTCTGATACACCATATTTAGAACTTGGGTACAAGATAAAAGAAAATTAAATAAATCCATAACTTTCTACACCCCACATAAAACCTCTCCCTTCCTCCAAAGTCCTTACTTCAGAGAATGGTATCAAACGGACTCTTAAAGCCATAAACTGAAGATTCACCCTCACATCCTTCCCCACTCATCAAATCCAGTGATTCACCACATGCTGTCTAATCTACCTCCAAAGTGTCAATTTCTCATCGCATGGCTCTCTCCCCACTGGGAGACTTCAGAATAGTATGTTGTTTGAGCATAGCCCATTAATCTCCCTGCCCCTAGCCTCTGCTTCCTAAAGTCCTCACTGTTGGAAGCAGTCCTATTTCTATCATGCAAATCTGGTCTTTAGAAATTTTGTGAATAGGAAGAAGCAGAAATACTTTTCTCTTAGGATTCTCAGTTCCTTTATAACCTTGAACAGTCTGACACATCAGATTCTTATGTCACTGTTTCCTTTAGCCCTTATCCATTCTCCTTTCTAGGACACTGACCTTATTACCACTCTCTAAATACGTCTTCTTGTTTCCTGGAATATCTCTGGAGACAGCATTCTCCTGTCTCTCAAATGACTACACTACTGTCCCGAGTTACCAAAGTCCAGTTCAGCCTTCAATATCCATCTCAGGTCATGTTCCCCGTGATGCTCTCACACCTCCCTCTCAGAGCACTGTGTTTGTACTATATTCTATATTCTACAGTGCAAATCATGTAATGGGTAGTGCAATGAGTTGAATGGTGGCCTCCTGAAAGGTACATCCACCCACTAAGCCCCTAAACCAATGACTGTGCCTTTGTTTGGAAAAAGGCTCATTGTAGATATAAATTAAATTAAGATTCTTTAATTTTTTTTTTTTTTTATTGAGACAGAGAGAAACAGAGCATGAGTGGGGGAGGGTCAGAGAGAGAGGGAGACACAGAAACTGAAGCAGGCTCCCGGCTCTGAACTGTCAGCACAGAGCCTGGTGTGGGGCTTGAACCGATGAGCCGTGAGATGGTGACCTGAGCCGAAGTCAGAGGGTTAACCGACTGAGCCACCCAGGCACCCCTAAATTAAGATTCTTGAAATGAGATCATCCTGGATTATATGGATGGGCTTTAAATACAATATAAGTGTCCTCCTAAAACTCAGAGGAAAGACGCACAGGGAAAAAATGAGACTATGTGAAGATGGAGTGAGAGATATTGACCACAAGCCAAAGAACTTGTGAAGCCACCAGAGGCGTTATTTCCCCTGGAGCCTCTGGAGGGAGCATGACCCCGTCCACACCTTAATTTCGAACTTCTGGCTTTCAGAACTGTGAGAGAATAAATTTTTGTTGTTTAGAGCCACTAAATATGTGGCAGTTTGTTAATGTAAACCTAGGAAACTAAGAAGGATAGTTATTTATACATCTGCTCCAAACTAGATCCTGAAATCTAGGAAGGAAAAGATCATAAATTTGTTTTTAATTAATAGACTTTATATGTTTTAGGTTTACAGAAAAGTTGAGCAGAAAGGACACAGAGTGAGTGTTCCCACATACCCGTCTCCACTAGTTACCCCAGTTAGGTGGTAAGGTCATGTTTCAGTGATACATGTTTGTTATAATGAACGAGCCAACAATGATACATAGTTATTGGCTAAAGGTCATAGTTTACCTGAGGGTTGGCTCTTTGTAACTTACAATCTTTAAGTTGTGATAAATGTAGAACAACCATGTGTCTGCGATTATAGTGTCATACAGAATGGTTTCACTGCTCTAAAAGGCTCTGGTGCTCCACGAACCTATCCTTCACTCCTCCCAAATCCTGGTAGCCACTACTGCCTCCATCTGCCTTTTCCAGATTGTCATATACTTGGAATCATAGTATCTAGCCTTGTCCGATTGGCTCCTGTAACTTAGCAGTGAGGATTAAACATTCCTTTGGAGGCATGATAGATCATTTCTTCTTATTACTGAATAATATTTCATTGTCTGTATGTAAGAGATCATAAAATTTTACTTCACTTTTGTAGCCTTAGCACCTAGTTCAGTGCATGACACACAATATATGTTCATTGAGTAGGTATATAATAGATGGATGAACTGTTGAATGAATAGTAAACGAGTTCAGATAATTTACTGATTTTATAAAATGAAAGCTTTAAACTCTATGAAATGACTAAAGTAATTGTATTATTTTCTTGATACCACTGAAAGCACCCAATGGGTGTTATTCCTGGGTTCTGGGTTCTGGGTTTTGCCTTGCAAACTGATGTATGTTATATCCCAAACCAAAGGAATAAATGCAAAATCATGATGACGTGACACCTAAACAACTCCTTGTTCCAGGAGAAAAAATAGCCCAGAGGCACCTAGGTGGCTCAGTGGGGTTTCGGCTCAGGTCACGATTTCATGGTTCGTGGGTTTGAGACCCACGTGAGGTTTCTCACTGACAGTGCAGAAACTGCTTGGGATTTTCTCTCTCTGCTCCTTCCCCACTCCCATGTGTGTGTTCTCTCTTAAAATAGATAAACAATTTGTTAAAAGCAGCCCCAAATCGCCAAAAGGCATGTAATGTATATTCATAGGTTGAATACACTTAGACTTGCATTATTGGTAACTTTGGTCACTGATTTTAAAAAATGGCTACCAGGTAACTAAGTACCATTTAAGAATCTCCTCCAGGGTCAGATTTCAGGGTGAATTGTGTCCTTGCTCAGCCCCACTGCTGAATTCTGGGATTAGAGACATTTGAATCAATTATCTCTTAATTTGCTCCTTTTCTTATTTTAGAAACAAGTACTTTTCAGTAGCTTTTAGCACTTATGGATCGAAGGACATGAAGTAGAGATTTTAACTCAAAATAATTTTGAGAAGTCTTGTGAGGAGAGGCACATGTGAAGGAAGATATGATATGAGTTACTAAAGCTGAGTGATGAGGATAAGAGGCTTTGTTTTACTGTTCTCTCAAAATGTATATGCATTTGACTCTTCCTATAGTTAAAAAAAATCTCATACTAGTAATGATAAAAAGAATTTTAACATATTTTAAGATAACTATATTAGAAATGTGAACTAAAGGTACTTTCTTATTCATTTCAAAGAAGAATTTTTATGCATTTTAAAAATTTTAACAGACTTAAAATTTTATACTTAAACAACTCAAGGATCTGAATGCTGATATATATGGGAGGGGGTTGTGCACTGAATCATCTATAATGTATTTTTAGAGAAAGATACATTCTGAAATTCTGACTCTTTTCCAAATAAATATGTTTAAATTGTATTTGTAAAAATGCTAGAAAATAAGCTAGAAGAAATATTGTCCATAAAATGAATTACTTACATGTTAGCAACAGGTAGTACATAGTCAAATTAAAGAATTTTGGATGCCATTTAAGGTCTATGAAGCCAAATATAAAAAATTCACTTACTTTAAAAAAAAACATATTTGAATAGCTTCATGAAATCATCAGCATATAATATGTTTTGGGTGTAGTTGATTTGTGGTATCTTCAGGGAAGAAAAGGGAAATTCAACTTCAGAGTACATTGCTTATATTCAATCAAATTATTGATACATCACAAATAGGAAGGATTCAATCAAATTATAGATTCATCACAAATACAAAGGCCCACATTTAAGCCTATTCTTAAATAAATTTCCCATTTGTATTACCATCTGGCAATAAATAGAAGATTAATCATTTCCTTTTTGAATAATGAAAAGGTTCACTTCAAAATGCCTCAAAAATATTGGGCAGGAAAACATCCTAATATTTTGTTTATAATTTCAGATTGCTATTAGTTATGAAATCTTATCAACTTGTTGTGATCAAGTTAACATTACTTAAATTCATTTATTAATAAATACATTTTTGCTTACATAAGAAAATTTACTGAGGAAAAGGCAAAAGGAAAAATCCTAGCCTCTGGTTTTCAGAAAATACTGAATGTTGAAACATAGTTTCTTTGTTCTCCATTCAGTGCCAGCCAGTCCCCTCCTGATACCCTCTAATGGTGGTCTTCTGCCTTTCAATTCTTTACCTCCACCACTGCCTATGATAAAAATTCATAGCACCTTTATCTCCTGTGGTTAAGTAAAGTGTTGAAATCTGAGTGGCCATCAGCTTACTGGTAAACATAGAAAAGAGCTGAAACCTGTGTTTGGGAATAGCCTTTGATCATTTGCTTAATATTTCTTTTCTGCCTGTAGCAATGTTGGATTGGATTTGCTTGTTTTTAAGCTTCTTTGATTTTTTTTGCTACATATTTTGACATTTGCCTAATAGAAAAATGTTTGCTTCTTTTCTTAGTCATATTATGTCAAGTGATTCATTTCTTCTTTGCCTTTTTTTTTTTTTTGTAACCTCAGGCATTCTTCATCATGCCTCTAAATTTATCACGCAGCTGTTAAAAAAAAAATCCACACCAGAAACTCACACTTTTTACAGTGTGATGAAACATGTGTATTTAAAAATATTTAATTAATACTTTAATATATGTATAATACATAAAGGCATCTCTGAACCCATTGCCTATCCCAGGAATTAGACCAGGTTACATGAAAGACCTGTCTTGCTACAATGATTTTCTAATGACTTGGATTGTAAATAGTCACTGTTTCCCCAACTTCTTTTTCTTTTTCTTTCTTTCTTTTCTTTTTGGTGCTCTAATAATTTTCTCCCTCTCCCTTAGAACTTTCCTAGTCATTTATTCAGTTTTCTTTCATTTATTTGTTCAATCAGCATTTGTTGACCACTGTTTATTTGTCATACTCAAGGATAAACATTGTAACCATACTATGAATAAGGCATAATCACCACATTCAAGTAGCTTACATATATCCTAAGGCACATCCTTGTTCACAAAGAAGAAAGTGATGTTAAAGAGAAAAAAAATAGCAGTCAACATCTTTCTCTGACATAAACGTGACTGAAAAAATAAAACTGTAATATAGACAACTTTGGAAAGAAAAAGGAACTTTCTAAAATATTGCAGATTGAGAGCAAACATTTAGATTTAAACACAGGGCTTTCTAGAATCCACTCAAGTTGAATGACAAGGGTTTCCGGTGACATTCTTGCAATAGTCTGCAGCCACGTTCTGTGTATTGATAGTGTCTGGGACTCACCAAGTAGAGACGCAGGGATTTGGGGTGAAAAGAGAAAAAGGGAAATTAAAAGACAGAAAGGGAATGAATCTTTGAATATTTAGAAATTGGAATTTCTACCCAACTTAAAAAATATTTTTCATGTCTTAGCTTTTATGTTCCCACTTTATACCCCATTCATATTTAAGCTCATTCTTTTCCTTGGTTTTAAGTACAGTCTATAGCTCCTAAATTGATTTTCCTGCCTAGTATTCTCATTGTTGTTTCATACACATATCCAACTGCCTTGAAACCACTATCAAGCATCTTATGAGTGCTGACCCAACTGAGGTCCACTCAAATCTTCAGTCTCAACCTCCAGTGCCTCTAGAACACGTTATGATTTACCTATATATCTAGTTTTCAAGGCAGAATGCTGTTTTTCTTTCTCTTTCTTGGCACTTCCCTGTCCTTCAATGTTCACATCTAATCCACTATAGATTAGTACTATGGATACTGACTGTTGAAATTTTTGTATATTTTTTCATTGTTCTTTTTTAAAAATTTTTTTCTGTTTTTAATTTATTTTTGAGAGACAGAGAAAGACAGCGTGAGCAGGGGAGGATCAGAGAGAGAGAGAGACACACAGATCTGAAGCAGGCTCCAGGCTCTGAGCTAGCTGTCAGCACAGAGCCCCAACATGGGGCTCGAGGCCACAAACTGTGAAATCATGACCTGAGCTGAAGTCGGACCTCAACCGACTGAGCCACCCAGGTGTCCCCCATTGTTCTTAATCTCCACAATAACTATGACGGCTTTCTGGTTGGACTCCAGTGACTTTCCAAACAATTCTCCATATTGCTCCCCAAAGAGATCTTTTTTCAGTCAGAGCTGATGATGTTACTTTGACTTCTTGTACTTTCTGACTATTGATTCTTCAAAGGCTCCTAGTATATTAAAATTCAAAATCTTTAACATGCTCTAAAGGATCCTACATGATCTAACTGTTGTTTATCTTTTTATACATGTCTTGAGCCAATCTCTCTTGCTTATTCCTCTTCACAAGGGATATCTTGAAGACCTTTGGAAGGTCAACTTCTTTCCTAACTCTGGAATTTTCACACATGGTCTTCCTTTTGTCTGCAATGCTCTTCTCCCACTATTTGCCTTTACATTGACCTTTAATGGTCTTAATCTATATATTTCTTCACAAAACAAAAAGCCTACCTTAAATCCTCCTGTAATAAGTACTTCATGCTTTATCAAGATCTGCTTTTCAGAAGTGAGATAGATGACTATTGGCTATCAATTAATATCCACTATCAACTGCTCCCCATTGACTATTTCACTGGAAATGGCCATCCACAGAAGGCTATACCATGTCTAAATGTCTGTCCTTTTGCTTCAACTGAATTTCAAATGTTCACCACTGATTGATTACATCATGTTGCATGATGGATGAACATCTTTTTCTATCCATTACCATCTTCTCCACTTAGTTACAGGTATATCTCCTTAGAAATCTTTCCAATGAATTTTTAGAATACATCTTTTTTTTTTTTTTCAGAATCTATTTCCAGGGAAACTCGTCTATGATAGTATCAAGAATGGTACTAGGAAGCAACTAAAAAGAAAAACATCAGCGCTGACTTGCCCAGTATCTGAGTGACAATAAAGACACCATCACTGAGGTTAGGAGGGGTGAGGAGAGCCTCTGGCCTGCTCTAATTTAAATATTCATTGTTTATGAACTGGGATGGAATACTAGTAGGAGGGAATAATATCGACAGTAAGATTTCCAGCAGGTGGTTAGAAGGAGCAAATTAATAACTATAATCCTATGGAAATGGGTGTCTCTTGATTAGTTCCATTGATTCATTGAAAAAAGACAATGTCAGCCTCAGTCATTGATCCCCAATTTAAGGCAAAACACAAAAACTGCAGGTCTCCATTACCTGCATTTAAAGTAACTCTAATCTCCTGCAATAGGGGAAAGTCAGAACAGAGGATCAGATACATGACTTTATCTTAAGAATAACAGAGCTTCTGACAAGGCTGCATTGTTAGTCCAGGAGGTCTTCTGTGCCAAGGTCATAGCCCAAACTGGAAAAGAAAAGGACCCTAACATATGGAGTGAGGATTTCTAAATAAATGCTTTTGAGAACTGTGAATTCCCAATCACTCTGAACCTGCTGGGCCTGCAAAATTGACTCTATACCCTCTTTATTAGAACTTAAGCATGAAGATCATGCAGAGGCCTCAAGGAAGGCACTTACCTCTACTCCCGTCTACCATCCTGACAACCATTTAAAAACCCTAACACTAAAAAAAAACCTGTCAAATCCTACCCTAGCCTGAATAGGAATGAGATTAAGTCTCCCAAGGAAAGAGAGGGACTCTTCACTGAAGGAGTTCCAGGATGTGGCTTATATAGATGAGCAGGAACAGGGAGAAAATGCATGGAACTGTAATCTCAGATAAACCGAGGAAAGCAGATATAAATCTGATATGGAAAAGTTTATTGATACAGAATACTTATCTGTATTATATTTCAAATCCTGGCAAGGACCCCAGGAGACAGTACTAATATATGGCTAAGATGACTCTTGGAAACTTACAAAAACTGATGGTCTGCCTTAAGTGAGGTATAAATGCCAGAACTGCTGCAACGGGAATGGGAGGAAGGATTCCAAAGACTCAGAGAGGTAAACACTGTCAGAATGCATGTACTCTCTAAGGCTGGAAAACCCACCAGTTGACTATGTTCCATGGGAGGGACTGGGGAAAATTTCTTTTACTAACTGAATAAAGAATGCCCAGTGGGAGGAGCACCACCATCAAGTTCAGTAGAACATGTCCTCTGTAGGCGATGGCTACTGGGGACCAGGGGGAGAGATATCTAGGATCCATGATGGTGATGGGGACGATGAGATGACAGAATAAGCCAGGTGGCAGCTCTTAACTGTTAGAAAGAAAATGGGTGCAGTTTTCACGATGAGCAACACAATGAGGTTGCAGAACAGGGCAACTCCACCAACAGAGAGGTGTGGGGAGGATTAATAAAACACATTATTATTGTAGACAAAATAGGCAGTTGAGAGGTATATTTCTTAATAATACAATGATAACTGAAGGAAGAAATGTGTGGATGGACTTCTGGGAGATGGCATAGAGCATGAAGATTTTGTATTACATGTCAATGTCACTAGTGAGCATAGCTCCAGAGAGAAAGTAAGTAACAAAGTAGAAAGAATGACTAAGATATAAAGTCAGTCAGTCACTGTCATTGGTCAACCAGTACTGGGTCCAAGGGATCATAAATGTAGTTTCCATGATGGCAGGGATGGAGGCTATTCATGGGCAATCACTTACCAAGACTGTTCTGGATACTATTCCTGCTGAATGTCTAGCTAGCCAACAACAGATACGAATGATAAGCTTCTGATATGATTCCAGCCTCATGAACACCACTCAGCCAGTTGGTAGCAAGTTGATTATGCACTGGACTCTTTCCACAAGGAAAGATCAGCATGTTAGATCCATATACTGATTATACAGGTCTTTCCTACACTTGGCTTTCCTGTATATCTAAAAACATATACTAAAATGTTTTATCTATTAACACAACATCCCACATGACTATGCCTCAAACAGACCAACTTCATAGCAACCAAAGTGTGGCAGCAGGCACATGACCATAGGACATGTATAAAACCTCTCAGAAATTACTTACCTGCTGAAAGGCAGATGGGTCTCTTAAATATGTACCTAGTTATATTCATCAGTTTGGTTTTGAAAGTTGCTCTCTGTGCCAAGAAAACATCAGGAAAAATAAGTACTCACCATTTCAGCAGGCATCTTTTCAAGAGACCCACCCTGACCTTGGGCACCTGGGTGGCTCAGTCGGTTAAGCATCCGACTTCGGCTCAGGTCATGATCTCATGCTCCATGGGTTCAAGCACCACGTCAGGCTCTGTGCTGACAGCTCAGAGCCTGAAGCCTCCTTCAGATTCTGTGTCATTCTGTGTCTCCCTCTCTCTCTCTGCCCCTCCCCACTCATGCTCTGTCTCTCTGTCTCAAAAATAAATAAGAAACATTAAAAAAAAGAGACCCACCCTGACCTCGAATCTGCAAAATAAGGATAAATACATTTTGTGCTCAGATGCTGCAGTGGGTTTTCCCCTTACTTCCATAACCAGTTTTAATAATAATGAACAAGTAGAGGAGCCAATATCTGAGAATAGCGTGGTAACCAGAGATCCTCTGGGGATAATCTCCATCACTCCAAGCTACCTAGCAAGCAAAAGAGTTAAAAATAAGAAAAAAAAAAAAAACCTGGGAGATGTCGTGGAGGAGGGTGATGAGTATCAGTTACCACTAGGAGATCACATGCAGCAACAGTTGATCTATAACCCTTTCCTTCTAAGTTTCCCAGGAAAGAAGGTCAACAGGGATCCTGGAGAAGCTGTTTCCAGATAGGGAAAACTTACTAGAAGATGCTAGTGGAACTGTATCACTTAGTAGTAGACTATAATCAATTATAAGGTACTTTTTAATACCATCTTAGGGCTAACACAACATCCCCAAGTCTTGGAAATGTGGGCCACTGAGAAACTCTGTGCTATGACCCTCACTATGAATTTCCCCCAGCTGTAGCAGTGAGTGACTTGCCTATGATTATAAATTTTTCAGTGGGGCAACCTGCAGCCAATGAATGAGTAATGTGAAGAAGCACAACTCTATCCCCTTGTCTCAATTTGGGACAGATATGAGCAGCCATGACAGCAGCAAGGCTTCCCCCAGGGTCAGTGAAGATGTCTCGTGCAACCACAGGGTTGCCCACCTTCTCAGTATTACTGAGAAGGATCTCTGGCTACCATGCTCCTCTCAGAACCCAGTTCTGCTTCCTCAGGTCTCCACAAGTCTCCTGAGAGCATTCACCAATAATATTTCTCTGTGATGCTCTCCTTCTTAGAATTTGTTTCCAGGATATCTAATCAAAAGCTTTCGACCATGTGTCATCTAGCTCCTCACCACATTATTTAATTTTCTATCAGAGCAATTAATATCACTGGTAATTATACATTTGTATAGGATTTCTATCCAAACTACTAAGATGATTGAGAACAGGACCTACAGCTCTTTTGCTGGTCCCTGTATCCCTTTACGTGTGGCACATAACTCATTCTTACTAAATAGTTCAAGCCAACAAAATGATCTATTTTTTCAACTCTTTTCTTAGTAATACACTCACTTTCCACTCTGATGAGTTTTTCAGTCACCAGTATAGAAAAACCTAAACCATGAATAAATGTAGTTGTTTGTCTTCTCCAGCATGCTAAATTCTTCTGGAGAAAACAGTACCAGTTTGTAGATCCTGCCATGATCTGTAGCCCCAACTTGTTCCTCAACATAGCTTACCTTTCACGTCACCCTAATCCACTGCTTTCCCTTTCCCACAAACAGATAATTCAAATTCTCTAAACTCCTTAGGCACCTCCCCCCTCTCTAACCTGCTGCATCACTGCAGAGGGCTTAAGCCTCTTCATGCTACATGCATTTGCAAAATATATACATCTATCTTCTGTCTCTGCCTACTCTTTTGGTGCCAAATCAACTATGAGTACTTTTGTCTAAGCTTATTGGGACTGTTTTTACATGGTCCTCTTAGCCAACATGTATTCTTTCCCCTGCCCTTCACAGAAAACCTTCTGAAAGAGTTACGACATCACTATCTCTGCTTCTTCACCTCACAGTTGTTTCCCAGTCAAACTCAGCTGGCTTTATGGAATCCATCATTCCACTGAAGCTACTCATACCAACACTGCCAACAATCTCATTGGCAAAAAATCCAACAGAATCTTTTCAGTCATCAGATTACAAAGTCTTTTTAAAAAATGTGTGACAGTCGTCCTGTCTCCTGAAATGCCTTTCTTGGCTTTCACAACACCTGCTTCTTTTGGTATTTCTCCCATCACTGTTCAATATGGTTGTCAGACAACTCTATCAACTCTCTGTCTTCTGGGATGCCCATGTTGGAATTTTCCTGAGTCCTTGGCTTTCTTCTCTCGATGCTTTATAAAGCTCAAAGGAGAGCCCATTCAGTTCTACTCCATCCAGAACTAGTACAAATATCTACTGAGTGTCAAATTCTATTCCATCCCCTACTCCTTTTGGTGCAACCCCACATTTTCAAACCTGAATTCATTATCTTTCTCACTCTTCCCACACTGTCATATAAATATCCCATTCACTCAACCAACACAAGTCAGAAACTTGGGAATAATGCTTAACTATTTCTCACCTCTCCTGCCTCCAATACACCAACTACCAGATACAGCTTTCTCCAGTTGCATCCAATTATGTCAGCCCCTGACTTAAATGCCCTTCTTGATCTACATCACCCCAAGATAAAGCTCCATTTTGTTTGCCAGACTCATTAGGCCTTTCAGGAGCTAAACTCTTCTATCACCAGAAATATTTTATTTTATCCTTTCTTAAAAATTTTATTTTTAAGTAATCTCTAAACCCAGCGTGAGGCTTGAACTTACAACCCTAAGATCAAGAGTCACATGCTGTACCAATTGAGCCAGGCAGGCATCCCAGAAATGTTTTATTTTAATCATCCCTCTCTATCTTATCCAGAAAGTCAGGATAATTTCAAGGAATCAAGCCGCCTAAATTTGAATTTGTTGTGTACTCTCTGTGTGACATTTATTATTGCCCCATGTAAAGAGAACAAATTTTCCCACATCTCATTTTCCTATAATCCATTCATGTATGCATGAGAATTAATCAATATCTGAAAAATTCTTCAATGGTGCCTTGCAAGTAGGAACCACTCAACAAAATTTACCTTTATTTAGTATTATGAACAATATTATTGTTACTAACAGTAGCAGTACTTCATTCTAGACATTAAATTTCTTTAGAGAAGGTGCTATGCTTAGCATATAGTAAATATTAATTGAATTGATAATTATATGTGTATATATCTTTTACTTTATAAAAGAAACTCATGATACTACCTAATATTTTGCTGTTTTAAATTCTGAAATAATTGCAGAAGGAAGCACATTTCAATGAGGTTCAATAAGTCTCAACTGAGATGATGGTAGAAAATATCCTAATACATGTAAGTGAGAAGGGACAGTAAGACTATCTTAGGCACTTCCCATGAAAGGGCTTGAGAAATAAGTATTTTCAAAAATATTCACAAAGAAAATGACAAGTTATGCCTTAGATTTATTGCGCCTATGGCAAAGGAGAGACCAAGTTGTGCAAAAATAAAGCTCAACCCAAGGATGACTTTCAAACTTTCTTATTTAAACCTTCTGGAAGAGAATGATAACTCAACAGCTTGACTTATCAAAGACTGCAATCAATATAGCAAGGCTTAAGAAAGATCGGAATGAGCAAGCTGCTCCGCAGATTCTGAAGGTCATTAGAGTTTGACAGAGTCAGAGCCAGCCACA
Source organism: Suricata suricatta (assembly GCF_006229205.1). NCBI lineage: Eukaryota > Metazoa > Chordata > Mammalia > Carnivora > Herpestidae > Suricata > Suricata suricatta. The sequence goes on from NC_043701.1 coordinate 90,979,831, forward strand.
CCATATGGTTGCTGAAAAATTCACTCATCAGAAAGAGCCATAAAATTGTAGTATATTTCTAGAGGCACAAAACTCTGACTATTAAGGATTAAAAAAATAACCACTCGCAGAGAATTGGCCAGGGAGAAAAGTGAATCAAGATCAGACGTCTTCTAAAATGCCTATGCAGCATTTGTGCTGTGTATAACTACACAGCAGCCCGGGCCATGCGTCCTCGGGGCCACAGAGATGGAGCAATGCACAGAAAGTCCAGGCTGTTCATGAGCTGTCTTTAGACATCACCAACTCAGAACTTCCTCACTGCTGACAGATGTCCATAGAACGGCCTTTTGACCCAGAGTGTCCAGATTCAACTATTGCCATGCATTTCCTTCTTTTCCAGAAACTTTTTTAAGAGTTTATTTATTGTGAGAAAGAGAAAGAGTGAGCAAGCACATAAATGGGGGAGGAACAGAGAGAGGGATAAAGACAGAAGCCCAAGCAGGCTCTGCAGTGTCAGCGCAGAACCTGATGCAGGGCTTGAACTCACAAACTGTGAAATCATGACCTGAGCTGAAATCAAGAGTCAGAGGCTTAACAGACTGAGACACCCAGGCGTCCTTCCATAAACCTTTTAGAATGAAGAAACTATAATTTCTTTCTAATAAAATCGTAAACTTTAGGTATCAAAACATATTTCTAAATCAAAATACATCTGACTTGGAGTCTCTGGTGAGTGATTTGATCTCTCATATTATAGTTCCCCAGGTCCCAAGGACTGTATATAATCAAGAACATTTGAAGAGGGCCTCTTGAGTTTTTGGATTTTATTTTTCATTTGCCAATAGACATTGATCAAGTAGGAAAGGTCTCCTGAGGGTAAGACAGCCCCAGGCTTGCTAGAGGGCATTTTGCCCAAGTTTGCCCACAATCTGGTCTTCCTAGGAGCGTCTTAAAACTATTACCTTTTGAGGTTTTGCCACGCCCTCCAAAGTAGCAAGAATCCTGAATGAGTAACTAAGCAAAATGCAACTTTACTTTTGTTTCCTGCAGCCCCTTCAAATGTCATTCAATAGGAGACTACAAAACTTCCACAGCCCCTTGCTTTTCTGCTCATCTTTATGTAATTGATCATTTTATCACAAACACTGTCTTATTTCATTTATTAGCCTGTCCAGAACAAGATTTTAATTCGAACTCTTAAATTGCCTAACCATAAATCTCTAGCCTAGAGCAGCTTTAGGCTGGAGCCTGCCAAAGGAGCCAGGAGACTGAGAATTTAAAAACATTATTATCATAATATTCAATGTATCCGAAAGCTCTGACAACATTTTGAAAGAATGGTAAATCTTTGGCACTACTGTAACATTCCTTGGACATACTGTGCACATTCAAAAGGAAATTTAAAAACTTACTGAGGATGAATATAAGAAAAAGAATAATCACACTTACCAATCTTTGGCTATTCCCAGAGATACTGTGACATCATCATCCTTAAGGTTTTGGGGTGTTTTTTCACCTTTCTTTCCCTCCTCTTTCTCCAACATCAGATATCATCTTATTATATCTGAGTCTCATTTATGCACTGAAGTATACATAATACAATGAATCACAAAAGAAGAGTCTCCTTACCACTGGTGAGCCATTTATTTTTCAATTCACAAAAGAGGAAGATAAGAACAATTCTGAAGCACTTGCCCAGGGGCTCAGAGCTGAAGCTTAATATCTGCATTTTAACAGAAGTTTGGAACTGAAACAAGCACTGGAATAGGGAAGTATAAAAAAATTACCATGCTGTCAATTATTTAAGATTTCAGAAAAATGTAAAGTTGAAAGCTGGCAAGCAGAAAAGCTCATGTGGAGAAAGAACTCTACCATAGATGAGAGTATTGTTTTTGCTGTCTTATACATAAATCATGGCAAGGAAAAGGAAGGAAATATTTCAGCTGCCAAATGGATAAGTAATCATGGCACCAACCTCCCTCAAACATGAGGAGCATTCATCTATTCTAATTCAAAATTATTTTTCTCATGCTTTGTTTAGGTTGACATAGAATTTGCCCCTAGATGTATGTATATAGAATTCATTAATGACAAGAAGGTAGTTCTGTTGATCAGACTGGGTATATAGGAAGAAAAGTGGCTCACTGTAAATTTGGAAGACATATGTTATTTTTCAGTAATAGCTAATATAAGCGAAGGTAGTGATGGTGTTCCAATCCTCTATAAAAATTGGAGTGCATTCGGAGTGTCTTAATTAACACATTTTAAAATATACTGGGGTGAACAACGTATGAACTCATTTAAAGATGTGGAATTAAGATGAGGAACAAACATGACAGGAATTCACATTTAAAAAAGGAGGTCAAGAGCTGAGAATGTTTTCTCCGGAGAATACAGGGTTCAATTGGACAGGTACGCTGAGGAACTTGACTATTATCTTCATGTGTTTGAAACGAGCATATGAAACAGGAGACATGTGAGAAACAGGAGATAAATGCTTCTCTAAGATCAGAGAAAAGTGAGCAAAAGGTAGAGGGAGATCATGTTTAGATCAAAGATAAAATGGATATCTCAGGAGGAAGAGTGTTCTCTCCCAGTGGAGGTGTTTTGATATGAGATATAAGTCACATCTAGTATAGAATTTCCCTCAGCTCATTGTTTGGGGGTTCATGAATTTTGGTCCATTACCTACTACCATATTGAGCTTATGGAACATACTCCATGGGTTAAAGAGGCAAATGGTTCAGTATACCTGTTCGCTCTCTACTCCAAGTATTGGTCCTATAATGCCTCCTATGATTGAGCCTTGGGCTGAAGAGAGAAAGTACTCCAGAATCATAAAATACTTTTGTGTCCTACACCTTTCACAATGGATAGCTTCCTCTACTGCACTAAATTAATTCTGCAGAATCTTGTATTTCTTTGTTCAATTAATCCACATGCTCCTTTTTTTGTTTTTAATTATGAAGGTATTCTTTATGGGTTTCATAACTTAAAACTTCATGTGATGCACTGACAGACCAAAAGGAAAATAATACCACTTTTCCTTTTCAACATCTCTACTGTTGTGATTTATGAACTTTTTATTTGGTTTTCTGTCTTACATTTTTTAAGCCATAGGTGGAAGAATAGGAATCAGTTCTTTGAACTGTATTGTATATAAATATCTGAACTGAAGTACAATAATGGGTCTGTTGTGCATCACACAGTAGAACCAGTAAGATAAATAATGTAGCTGCATAAAAATACCTTATTATTCATGTTATAAACACTTTTGATTTTACCTAAACACAGCCAAGTACAGAGTAGCCACATTACCTTGGTGTTTTGCATAGCATCATGAAGCATATAAACTGCACGGGTATTTATTTTCAACATTTTTCTGATCATTAAATGGAGGTTAGAGCTAGTTCATCTTTAAATTCAGAATATTATTCTATACATATGGAGCTATAACATTTTTTCCCATATGGTGTCATATTTATTTCCACAAAGGAAATGTGATGACAGAAATTTTTTTTAAAAAAAGGTTCCAAAAAAATGTATTAAAACAACAGTAGATTTCCTATTAAGCAAAGAATTCAGTACCTCATTTTTCAGCCAGTTGAAGGAGCGCCGAGAATGTACTGGCATTGGAAAAGATACTTCTTTCCAGCCAAAACTCTTCAGAGAAGTTCAATAAGAATAATTTCCATTCAGGAATTCCATCTTTCATATGCCAGGTGTCAGGACTGTCAAATCTTTGGACTGTTTAGTCTTATCAAACCTAATAAAACAATCGTACATAACCGCTAGGAAACATTTTGTTGCTCTTTTCCCCACAGCATCACTTTTAAGTTTAACTTGGTTTACAAAAAAACCAGTTTTGCATATTTGAACATCTTGTTCAGATTTCTAAAGAAGATTTTTCTTGAAAGCATGTCAATATAAAGAGTTATTCAAAAATACACATAAAACAAGAATGATATTCCAATGCTTATGTATTGAATGTAAACTAGGAGTCATGAAGTTGGGATGGTACTCTTTCTGGGTGAAACATCAGAGGTAGAAACCTTTTAGCTTTAACTTACTGACAGTTAACAAGGAGTCATATGGCGCTGGTTGGGTGTTGCTTTGTGACAAACATTTGAAATTTACTAGAGAAAAGGGATGTACAGATTGTCTCCTTGCACCATGATTTAGTTTCATGATATGCTGGCTTCCCTTTAGGTTTCAAGTTGAAAATATCTTCCTTTCCTTTATGCCTCATAGCTTATAGTTCTTTTTTCTTTAAGTTTATTTATTAATTTGAGAAAGTGAGCAGCTGGGGAGGGGCAGAGAGAGAGAGAGAGAGATAGAATCCCAAGCAGACTCCCCACTGCCAGCTTGGATCCCAATGTGGGGCTTGAATTTATAAACTGTAACATCTTGACCTGAGCTGAGATCAAGAGTAGGATGCTTGACTCACTGAGCCACCTAGGTACCCCCATAGCTTATAGTTCTATAGAAGGAATGGGATGGAGAGAATTTCTCAACTTGGGTCACCTACAACTAATTAATTTGGCCCAATTCATTAGCTTAATAACATGTAAATAATACTTCATTTAATTTCTCCATCAATATATCAATAAATGTATATCAAGATATTTATACCAATATATTTATATCAATATATATCAATATATCAAGAAATTAATTAATATGAGAGGGGGTTGATGTAGTTGTTCAGTGTTGCTCCAACACAGGATAAAGTATGATACAGAATGTATTTTTTTCTTCTCTATGTTAAATTACCACTGATTTAGGAGAGAATAATATGACTCACTCCTTTCCAGGGTTATCCTGGGATTGTTGTGGATAATCTTAGCATTTCCTGGATGGCATTTAAGAAGATGGTATATATACTGGTATGTATACACACACACACATACATATATATACAGTGTCAATTGTCCCTGAAGTTCTCAGCAAGTCCAGCCTTTAGTTAAGAGGAAGTCTAAACCATGACTTGTTTTCACATCACTGGGGTTCACGAGATCCTTTCTGACCATAAATTATAGTTCTAAATTCAAAGATACTATCTTAGGTTTAAGACCAAGTCCTTGACCTCTATAGCAGTTTTAGTTAGGTGGGTGCACAGTATTTGGCTGTGAGTTCTCTCCCAATACCGGCCTGATTCTTCAGTTCCTCCAAGAATGCTTGGTCCTATTTACATTAACCATATTTTTTCAGAGCATGGAGTCTAGTCCTAATACCTGAAACGTACCAGCAAGAATTGCTGACCTCCACGATATCTAGTCACCAATCTGTTAGAGCCTCTTTGATAACAACCATTGCCTTGGAATTACAACTAGTAACTAGTGGAATAGAAATACTTGTGACTCTGTATATTCTCATAGCAGGGTGATGCACTTCAATATCATTTATGTCCCACTTTCAAAAAAGTTGAAAATTACTAATTTTAGGAATTATTAAGGTAATGTGGAAATACGACTTACTATTTTCTTCTCAGTATGTGTAAAATTCTCAAAGCCAGAGAGCCCTTTTCATTTTCGTATCCCATGCAATCAAACTGGATCTGACCTAAATGCCTCTGTCCTGCCTTGAACAGGCAAATCTAGTTGCTATGTTCTAGCCCTTTCCAGTCTGTTTCCAGGATTTCAAACTAGCATCTGAGAGCTTCCTTTTAGACCCTAGTAAGCATTGAAAAAAAGAAAAGTTTAAATGAGATTAGCAGTTGCAAAAGTTGGTGCAAGAAAAGAGCAAACAATTAACAAGGAAATTGACAGAAAGGGAGAAGAAGGAAGGTATGACTCTTACTAACCTCCAAAAGTGTTATATACACAAAATAGATCAAGGTGACTTAGTGATAGTTCAAAGAAACACAACTGACAAAGAATAGTTAAAAATTGATATTTTAGGGAAAAATGATATGACTTGAATTATTTTCTTCATCAGGGTTACATAGTATCTTAAATTACAGGTTTTTCCACATCTATCGCCATGGCAGTTGATGTTTCCATGGCTAATGCTGCAGGCTCATACCCATGTCCATCAAATGGAAGATTTTTCTCCCCCTTAGTCAAGGAAGCAGTGAAGTGAGGACAACATAATTCAGATTACCTTGGTCTTTCTGTAACTTCTATTTTAAGTAAAATTTAAACATTTAGAAACTTACAAAAATTGACAAGTTTGGCACATCCACTCTTCTCTGTAGCAAATGTCTAAGCAAAAATCAAAGCATTATTAATAAACATTATGAAATAAAATACAGAATGAATATTAACCAAATGTGAAGGTTAATCTCTATCCTGCTAAACAAGTAAAATCTGAACCAAAAAAATGTGATTTATCCATGAGAACAAGTCATTTAAGTAATACAGAGGAAAATAATTAGGCAAAAGAAATCTTTTTGTACTTTTTTAGGGACTGCATTTAGTCCACTTTGATAATGAAAAGTATGTCTCCCCAGCAACCAAATATAATGATCCTGTAGCAGATGCACCATAAATTATTTTGGGGATATACCAAAAATTTGATAAACTAAAACACAAAAGGTCCATAAAGTTATTTCTAAGTGATAATTTTTATATGATGATGTACAAAAATTCTTGTACCTTACAAAGCTCTGTATGATACTTACTTTTCTTAAAGAAATATTCTTGGAATTCAATGATTATTCACTGGATTTTTGTAAAAATATTAAAAGTAAAAGCCAGGGGCACCGGTTAAGCATTGACTTTGGCTCCAGTCATGATCTCAGGGTTCGTCTGTCCGAGTCCCGCATTGGGGTCTGTGCTGACAGCCTGGAGGAGGAGGAATCTGCTTCGGATTCTGTGTCTCCCTCTCTCTCTGCCCTCCCCTCCTCATGCTCCGTTTCTCTCTGTCTCAATATAAGTAAACATAAAAAATAATAAAATAATAAGTAAAAGCCAGTAATTAGAGTGATTATAAAACCAGAAAGAAAAAGCCTTTAGAAAAGGTATGTAAATAACTAATATAAAATGGAAAGTATTCCTCCAGAACATAACAGGAAGAGGTTAGTACTAGTAAATTTCACAGCAACATGTTTTCCTGGGAACGCAACTGTACCTATATTCTTAACTCTGCCTAAAATCTCCAACTTTTCACCGAATCACTTTATTTGAAGTTTCCATAGAGATTAAAACGTGGCTACATAAGAGTGTATGTGTGAACCAACTTCTAAAATGGGTGTTGTTAACATGATTTCTGTTTCTATATTTATTTTACCCATATTTCCACTCTTCTATCTAACTTTTTTGACAGATTTTTCCTCAAACTTTGACCTGCATGTCCTGAGGTAGTTCTCCCTATTTCCTGACACTTCCAAACACAAAACTCTCTCACTTATTACATCTCATGGGGGTCAGGGTTTCTTGTCATAAGAAGGCGTGCTATGAAATTCAATCTATTGCCACTCAGCATAACATCCTTCTAATCTCTGGTGATGGTCAGAGGTCAAGGTGGCACATAATACTGTCACACACATCACAGTGAAACACCAAGGATGAATATTCATATTTCAATGCACACAAAGATGACTGCCAAACTCTGAATACACATGGCCACACAGTTGTTAGTAGTGTATGTGAGAATCATCTAGTCTTCCATCTCTTTCAGCTAACATATTTCTAGTAAATTATTTTCCATGTGTAATTTAAAACTACTTTTATGATTTAAACATAGAACTTTGAAGGAAATATCAAAAATGTAACTCATAAGAATTCATAATAGTGGCCAGAAGATATGTTCAGCAAGTTGGAAACTGTATTTTATTAAAAGTCCACAGAAAGATGGCAGTTGAATAACATTTCAAAATTAATGTTGAATTATTTTAAAGTGTTTAAAAATTATTTTCCTCTTTATTTGTAAATCTCTCTGTCACCTATATAGGCTCATATTTAAAGATTCAGAAACATTCCATAAATATGTCCTATTTATATATATGATATAAATACATATGTGGTATATGTGTATAAGATATATATTTTTTACTTACATATTATATAACTATGTGTGATAAATGTGTATAAATATAGATATATATGTGTACATGTGTATATGCATATATACTTTAAAGAATATTTATCCGTGTGTGTTACTCTGTTCTGCTTGGATTTTCAGTTCAAAAAGTTTTGAAAAAGATTATAGGTAGTTTGTAAGGATCTAATGAAATACGCTTCATTTTCTGTGTGTGCAGCCTCCCGAATGATAATTTTCATTTTTAGCTTCTCTTCTATAAACGACCATCCCAGATGGCATTCCATTGTTTCAAAATTGATACCGCTCACTGTCTTTTAGGAAAAGATTGTATTCAATAGGAAGTCTGGGCAGTGTTTTTCTGCAAGAAGGGAGAGAGGGTGTAGCTTGAGGGACAATATTAGGCCTTGTATTTGAATTGTTCTTCTATGAATTACTTCCTAAAATCTGATGTAAGCAAATAACTCTTCCAAGTCTTTAAGAACTGCTTTACCACAGGAAGTAGCTCAACAATTTGCTGAAAATATGTGCATCTGTTCACTGAGGAAGTGAGGATCTGAAGTGATTATTATCTCTTTTTCCTTAAAGAAACCTGTCATCGTTGTGTCATCCAACATGCGCCTTTGCCATGGGTATATACCTGGGCTGAGAAACACGAACACATTCTTAAAAAGAAACATCTTTTTTCCCCCTCTTACTATATACTTATTATATATATATATATATATACACACATACATACACACACACACACACACATATATATCTGTATTTTTTAAAATAAATTAAATGTAAAGGTCACTGGGAGTAGGAAAAGACCTTTGTTTTGTTTACTATGGTCATCTGGGTGCCTAGTTTAGGGCCCAACACAGACGCTTGGTAGATATTTACTAGATGAACTAATAAAAGCTATTTAGGGTCACAGCTGTCGACTGGCACTCTCTGAGTAAATAAAAGGACCCTGAGCTCTCTCCCTGGATTACTTCATGGTCCCAAGAGCTAAGAAAGGCCCTAAGGGCATTTCAGGATCAGTTAACTCTTCTAGGTGATAAGGCTTAAGAACTGCCTAGAGAGGACACCCAGGCGGCTGAGCACCTTCATTCTTGTTTGTGGCTCAGGTCAGGATGGCACAGCTCCTTTGAGCCCGTCATTGGGCTCTGTGCTGGCTGCACAGAGCCTGCTTGGGATTCTCTGTCTCCCATTCTGTCTGCCCCTGGCTCTCTGTCTCTCAAAATTAATAAACATTTAAAAAAAAAACTTACTAGATAGGTATGATGGAAACACCAAATATGGAGATTAAAGCTATGTAAAAATTAGAAAGAATAAAAGCCCATACAAGTCTAAGAGCCAGGCAAGAGACATTTTATTATAGTCCAGATTATCACTAACATCTGGTTAAATAAAAAAAGATTCTATATTCTATCATTATATGACCATATTCTCCACAACACACACTGAGTTTACTTATGTATTTATAGTCACAAGTTGTTCTTGTACTAATAATAAACAAGCCTAGATGGGATTTATTAGCAACTCCCTTGGGTTATTCAGGAATGTAAAAATGAAAGGGTCCTACCGTCTTCCTTATTTCTGCTTCTGACATTTCTTTCTCTTGATGAACACTTATTTCAAGTTTAGTTTAACAATGCCTTTGTGAATTCTCCATTAGTTCAGATTCTGCAGCATATGAATTTTTTAAAAGTCTCTAACTCATTTTTTAAAGTTTAATTTTTTAAATTAATTTGTTTTGAGAGAGAAAGAGAGAGTGTGTGGAGAAGGAGGGAGGCCCAGAAAGAGAGAGAATTCCAAGCAGGCTCCACATGTCAGCGCAGAGCCCAAGTCAGGGCTCAAACTCATGAACCCCGAGATCATGACCTGAGCTGAAACCAAGAGTAGGTTGCTTAACTGGCTGAGGCACCTGGGTACCCCCTTACTAACTTACTCTTAAGGAACAGATTTAAGGGCTATAGAAGGAATAAGCAATGAAAAGATGTTCAGGGCACCTGGATAGCTCTGTCAGTTAAGTGTCAGACTCCTAATTTCAGCTCAGATCATGATATCAGGGTTTGCAAGTTTGACCCCACACACTCCACCATCCCCACCCCCAACTCTCTCTTTAAAAAAAAAAAAAAGATGTTCAAGATCACCAATCATTAGGGATACACAAATTAAAACCACAATGAGACACCATTACACATCTATTAGAATGTCTAAAATTAAAATAACTAGCAATACCAAAAAGGGGTCAGCATCTTGCTCAACCTATCAGATGCTGCTGTCAGGATTACAAAATGGCTTAGCCATTTCCATACAGGAAAAGAGTTTGACAGTTTCTTTGAAATTCAACATATACCTATATGGTCAAGCAATCCCACTCCTAGATATCACCCTAGAATAAACAGAGATTGTTAATGAACACATTTAAATGTACTAAGAGAAAAGAGAGAACTACCATTGGAACACTATAATAAAATTGCCACAGACAAGATCCACAGATGGATACTAAAATGGGTGGATGAAAGTTTTAGCTAAAAGAGGTTATTTGTGTATTATTATTCCTCTGTAGTATTTAGTAATTACAATAGGAAAACAAATTGTAGGTTTAGAATGGAAAACTTCAGCACACACTACCATAGTCACGTGATTATGGCTAACATTACCCGTCATGTATATCGACTCCACGCATCCCTGATACTACCTACTGAGACAGACATGTCACTTCTGTGATATTCATTACTTTACAATTTCAGCCAGGTCGTGAGAGAACAGTGCACAAAAGCAAGTTGAAGGATCTTCTACAAAATAGTTGAATAGTATTCTTCAAATGTGTCAAGGTCATAAAAGACAAGAAAAGACTGAGGACTCACAGATTGGCATGTCAATGGAATCCTGGATTAGATCTGAAACAGAGAAAGAACAGTAATGGAAGAACTGGTAAAATGTGAATCAGACTTGTACTTTGGTTAATAATAGTGTATCAAATTTCATTTCTTAGTTTTTGATAAATGTTTTGTAGTTACATCAGATGTTAATGTCAGAGGAAGCTGGGTGAAAGGTAAATGGAACCCTATGCACTATTTTTGCAATTATCTTTTAAGTATAAAATTATCTCAATACTAAAAAATCAAACTTCTTGATCATTTAATCAGTAGTAGGCTATCAATGCTATTTATTCCAGGCTGCCAATTTGAAAGTTTTTATTATTTAGACCATTTCCTAGCACTGGGCAGCCTTGGGATCATAGCAAAAACATAAAATATCTCAAAACACCATGGATATAATTTTTCATAGTTCTCTCACTGGCACTAAACTGTTATATCAAACAGACATCAAAAATCAGTGGCTTGAAAACTATAGTTTATTTCTCTAACCACAACAGTGAAAGGCTGGGGTTCCATAATAGAAGGCAGGTTTGGTCCAAAGGGTGATCCAGAAACCCAGGTTTCATACGTATATTTTTTTCCACCATCCTCTATTGTGTCTTCTTCGTGAGTGATATGTCGCCACGTCCAGGTTAGAATTGGTTGGCAGTAAAAAGAAAAACTCGGGAACGTATTGCCTGGTATCAAGAAATTGTCCTGGAAGTGGCCCATGTCACTTTCACTCACATAAATGAAGACATGTGGCCACATCGAAACGTAAGGAAGTCTGGGAACTGTACCAACTATGATACTATTGCTTGGAAGAAGAGACACAGGGCTTGCTGGTTGACCACCAATCTTTAGCATAAGAATAATGAGTGTTTTTAAGAGATCCCCAGTTTACTGGCTGTTTACAATATTGAAGAATTTCATACATTGGAAAGAATGTTTAAGAAATATGGATAGTGTTATAAATATTGATGATAATAACTGACATTTAAATAGTAGGTTATACTTCACAAAGAGTTTTCCTGTTGAACATCACATTTAGTTCTATGAAATAAGTAGAGTAATTCCAATTTACCTAGGAAGAAATTAAAGCAGAGAGAGAAAATAGCAAATGGCAACGCAGCAGTACAATTTTAGATTTTCTGACCCAACAGGGGCATTTTCTTTAAAGATTGCTTATGGTTACCCTCAGTTTAATTGTCAAGAATGGCTTAAAACTTGGAAAATAAAATCTCACTTCAATACCATTAAAATCACATTGTTAGAACATTGTATACTCTGTTTTCAGAGAATTAGGAGTTGAAGAATGAGTCAAACTCTCCTTCTAAACATGACTTAACTATATTTGTTCAGTGTTTAATGACTGAATGTGTCATTTAGACCAAAGAGCCACCAATTCCAGGCCCTGGGTAAAATCCAGACCTCGAAGTCTCCTATTATTCCAAGAGTACATTTCCAAATATTTTATTTCCTTAATTTGTCTCATGTGCTAGTTTTGTCCCAGGCAGGTTTCGTTCCACTCCACATTCAAACAAGAGCCTTCAGTCTCACAATCTCTCATCTCCCCTCCAATTTGTTTTGGCTGATCGCCTCCCACTGTGACCACACTATTTCTCATGCTTGCACAGTGGATGCTATATGTCACTGCTGTTTGCAAGGGAGCACTTGAACGGGTAGGTTCATTTGGAAGGGAGCAGGGCAAAAGGACAGAACTCACAAGGAGGAACTCCACAATCCTGACAGTCCATTACTGACTCCCTTACTGTGGAGTGATAACATAAAACCCCTACACGTCACAAGATCCTAAGGAAGTATTGTGGTCCTTCCTTCCCATCCCTATAAAATTCATGTCATCCTGTAACAAGGCTGCCAAAATGCTAATCTAATTTTTCACCAGTGGAAGTTTAAGTGTATGCATGGTAGAACTCCTGTATGTCTTTGCTCTACAATAGTCAGAACATCCCAGAGACTTTAGCCTAAGGTCTTGGTATCATACCTTAAGAAGACTACTCCTGCCTGGAGAAATGCCAGAGAGGTGAAGGGCCTCACTGACATTCCAAGAGAAATAACGAGGGGACACACTAACACTAGATAAGAGAAAATTGCCAAAGAGTTATCTCCAAATATCCTCAGGGCAGCCCTGAATTCAGCAAGCTTCAAGGAGGCATCACTTTGCATTGTCTAAATGGGAGAAGCCAGACTTTGGTGATTATTAGGAATCAGATAGCAGCTCAACATGTCGCAAAGTAGGCAAGAACATAAGAAGTGGCTAAAAAAAGAAGGGGTAGCTCTCCAAGTGAACTAGTTTCTCATCCCTTGGAAGGCTTCAAGCAGGAGAGCAGCAGTGTGAGAGACGGGGGTTGAGAGAACAGGCTGAGCCACTCTGCCTGAGTCTGCAGTCTTGGAAGTCTGCAGTCTTGGAAACACTGCTCTTTAGTTTCCTTTCAGTGTAAATGGAATAATAATACCATCTATCTTACATGGGTTTATGATAATTCCTTTATACACGAAACAAAGATAGATAAATTTGTAGCACAAACTAAATGCTCAATAAATGTTTGTAAATATTTTTGAAATGCCAGAACTGAGGAAAAATCTGGTGCAAATGAAAAAAAAAAACATACGGAGGATTGAAGAACTGCACTGAGGGTTATAACAGACCCTCAAGCTACCTTTAAGCCCCTCTGTGGTCTGCTCTCCCTATTATCTTTACTCAATTGCAAAGTATTACAGGGTAGACAATGCTTTAAAAGTATACTAACCCGCTGTCAGGAAACATGAAGCAGAGTACCATTATACAACCAAAGTGCCAAGGCGTTTTAGTGGGCTCTGACTGCATTGCACATATACTTATGAAATAGCACAATTTAATTTTTTTTAATGTTTATTTATTGGGGAGAGGAGGGAGACACAGAATCAGAAGCAAACTCCATGCTTTGAGCTGTCAACACAGAGCCCCACACGGACTTCAAACCCACAAACCATGAGATCACGACCTAAGCTGAAGTCGGATGCTCAACCAACTGAGTAACCCAGGCGTCCCTAGAAAGTGCTGTTTAAGTAAGTTTGATAGCCACTTAAAAAGCCTATCAGTTGAAATTATTGCACATGGCCATTTCAAGCATTAAACCGATACAAAAAAGTTACATTCATTTGTTAATTTACTCATTACAATTTTTGAAAACAATTTAGATATTGAACTTCCATGTTTTTTATTTATTCAATAAAATAAAATACAGAAAATATCATAGTGTTTCTCATCAAGCTTCACAGAGACCCCAACATTACTTCCAGATAATGTATGCTGATTAAAGATAATGATTTTCTACAGACATCATGATGTTAAAATATATGAGAGGTACTAGATTCAATGGTCATTTTAAATCATTTTATTTTTTTAAAACCCTTTACTAAATTCCAATGTATAATTGGCATAAGGCCAAGTGGCATAAGTTTGGTCAGCTACATTCCTTCAAAGGAAATTCATAGTTTTTAAATTATGTGAAAACCGCCTTGTATTGATCTTTCATGGTATCAGCTGTGACCTCCTGTTGGGCAGAAAGAATTAACCTCGATGGATGGAAATGGTCTAAAATGCAAGTTTCTTCTTCTATTCTTATGACTCAGTGATAGTCAATTCCAGACAAGTCCATATTTATGTGTAACTGAGGATCACTTTTTAGGTAAGTTACTGTCCTTAACTAAACGTAATATTTGTAAATAAAAATTGAAGCTTCCCCGGTACTTACTGTGGGTTTTTCCTGTTCTGAAGTTTGGATCCCAGACAATATTTAGTGGTATTGCTGAGCTGCTATTGTGTGGTACTCACAAACATCACTGGACATCTTGTAGTGTTTAAGAAGGCAGAGTTTTGTATCTGTATCTGTCTTGATTTGGAAGTATTTTCTAGTGGCTTTTCTTGCTTTTTAATAAATTCTGTTTTTTAACTACCCTGAACAAATTTTGTTTAGAGTCTGACTTTTTGTTTTTATCATAAATATCCCTCTTTCCGCCACCAACATAGAAAGTGTAAATGGGAGGCTTAAGAGGACTTTGAGCACCTGAATGTATTATCATCAAAAGAGTTTGGGAGTAAAGTGAAAGAACACTGAAACTGGAGTCAGAATAATTTACTCTTAACGTACTTTAGACAATTTAAGTAGCCCCACTGAATCTATTTTCCCTAAAGTAAAAAGAGCGATAATGTCCCTATTATCAATTCATTACAAACAAAGAGAGAAATGAAGAATTATATAATTCTGTAGAAGGCTGGTGATATGAGTTATATCTACGTGAGTTTTTAATGATTCATTTAGTCTAGTAATACTACAGTTCTGGATTCACAAAGGAGCTACCAAACAGAAGCCATGGTAAATAATTTCCAGTAAAAACACATGACATGAACCAGCTCTCCTTTAATCATTTTCTCCCTGAATACCCACCGACAATCGGCTAGCTGTGATGCAGGCATTTATTTATAAATACATTGAGGCAAAGAATATAATGACTGGAGAGCAGCAATGTGGCTGAGAAAGGTTATTTAATATAAGTCATCCGGGGTTTATTGCTGAATTTATTTGATTAACTGCAGAAGTCTGTTAAGATAAATTAAATAAAGTCTAATGGAACCAGTCAAAGCCAAAGTTAAAAAAAAGTGAATGAAAGGCAAATAACATCATTTGCAAAAAGGGAAGACATACAAATTAATTTCTAGATACTCACATTGTGATTAGCAGAATACTTTAATACTCAACATGAAACCACAGGGATGATCAGAAATAAAAAACACTTAGCAGATACTGATGAAAATAAAGATACAAACGTACAGTGAAAATAGTTGCAAAACTGAAAATAAGAGAACTGCAATCACACCATAGGCATGGTGATGTGAGATACTGTCAGTCAGGACTCTGGACGGGCTGACAGATGCACTCAATGTCTATCGCCAAAATATTAGCACTCTTATTGGTCACAATATTCTTGGTGCTTTGAATTCTGTGAGAATGGTGAAGACTGTCGGTTATCCAATTAGACATAGAAGCAACTTAAAGAGAGATGTCTTCTACAGCAAACTTTAAGCATTTATTCCTCAGTAAACAGTACCTAGCAGCCTTTCCAGATGAAGTAAAAAGGAGGAAAGGTAACGTTATGTGGCTGGCAGCTTCAGCGCTGCCTGGGAACATTTGTTATTCTTTCTTACCAGGACTGTTTCCTCTGGTGGACGCTAGCACGGCCATATAGGCAGATTTGTGAGGAAGAGCACGTAGCTGAGGGAAACTTTCTAAACCTACTTGGAGGAGGTTGATTTTCTATTGTTAAAGAAAATTGGGAAAAAGAAAGGAAGAAAAGTCTTTATCATTAACTTCAGTTTACCTATTCCTAGGTAACAGCCAAGCTGCTTGACTCTTTCTTGAAATACAGAATCGTCTGAAGTTACGTGTACAATAAGGGTGTACCACATGGTGGAAAAGGGTATAGGACTAGTGATTACAGAAAAATAAATTTTTCTTATTCATTGTATACATTGTTTGAAAAGAGCAAAATCCATCACATGGTGTTCAAATAAATAAAAAAATAGTCTATTTTGACCAAAGGATCCTAAAGATCAGGGATGTCACTTACATGGACCGCTTGTGTTTGGAACATATGCTAAGTCACAGCTCGATTACCTGATTAATTGGTAATTTTTGCTGGATTGGCAAGAAATCTAAAATTGCAACTCAAAAGGGTTTCTAATATTCTGTTTTAAAATATTTTTAAAATCTAAAGAAAAAAAATCCCAGTGTTTTGAAGATAAATAGAATAGCTTTCTTGTATAGGATACAATTTAGTAAAGAATCGATGTTTCTGGGGCACCTGAGTGGCTCAGTCGGTTGAGTGTCCAACTTTGGCTCAGGTCAGATCTCACGGTTCATGGGTTCGAGCCCCGCATCAGGCTCTGTGCTGACAGCTAACTCAGAGCCTGAAGCCTGCTTCAGATTCTGTGTCTCCCTCTCTCTCTGACCCTCCCCTGCTCATGCTGTCTTTCTCTGTCCCTCAAAAATAAATAAAAAAACATTAAAAAAAAAGAATTGATGTTTCCAAAGCCATGGGGCTGGATGCCATTTTGAGATTCCAACTTCTTTTTTTCTTTGCCTGTCAAACAGTTAAAGGGCTCTACGTGGGATCATTCCAGGAAAGACATGAGATAGGGTGAAAAGGAGGAAGATATTTACCCAAAGAAAACAAATACACAATTTGAGAAGATACATACACCCCTATGTGTACTGTAATATTATTTACAACAGCCAAGATATGAAAGCAACCCAACTGTCCAGTGATATATGAATGAATAAAAAAGATGTGACACACACACACACACACACACACACAAAGGAAAATTACTAAGTCACAAAAATATGAGATCTTGCCATCTGTGACAATATGGATGGACCTAGCAGATATTATGCTAAGTAAAATAAGTCAGACTGAGAGAGACAAATGCCATATGATTTTACTTATGTGCAAAATCTTAAAAAACAAAACAAAAAACCCAACCAACAAAAGCCCAGGCTCTCTTTTTTTTAAGATTTATTTATTTTTTAAAGAGAGAGACAGAGTGCAAGCAGGGTAGGGGCAGAGAGAGAGACACACACAGAATCCAAAGCAGGCTTCAGCCTCTCAGCTATTAGCACAGAGCCCAATGCAGGGCTCGAACTCATGAAATGTGAGATCATGACCTGAGCTGAAGTTGGACACTTAACCAAGTGAGCCACCCAGGCACCCCCAAAAAACACAGACTTTTAAATACAGAGAACAAATTAATGGTTGCTGAGGAGAGGGGAGGCTGGTGGGAGAATGGGCAAAATGGGTGAAGAGGAGTGAGAGGTATGGGCTTCCAATGATGGAATGAATAACTCATGGGGATAAAAGTACAGTACATGGAATAAAGTCAATGGTATTGGAACAGTGTTGATGACAGATGGTAGCTATACTTGTGGGGAGCAGAGCATAATATAAAAGGTGTCCAATCACCATATAGCACACCTGAAACTAATGTAACACTGTGGGTCAACTTCGCTTCAGCACTAATAAGAATGATATTTCAAAGACAATCTTCATCACTTAAGTCAATACAGTAAAGCCTTGGTTTGCAAGCCTAATTCATTCTGGAAACTTGCTTGTAATCCAAAGCACTTATTTATCAAAGGTAATTTTAAGAACCATTGGCTCAGTCATAATCATGGGACATTCAGCATCATGTACTACTTGTACTGCAAGATATCACTCATTTATCAAGTGAAAATTTATTACAAACATTTGCTTGTCTTATGGAACACTCACAGAGCAAGTTACTTGCAATCCAAGGTTTTAATGTTCTTAAAAATTGCATATTTGAAGATGGGGTAGTAAGATTAAAAGCATTCTCAACTTAAAACAAATTTGTTTACATTTATTTATTATTGAGAGACAGAGGATGAATGGGGTAGGGACAGAGAAAGAAGGAGGGAGACACAGAATCCAAAGCAAGCTCAAGGCTCTGAGCAAGCTGTCAGCACAGAGCCTGACATGGGGCCTGAACCTGCGAACTATGAGATCATGACCTGAGCCAAAGTCAGTCACTCAACCAATTGAGCCACCCAGGTGCCCTGCATTCTCAACTTTAAATTTACCTTAAAAAGGTTAAATTGACTTGTTAATGAGTTTGACTTAATATGTAGAATAAAGTAAATGTTTAGAGACTGTCATAAATAGGTTTTTTTAATGAAAGAAAAGAAAGCAAGGGGTGCCTGGGTGGCTGAGTCAGTTAAGCGTCTGACTTCAGCTCAGGTCATGATCTCATGGTTCATGGGTTCAAGCCCTGTGTAGGGCTCTGTGCTGACAGCTCGGAGCCTGGAGCCTGTTTCAGATTCTGTGTCGCCCTCTCTCTCTGCCCCTCCCTTGTTTGCACTCTCTTTCTCAAAAATAAATAAACATTAAAAAAATTTTTTAAAGCAAAGGATAAAATAAAAGACATAGGAACGTAGGTATTAATAGAATGTATAAAACAGTGACTAAAGTAGGTCTAGTCATATTGCTTATGATGATGTTAATAAATTCAGCCACTTAAAATATAAAGCTTCCTATTTACATTTAAAAAAATAATTTCTCATGCATGTTAGAAGACAGATACCTAACTACAAAGATGGTTTTGGGCATCCAATACTGCCATTTCCTGAAACCCCACTGTGGCGTCATAAAGACAGCAACCTGGGTGGCGCAGGTGCTTGAGCTCCCACTTGGCTCAGGTCGTGATCTCAAGGGTCATGAGCTGGAGCCCTGCATTAGGCTCTGTGCTGACAACTCAGAGCCAGGAGTCTGCTTCACATTCTGTCTCCCTCTCTCTGCCTCCCCCCCACATTCTCTCTCTTTCTTTCTCTCTCCCCTTCAAAGATAGATAAAAGAATTTTTAATAAACCTACAGTTTTATTAAGACAAAAATAGACAATGTGATATGAAATTGACATTTAAACATTTTCCCAGAAACCTAACACTACAGCATTCAAAGGACTTCTTCTCAAGCCCCCTCTATGATGCCAAAACAAGTAGAATTCCTTCCCTCCCCACTTGAAACCCACAGTCAGATGTGACAGGAGCAGGTACTCGGGAGAGTTAATTCTTGTCATCTTTTATGTCCTCATCCTCTGAGGGGTAAGAATGCCACGTCAGCTTTTCCTCATAGAAGGATGTGACCACCTATGGGCACTTGACATTGGCTTCCTTGGCAGGGACTAGGTCAGCCTCATCAGAATCCTTCCATTCATCAGGAACATGAGTTCTCCCCTAGAGTCTGTAGCTCCAATAATCTGCTCTGGCTCCAAAGCCCAGGCTTTTCTGACTCTTTCTTCTTTGGTTTGCTCTCCTCTCCCTTATCTTCAGAATCAGAGTCAGCTTTGAGCCTTCCCCCTCTCATTTATCTGTCTCATGTGCTGTTTTCTGTGACTGTAGAAATTCGGCAGAGATCAAGGCAATCCAGGTTCTCTTCATGCTCCCGTGTGTGATCCTCACATGGGAATCCCTTCCAGTTTAGGAGATGCTCCATTTTGCCCTTTACCACTGGATGGTTAAGAACTTTTTCCACCACATATTCCTCTTCCTCCTCTTCTAGCACCTCCTCCACTTTCTTCTTATTTTGTTTTTTCCGCTTAGTGCCCGCCAGCTTTCTGGTCTAAAGGGTGACTCTGCTCAGAGCAGCACCCAAGGGCCCCAGAGGAATCAGTGTTGTGCTAATGGTGTGATGTGTAGGGCACACCTCGGAGGTGGTGCCCAAAAAAGCAACAAGCCAGTGGGCTTAGTCTAGCCCCTCCCTGAAGCGGCATACCGCAGGCCCTGGCCAACAGCTCTCCCCTCAGACCTAAAGAAAAACATTTTTAAAAGGACATGATTTTAGGGGTGTGTGGGTGGCTCAGATGGTTAAGCAGCTGACTTCAGCTCAGGTCAGGATCTCATGGTTCTTGGGTTCAAGCCCCGCATTGGGTTCTGTGCTGACAGCTCAGTACCTGGAGCCTGTTTCAGATTCTGTCTCTCCCTCTCTATCTGCCCCTCCACCACTCATACTGTCTCTCTCTCTGTCTCAAAATAAAATAAAATAAAATAAAATAAAATAAAATAAATTTTAAAAAGGCATGATTTTAGTATACATATAAATATGCAAAAGATGGAGGAAAGAGGAATAGAAACAACATAAACAGGACTTTACAGCCTGGAAAGGACGTAAGTCAGTGCTTTGTCCTAATGTGTAGTATAGACTCTTCAAAAGACTCAGGAATTAATGTCAACAGGTAGCTTTGGGAGACAGGGAGGTGGCTGGGAAGTGGGAGGTTGGACGGGAACAGACGTCTGCCTAGATCCATTCTCCCACTCTGCCCTAGGTCTACCCACCCCTCGCCCTAAGGGATGTCTAAGGGCCCACTTTCTGGAAACTTGAGAGAGAGGGTCTCTGAACTGTGGGACACCAGGAAAAGTGATGGCAGGTGTGCTATAAGAACAACAACCCAGGGAGACCAGGGGACACCTGCCACTTGCCCAGTGAGAACTCTAAACTGGAAATCCGATCACCCCAAGAGAAGATGAGTAAAGAGACTGACCCAAAGGGAGTCCCAGCCGATGGCCTGGTTTAACAATCCTTCTGTGAGTCTCGGGATCGATAGGCCCCGTCGCAAACACTCACGCGTGTGCACCACGCTAGCGCGCACACACACACAGTTTATATTCAGATTTTTGGGCTCTTCACTCTTAAATATAATAAAGAAACCATAATTCTCAAGCATTTTAGGAAAGTCTCCAGTATGAAAAATAAGAGACCAAACAAACAGAAAACAAAAACAATTTGGGAGAGAAGGAAAAAAGGCCATATCAATAATCTACAGGAGGTACTGAATCGGAGACCCAAGTATACAAATAATATATTATTCAAAGAAATGCATATTACATCCATAAAGACATCTAATTTTAATATGCTTAATGGAGGTTATGAACAATAGTGATTCCTGCTATAAAAGGTATGAAATATATTACCAAAGCCTTGTAGGAAATAAATCTACTTTAATAAAGAGACCTAAAACTTTTGTGCATTTATGCCCAGAAAACACAATTCTAGAAAATTACCTCAAGCAAATAATTTTACATGCACACAGTGATATATATATATATATATATATATATGCAATTTATGCAATATGATGTTAAATTAAAAATCGTTTATGTGCTATACTCTCAGTTTTGAAGAGAAAAGTTTGGGTATGTGTGCATATGTGTTTATATATATTAATAATTAATAAATGCTAAAAGATAAAAAGACTGAAAATTATATCAGAATTTTAGTTGTGTTTATTTCTGAGTTATGGGGTTATAGGTGAAATTTATTTTCATTTTTACACTTTTCATTCATGTTCTACTAATTTTTAAAATCAGAAATAGTATTATTCCAAATAGGAAGTTGAAATCCTCTTCAATGGAATTGGCAAGTGACAAATATGGAATGAATAGTTCTCTGAGGCATTCGATTGCTATTATAGACTTAGTCTTCCTACTGGCAGAAAAAGTCCAAAATAACCAATAAAACTTGTTCACACAACTGTGCTGACAATGATATTAATGCCTAGAACAACACAGCAGTTAACTAAGGGAAAACCATGCTGGGTTCAACTCGATGAGAACCAGAGGAGGGTAAAAGCAAATGGAAAAAGATGAAATTGACAGGGAAACTGAACGCTAAATTCAAGCTCCCAGCCTGGGTGGGCAGTTTGGGCGGGAAACTACCCTCTCCAGAGTTTGGGTTCTCTGACCACAAGTGGAACAAGGATTGGCAGAGAGGCCAGAATGAAGCAAGTAGCTATAAAAGTGTTCTGCCCTGTGAGTACCACCCTGAAACATAATTAACCACCCGAACAAAGGAAAACAGTGCCCAGGGTTTCTCCATTCAGGAAGCAAATCTAAGAAGCAGGAACTGGAGCCATGTGCCAACACTTCCCCAAGATCAGAGGCCAAGAAAATAGCATAATATCTGAAAAACAAATCTGGTCAGCTTTTCATAAGACTTTCTAACTCAACTATTTTGAATTGGCAGTATATTTCCAGGGATCTAAGTATTGGTTCTATCCTAAAACTATGAGACTTTTATCAGGTTATTTTTACTTGGTAACAGACTTTACTAAAGTATATGAGTTATTATTTCTGATGCTGAAGTCAATCTATCTGGATTGTGGGAGTATCCCTGCTACTTGCTTTTTATTAATTCATTTGAGCATTCACCCATCCAACCATTCAGCTGCTGTTCTATATATACAGAGTATTTATTACGCCTAGGCATTAAATAGTATATAAAGACACACAAGTCATAAGCACTCTTCCCCAAATCTAGTGGAAGGAGGAAGATATTAACATATAAAAGCAATGAAAGCTCTTTATTAGTCAAGATAGGAAAGACTATGTTGCAGTAATTGAAAAGAACCACCTTATAGTTCATTAGCTGCATGGTTAAGGTTTATTTATCAGTCATTAAAGCCTAAAAGAGAAAGAAGTTCTCAGAAACAAAGCTTTGCCAAACTGTGACTAAAGAATCTAGGATGGTTTCAAAACATGGCCTCCAAACTTGCTGCCAAAGGACAAAGATAGAAGAGGCACATTTGCTTTTAAATATCTCAGATTAGAAGTGACGTGTTGCCTTTTACAGTTTCATTGATCAGAACTCCATAACTGTTTTTAGGTTGGCTTCTCTGAGAAACAGATCCTGTACCAAGTATTTAAATCCAAGTTATTTATTTAGGATGCAATCTCCCCCCCAAATCAGTAATGGATGAGAGAAAGAAGAAAGCCAAATATGAGTGCACTTTACTCATTTATGATGGGCTGTTCCATTAGATATGGTGAGGTAAAAAGAGATGTAAAAGTCATGGGCATTCCACATCTTGAAAGTGAGGCAGCTCTAGTGCCCAAAGCAAAAGTCTGAAGTTCAAAGTGTCAGCCGTTACCAGCAAGGTATGTCAAAGCTGCAGCATGGACACACGGACTAGTCAAAGAGAGCCAAGGGAATGAGCAGAGCAACAGCGGTGTCTACTGCAGGTTGCAAAAAATTCAAGGGGAGCCAGAAAATATTGTATTCCTGTGTACCAATGAAGAGGAAAGTTCATGGTAAACACATGGGTGGATTTGTCATATTATTTCAGATATATCATATAAATAGAGAGGAATCCTATGATAACTTTGTTGTAATGAGCCTGACAATGGACGGTTGACTCTTGTTATTTTTCTAGACACTGAGACTATGATTAGTGACCCAGGAAGTAATGGATATTCAAGGTGTACCATGTGATTTAATTACATATACATTGTGAAATGATTACCACTACCAAGTACTTTAATACATCTATCATCTCACGTAATCACCTTCGTGTATGTGAAGATCTACTTTCCTAACAAATTTCAAGTTTAGAGTATTATTAACTCTAGTTACCACGTTGAATATTAGATTCTCAAAACTTATTCAGTTTACAACTGAATGTTTGTACCCTTTCACCAACCCTCTCCATTTCCCCTCTCCTGACTCCTGGCAAAGACCTTTCTACTTTCTGTCTTTATGAATTCAACATTTTTAGGCTGCACATGTAAATGAGATTATGTAGTATTTATATTTCTGTGTCTGCCTTATTTCACTGAGCATGATGTCTTCCAGCTTTATCCATATTGTCACAAATGGTAGGATATCTTTCTCCTATATGGCTGAATAATATTCTACTGTATATATACAGCACATTTTCATCTCTCAATGGATACATCAATTATTGCCATATCTTGGCTATTGTGAATAGTGATCCAATAAACATGAGTAAGCAGATATATTTTCAACATAATAATTTTATTCCTTTAAGATATATACTCAGAAGCAAGATTGCTGGTAGTTCATATAATCTAGTTTTCATTTTTTCAAAACCTTCATACTGTTTTTCATAATAGCCATGCAAATCTACCTTCCACCAATAATGTAAAAGAGTTCTGTTTTCTCCACACCCTCACCAAAACTTACTGTCTCCTGACTTTTTGATAAAAGACATCTTAACAGCTGTGAAGTGATATCTCATTGTGGTTTTGGTTTGCAATTCCCAAATGACTAGTGGTACTGAGCATTTTTTCAGATATATGTATGCCTTCTTTGGGGAAAATGTCTATTTAGGTTCTCTACCTAATTTTTAATCATGTTATTTGTATTTTTTTCTATTGAGTTTTATTAGCTCTTTATAGGTTTTAAATATTAACCCTTTATTAGATAAATGGAATGAAGATATTTTCTCCCATTCAGTAGGTTGCCTTTTCATTTTGTTTATCATTTCCTATGCTGAACAGAGCTTTTTTAATGGAGTCTCATTTATTTTTGCATTCGTTGCCTGGATTTTGGTGAAATATCCAAAAAAATCATTGCCAATACCAATGTCAACAGCTTTTCCTCTATATTTTTGTAGGAGTTTTACAATTTCATTTCTTACACTTATCTTTTTAATACATTTCGAGTTTATGGTTTTGTGTATGATGTAAGATAAAGGTCCAATTTCCTCCTTGTACATGTGGACACTGAATTTTCCAAACACAATTTATGAGGAGACTATCCTTTTCTTACTATCTGTTCTTGCTGCCTTTATCAAAGATTAGTTGAGAGTATTTACATGGGCTTATTTCTGGGATCTCAATTCTCTTCCAAACCCTGATACCAATGAATTATTGTTATCTTAAGAATATTCCCACAGTCATTAGCTTTATGACTCAGTAAACACTTATGTTTAACTAATAATTAGCAATCATTCGTTAAGCTCCTAAAGCATTCTAGACTCCGAGATCCACTTAAATATAAGACTCTCACTCTCATGGTGGTTGTAGAAATAATGGTCCTATTGTACTTGGATCTCTCATCTCTAATTATTTCTTTATCTAAAAAAAAATCACTGTACACACTGAAATGCTTTATTTCATTATATTAAAATGGAAAGTTTACACATGGAGACTGCACAGTACCCTGTACATATGCTACACTATTTGTCCTTAAGTCTAGGGATTTCCTTTACTTGGCATGAATTATGGGAGAGGGGCCTAACACCCAGACTGAGGGAGTTATTCTAGCTTATGGTGGTGTTGGAGAGAAAAGTGCATAAACCAGAGGATGTCATTAGACCAGTGACAATGGAGGAGAAAATATCCAGTGCTGACAGCCTGCTCACTTGCAAGCTGATTGGTGTCAACATGCTGAGCGGTACAGACAGAACGGCTTAGGAAGGAGTTTGCTGCATCTGGTGAGAAAGGAAGTGTAGCAACAAAAAGAGAACAAAATATTTCATGTCTGTGTTTGCTCCACCTAGGAAAAGCAGACACAATGAATCTACAGTATGTATGGAGAAGGAACTAACCACATGTATTAATACAGTCTTTGTGCCTCAGCTGTAAAACAGGTTCTGGGCTTGTAGTTAAAGTGGCTGCACAGATGGGGCCTTTTCCCCTTTCTTTGCAATATTCCATATTCTAATTATGACTTGTGCTGCTTCTGGCACAAAAACAAGGCCACTGATGTGGCCCCAAGAGTAGGCATGATAAAAAGCCAGGCCCGTGAACTCATGTGACTGCTCTTTTCCACTTCCTTTCTCCTCCCTGGGTTAACTCAGTCTGTTTTGTTTTTTTTTTTTTCTTTCTTTCTTTCTTTTTTTTTTTTTTTTTTTTGGACAGCATTTGGAATTCTTCAAGCTGTCTCTGGTTGCTTTTCACTCACTGAAGAAAGAAGATCTAGTCTTCAGAAGTAACTCTATAGTTACTGGCAGGAGAGGCAGCAGAGACTGATTAACAAATGTGGCTCAAAAATCCTGCAAGCATATAAAGTGCCAATAACTGATCAGAGTAAAAAGGAACCTGTACGGGCTAATGGAACGGTACAGATTTCTACATAAATTCCAGCTGCAAAATATACATCATGTATGACAGGCTCCTCACTTCTTACAGTGCTCCATTTTGGCCCCAACTGTTACATTATCCATTTTAGTCCAATTAATAAATATCACTAAGCAGGATGTTCCAAGTCATTATTCTATCTCTGTCTTTACTAGAAGAGCCTTGAAAGTTTTGTGTTCTACTTAAATTGAGGGTTGGGCTATTGAGTATTAGATAATATATTGAATTTCACCTTAACATTTCATTAAACCTTTATGGAGAATGAATACTCTTAAAAATAAGTGATTATCATGTAAGTTGTATAGCTTAAATATAGGAAAGACTCCTTCACAATTGGTACTCATGTTTTAGCTCCTTGAATGTACTAACACAATTCTCAGGTAGAATCTTCTATTTCACTGCAATCTTTTTGAAGCACTTAAAAGGAGTTTTTATCTTTTTTGTATCTTGTCGTCATTCTTTCCTGCCCCCCAGCTTCCCAGTACCAGTTTCTTCCTTTTCTGGAGAGGAAACAAGTGCGGGAGTTTTGAGGGCAGATTATGCATCAGAGTGTAAGAAGAGCAGAGTGGCCATGTAACCAGAATGGAGCAACCAGCAAAGAAGACCACAGAAATATAGACAGGACCAGACTATGGAGATCAATGTAAAGGCTTCGGATTTTACTCCTGGTGAGATGAGTAGCCACTGGGATGTTTATGTGGAACAGTGGCATGTTTGAATGTATGCTGTGGAAGTCAGCTGTATTGATTAAAAAAAAAAAAACTACTAGGGCAACACAGGGGAAACCAGCTAGAAGGATATTATAATTCTCCATTCAAGAAATGATGATGACTTGGACTAAATTCATAGAAGTAAAGGAAGTGCAAAATGTCTGCATTGTAGATGTATTTCAGAGGTAGAGTGAGCAGTATTTTGTGATGGATTGAAAGCAGGTTATGAAAGGAAGAAAGAGAAACTGACGCCAGAGATTTGGGCCTGAGCAAATGGAAGTGTGGAGTTGCAATTACTGACATGGAGAAGGCTCTGTGAGGAGCAGGTTTGGTGGAAAGGGTTAGTGTGTGATTTTGGAATTGCTAGGTTTGAGGTGCCTATTAGGCATCTAGATGGAGAGAATTTAAGTTGAGAAAAGAAGTCTGGGATGGAGATATCCACTCAGGTGTTGTCAGTAGAAAAATTATTTCTGAAATCATGAAAAAGATGAAACTGTAAAATTAGTGAGTATAAAGATAGAAGGGAAGAATGTGAGGACTTAGCTCTGGGGCATTCCAATAATTCACGGTTAGGAAGATTAAGAGAAATCTACAAAGGCGCTGTAGAAGGAGAAGACAGAAAAAAAAGGAAAAACCTGAAGGGTATAATATCCTGGAATTCACAGGGGGAAGCTTTCAAGGAAAAAAAAAAAAAGCTATCAAATTTTGATTCTGGATCAAGTGACACACCACACAAAAATTGATTAGGATTTATCAGTATGGAGGTCATTGGTGATTTAATAAAAGCTATTTCATTAGAGTGATTACTTCAAAACTTGAGTTTTAACGGTTTAAGAGAGAAAGGTAGGAGAAGAATTGGGAACTGTTAATTTAGACAGCATTTTGAAAGTTCTTATATAAAAATGAATGAGAAATTCAGTGGTAACTAATTGGGGACAGGGTCAATAAAATCATTGTTTTAGGTCAGAGAAATAAGAGCATGTTTGTATCCTAATACAAATGATGCTGTAAAAAGTGGAGGGAAATGATACAGGAAGAACAATGTCTAGAAATAGAAGAGAAAGCCAAGTGGAGGTACGGTCTTTAGATAGGAACACCCTTAAGTCAAACACTGTCAAAGAAACAGATGTAAGTAGGAGCTTGTGGAAGCTCTCTTCTGCTTGTTTCTATTTTTTCTGGAAGCAAGGTCATCAGCTGGGAGCTAGGATTTAAAAGGAAGTATTAGAAGTTTGAGAAGAAAAGAAAAAGTAGGAAGTATTTTTCAGGGAGAGTGGGAGAATGAATGGACTAGGGAAACATAATATGATTGCCAGGCAGCATTAAGAGCCCACTTGAGATTAGAGATCATAAATTTAAAGGAAGACAGTCATTATGGTTGTGATTTTCTGCAGTCGTATTCAGCTGTATGGGAGCAGATGTGGGGTAGGTAGAGAGATGGATTTAACCATGGATTAACTGTGGATGAAATTCTGTAAGACAAATACAATCCAAGGAAGGAGGGAGTAATTATAATGATGGGTCACGGGATGTAAATTGGTGAACAAGAAAGGGAGTTCAGAGGGTGACAATGAAAAAGTGGTGTGATCAATTGATTTTAGCCCTGGTAGAATATAAATATCTGTGAATTAGAAAACAAAAGATAATGGTCATGGAGACAGATTCCTCAAATTGAAAGTTTTGGAAATTAAGAGTTGTCAGTACAAAGAATTATCTGATAAATCCTGGGTATTGATTGTCCTGTGTTGATAGAAGATGACCCTTTGGGGCGGGGAGGTGCTGAGGTCAAGACACTGAAAAGCCAGATTTAAGTAATATCTACATAGAATTTGCAAGTGACCAAGGATAAAAAAGGAGTAGTTTAGGACACAATGATTTTTATCTCTTGGAGGGAAAAGGGAGAATGACCTGGAGGTCAGTAAATGAGTGCAATAAGGATGGGTAACACAAGCTCACAGCATGAACTTTAAAACTGGATGGATTGTTGAAAGAAGGAAAGATTGCCCAGAAAAGGCAAACGGCATTTGCCCCATCTCTAGGACCTGTGTTCTGAGAATGTGCAAGAGAGAAAGCCACTGATTAAGAGGGCTTTTGAAGAACAGCCTCTGTAAGGAAGAACCAGTTTGTAATGGGAGCGGTTCTCAACCTTGGCTGCTCATCTCATGAACAGTTTAGACAGAGGATTGATGGACTGACAGAGGATAGATTTATTTAAGATAAATAGTTTCCAGTTTCCCTGTTTAAACTTTCCCCCCAAAATTCTAACAGACGGTCTACTATATGTTTAAAACAAGTAATTTTTCAGTCAATTAAATTACATGAATGACATTACTTCCATCTTCTTTATGCAGTGAGAAAACTAACCACCGTCTTGCACATTAATCAGTTGATATTATCTCAGAGGAACTGATGAAATGTCTTTAGGCAGGAAATGATCTCATTTATACATTTTTTTAGTATCAAAAGGGAATTTTCCAACAATAATAAAGTCTAATTCTTCTTCAAACGTTACAGTGAAGGTATAGGATTGAATAGGTATAGGGGCTCGATTCTGAGAAGGCAGCTGCTATCAACTGCAAAGGCCCTGCAGCCACACAGAGCTCAATGTCTACGCAGCACCGATCTTTCGGGCACGATACTCAAGAAGACCCACAAGCACAATGTGAGTCTACCACATTAGGGGGAAATGCTGCATTTATTTCTCTCCTAAAGATGTCATGGCATACAATCTATGGTGAATTAACAGACACATGGTGGTAGTAACAAATTCAAGTGCTTAATAATAAGAGATAAGAGAACCAAATCAAACATTTTTAAGACTGGATATTTTATCATTTTAAAGTTTATTCATTTATTCCTTCAGACAACATGTTTTGAGGGTCTAATCTGTGGGAGGCACTCTGCTGGCTAATGGGCACACAGCAGGAAATGGACTCTTAACTTCCCAAAGGTTACAATCTTGCTTCAGCAAACTAAAATGCAGCCCACAGAATGGGAGAAGGTATTTGCACAATTCACAATCTTCTTCCTGCTTGTGAAGAATATTTTTCACTTACCACTCAAAAAGGCACGATTCATGTGTATGTCCTGATAACTATAGAGGGCAGGGATTACTTTCATTTGGATATTTACTCCTCAATTTATTTCCTGACACCTCTTGTGAAGACTTGAGATACATAGGAGTCTTACAAAATTTGGAATGAAAAACCACAAACTCAGAGAAAACTAGTTTTCTTAGTAAATCTCTCATGATTGTTGTGACCTTAAAAATCAAGAATAAACATTTCTGTCACCCCTAGTGAGGGTGGACGCAGCTAAAATCAACTCAGGTTGTTGTTTTTTAACATAAATACTAAAAAGAATGGATTAGATGAATTAAAAATAGAAAGAGATTTGAGGATTGAAAAAAAATTTTAATGCATCTGATCATAATTCTTCTGAGAAGAGAAACAAAATAGAGTAATGTTGCAGAAAGAAATGAAAATCCCAACGCAACCCAGAGAAGGAAGAAGAGCTTCTCTTAAAGTATAAATGGGTCTTTGTTGGATTTTAACAAGCCCTCGAAGGACAGATTCCTGGAGATGTCTGAAGTTCTTCATTTAATGTGAAAATACTTTACACTTTCCCTTGAACAAAGAAATCACCCCACTGGCTAGGAGCCAGAGCCTGCACATTTTTTGAGGCACCACAGGAAAAGAGAAAAGAAGAAAGAAGGCCAGCACTTGCACATTCACCCTGAGGGAAGAATGTGACCCACTTCCCAGAGTTCTAAGCGGTGGCAGTTCTGGATCCTGATTAATGAGCCCGTCCCTGCTCCTCTCTCTGCTGTCCCTCTGCTGCTCTACAGTTTCAGTTTTCACCCCAAATCTGGAAGTGCGTCCTCAGTGAAGAAAGCCCAGAGATGATGTGGCGGGAACAAGGGAAATGCAGATATTGGTGCTACCTGACCAGCAGGAAATTTGAACTGTACCAACTGAGATGGCCCGAAGAGCTGTTGAAATGTAAGATGAGGTTCAGAAAGGCATTACTATGTCATGTTTCTTTTCGAGGAGGTGGGGCGGGGAGCAGAGTCTGAGTTAAAAGTTTATGAGTCAGCGTGTCACACCATCACCTTTTCATTATGTCCTGCTCAGGCCTGGGACTTCTTGGAGTCATAGCTGCAGTGGGGCTTTCTATTTAACCCTCTAAAAAAGACTTTTTGGGCGGCTGAGCTGGGATAACTTATCTGTGGGTTATGGTTTATTTAAATATGTGATTATGGTACTCAGACACATTAATGCTAGTAACACCTACATTTGCATACTATCTGCTGAATAGGGCTAGGGCTTTATTAATTTAAAATGAATGAATCTTCCCAGGAAGTCTATTTGGCACAGAAATGGAAGTAAAGGGATGTATGTGATTTACTCATCAACTCACAACTAGGAAATGGTGGTCCTTGCTTCAGACTCTGCTTTCAAGCACTCAACCATTTGCACCTCCTTTCAATGAAAACCCTGATATGAGTATTAATTCTCATTTTCAAAGATGCACAGATGCTCCTTTTAAGAGATACTAGTATTTCATAAAGTATAAAAGATGAAGTATCTAAGGTAACAACAAAGAACAGTAGTTAAGAGTTAACAGATAAGTTAAGAGTTAGGACTGAGTTTGGATCCTGCCTTTTGCCTGTTTCCAATCTATGTGATACTGAGAAAATAGCAATGTTGTTAAAAGTCAGTTTTCTCATCTGTAAGATGGGGATAATAATAGTAGATTTACCATAAAGAATAAATGACATGATGCATGTTCAATAGTACATACCCAGGACAAAAAAATATATAATAAACCATAACAAATAACTTAATGCCTTTAGCATATATTTCTCCTAAACGATCTAATAGTGAATTTATTCCAGTGGAAATCTAAACTTTCCAATTATTTTACTCCCACAATATACATTAGAGGACTGTTTTATATATTTCAAGAATTTGAATATGGTACAGACATTTTTGGTTATAAGAAACAATTATGAAAATTAACTGAGCACATCCGAATTCGGGCATCTAGCTGACAACGTGAAGCAAAGTATTAGACTGAGAAGTGACTATTTGACACAAATCACAACAAGTAACGTCTCTTTCTTAGTTTGCTTCCAAAATCGTCCCTTGCTCTTAGATTTCTCCTGGAATACTTAATAGTCAGTGTCCCTGGAGCGCCAGTTGCTTATAGCTCAGCACTGTGGCTTCAAGCACCAAAGGAAGCTTTATGACCAGATCACTCTAAGTCACTCTGTGTCACGCTGCCAAAGACTTTGTGGTTAAGAAGAATGGTCAAAGCCTTCTATAATTTAAAACCAGGGTGTTTTTTTTTTCCACTGGAGTGATTCAATGTGCATTGTGTGCACACATGTTCCAGTTACAGATGGAGACTCAAATGACTATCAGACCCTTTGGTGTGAGTTCAAATTTCCTGAAGGTGTTGGAATGTCTGTAAAACATCAGATGCCCTTCTGCGTGAGTTTTATTTTTAATAAATATATTTTAATTCTCTGCTGATTTGACATCTCGGTTTATTTAGGGAAAGCCTTGACAGTATCTTTGAAAAATTGCTCATAAAAAATTTTTGAGTTTCTGGCAGGTAACTGACTTTCATATTAAGCACTTAGATCTGATTTGTCTTTAACCAAAGACCAGTCATTGTGCTTGTGGGTGTTCCCTACCCACCAAAAAAATCTAAAATCTTTATTCTTGTTCCAATACTATTAGTCATATTTTACAGAATTATTGGTGAGGGGCTGTCATCACTTTTACAATTCAGTTTTCCTACTTAACCTTCAGAAATTCTTTTCAGAGACGCTTGGGCAATGTTATCAATGTAAACTAAGGCGTTTTATTTCTGAGCCTTGTGATAATTGCAAAATAGCTTCCACTTACCTCATTTTGCACTAATCCCAATAGTCAGAGAGAGAGAAAAAAACCCTCCCACAGTGTTGTGCTTCAAGTAGCGGATTCTGCAGTCCAATGGCTTCCACCAGCTGCCTTTGTTTTTAATCTCTGAGAATCTAAATGTTAAGAAATTGCTGTGAGAAGAAAAGGATTTGAAGCAGATGTAGTCTTCAGGTGACTCTGTATTTTTGGTCTCAAGCAAAAAATGAAAATGCAAAATTTCTATCATCAGCCATCAACTCTGCAGGTAGGCTATGTAGCTGTTTATATAACATGCTTTCAGGTGTATTATTCCCCAGCATGAGATCCCTTTCTCCCTTTACAATGGCAAAAAGTCTGCCATTAGAGTCATTCCTAAGAATATTAAAGCAATGCCACTGTAACAATGTAATATTATGATGGCATAACGTTAATTCAGGATAGGTTCTTTATGCTGTGGTAGCAAATGACCTCCAAGAAACAGTAATTTAAAATCATAAAAGTTTTTTTTTTCTCTTACTTATGGGACATGTCTATCAGTGGGGCAGAGGGCTTCTATTCATCAGTCATTGAGATTTTTTCTTGTCATCATTCCAAAAGAAAAAAGAAATCCTAAATAGGTCTTAAAGTCACAAATAGGTGCCCAGATCCCCACACTGATACTTATCGCTTCTACTCACAACTCACCCGCCAGCACGTGTAACAAGGTCTCTCCAACCACAAACTGGCCAACAAGTATATCCAATGTGCACCTGAAGCAGCGGGAAAGCATTTAGTGAGAGCACTAGTGACTCCTTTAAGCAGCTCTGAATTTGGAAATATCCTTTACCTTAATGCTTGAGAAATTCTGAAAAGAGGTGAAGGGAAGCAAGTCTCATTGGGTTGAGAGTCTTCTTGAGACAGGAGCCCAAGGGAGAAGAACCTGTTTGTTTGGAAACAAACAAAACAAACAGATGCTAAAGAGAAAACAAGAGGCAGATCAATTTATTATGCAACTTTGTTCATATCAGTTGTGCTTAAAATTACATTGTCATTAGTGGCAATTTTTTTAAGTGTACATATAAAATACTTTAAAAACCACACAAAATAATATTATATGTGTGATGATCGTAAAAATGTTAAACACACTTATATTTGTGTAATGCTACAAATAACAAAGCCAGTTCATTATTTGCTTCAAATTAGCATTGAAAGAAAATTGCTTCATATGAAATGCACATATGCTAAGGTTTCTTTTTTAATGTTTTTATTTCTTTAAGAGAGAGAGCCCAGAGCAAGAGGGGGAAGGGCAAAAAGAGAGGGAGAGAGAGAGAATCCTAAGCAGGCTGCCCAACATGGGGCTCGATCTCACAAACTGTGAGATCAAGACCTGAGCCGAAATCAGGAGTCGACCCTTAAATGACAGCCACCCATGTGCCCCCACATATGCATACACATTTCTAAGCTTGTTTAGGTAAGTTATCATAAGTCTCCTCAGGATTCACTAAAATGAGTAACTGCTTGCTAGGAAATCAAGTTTCCTTTGAGAACTCTAAGTGGCAACCACATTTCAGTTTGTCTGTTTCATACTTAGATGTCAATATTTTCATAATTAATTATATCTTTATAGCTACTCTATCTAACCATGAAGCTACCCGCGGGTGCCAAATTACTCAATGGTCCCTTAACAGCTAAATACTTTTTTTCTTTTAAAGGTATCATCTTTCTTTTTTTCTTTTCTGTTTATTTATTTATTTTTTAACATATGCAGTTATTTTCCATCATTTACACTACAATAGTTACAATTACACTCCAAACAGGAAAGCAAAGTAAAAAATCAAAACCCCAACTTCTATTTCATGCAATTAGTCTTATACAGAAATTAGAAGGTTAAGTAAAAACTAGTTAATCACCTAATTTCACAGCTATCTGAAGTGGCAATCGTTATATAGCAGCTTATCTATGATACATTCAAGATACATGATATAATTTATTACTTGCCCATAAGCTAAAACACAGCCTGCTTAATACCTTTCCTTAAATTCCACCTCTATACTACAGTATACTTGAGGTCCCTGCAAAAAAGTAGCTACCTTTTATATAGGAAATGGATGATTAAGTCTTTGGTGTTGTAAAAGCAACTTCATTTAAACATAACCACCCCCACCACCAAAGAAAGAAGAGAAAAAAAAAGTAACAAAAATAATAAGGGAAAAACACAAGACACACTTCCTAGGGGAAAAACAAAACAAAACAAAAAAACAAAAAACAGTATGTAATTTCTGTCCTTGACGGAATGTATTAAATAAGCAAATACCACCAATAAGCAAAACAAGTACTACAATGTAAAAACATTAAAAAAAAGACAACCCTCTCACATGCATAAATGAAAGATTGCACACAAAGAACTCACATCTTTTCAAGCTTCAATAGTAAATATTTTGCTACTATGTATTAAATACTGCATGGTTTGCCCAAGCTAAGATGAAACCACATCATGAATCAATAAGCATTTGGGAGTGTTCACTGTATCATTGGATTTAATGAAATGTTTAGAGGTGCAGTAGGCATGACTTTGAGTAGATAATGAAAGAAAACAGCTAAATACTTTTTATTGCTGAAGAGTATGACATGGTGTGACACAGTGTAGCTGTGTATCAGTTTATCTGTTGAGAAGCATTTGAGTCATTTCCAGTCTTTGGTATCACAAATGAAGGTGCTCTGAACATTTAGGTGCAAGTCTTTGTATCGACCTAAGCTTTCATTTCTATAGGGCATATACCTAGGAATGGAATGACTAGTCAAAGAAAAGTTATTTTAACTTTTTAAGAAATTGCCAAACTTTTTCCAAAGCGATTATTCAATTTTCCTTTCCCTTGAGCGTTGTATGAGAGGTCCAAATGTTCCATTTTCTCAAACACTTGGGAGAGCCAGTCTTTGTGATTGTAGGCATTCTAACAGGTGTGCAGTAATATCTCATTGTGGACTTAACTTGGACTTTTCTCACAATGAGCATATTTTTATTCACCATTTAAACTATTTTTTCAGGTATATGTTAATGTCTTTTGTTTCTTATTTGATTGGGTTGTCTGCGTTTTTTTCTTTTTCTTTCTTTCTTTTTTTTTTTTTTTTTTGAATTGACTTGTAGGAACTCTACATAACCTTGATTCAAATCTTTTGTGTGATAGATGTGTTTTGGGTCATTTCTACCAGGCTGTCATTTGCTTTTCATTTTCTTAACTGTAGTTTTGGAAGAATAAATGAAAAAAATTAAAAACATTAGGCAACTGACATTGAAAGTTAGATACTAGTTTTTCTAAAGGAAGGTGCTGTCCTAATATTGCCACAGTTTTACCCAGACTCTTTCTGGGTCTAAGATATTAGGTATCATCAAAGTATGCAAAATTCAAAACTAAAGAAAATCATATTTAAAAACAACGTCACAACAGGGTCCATTTCCTGAGTGCCAAGGCTGGGCTGAACAATGTGGTTGGCTCCTTAGATAGGAAGCAACTGAGATAGAACACTGTCAACTCCAGAATATACAACTTTTATCTCGGCCAAAGCCAGCATACTTCTGTTAGTGTTTCATAGTTAGTCTGAGAGACTAAAAAACAGTGAATGAAAAATACACACTGGCAAACTTCCACTTCTGTAAACTGAACTCTTTAAAATTTTATTTATTTATTTTATTATATTTTTTTTGAGAGACAGAGAGAGACAGTGCCCGTGGGGAGGTGGGGGTCAGAGAGAGAGGGAGACACAGAATCTGAAATAGGCTCCAGGCTCTGAGCTGTCAGCACAGAGCCTGACACGGGGCTCGAACCCACAATTGTGAGATCATGACCTGAGGTGAAGCCAGAGGTTTAGCCAACTGAGCCATCCAGGCGCCTCAACTTAACTCTTTTAAATACTATGATCTTGAGTCAGAAAAAAAGGACCATGCAACTGATGATCTCCACATGTCAGATCAATCTCGCCAACCACTTAATTTGGGTGACTCATAGAAGCCAATGACACAGGATTACTCTACAAACAAAGAGGAGTTCGTTGCGTTCATTAAAATTATTTTTTCTTAATGGTTATCTAACATACTTTTAAAATATTAAAGCAAACAGGTATACTGTGAGGACAAAAGTATAAATTTTTAAAGTAAAATTTCAAGTTTCTGGAAAACATTAAAATTTTTTTTAATTAATTTATTTATTTTGAGAGAGAGAGAAAGAGCATGAGCAGGGGAGGGGCAGAGAGAGGGAGAGAGAGGATCCCAAACAGGCTCCACACTAACAGTGGATATCCTAGTAGGATATAGGGCTTGAACTTATAACCCATAAGATCATGACCTGATCTGAAATCAAGAGCCGGATGCTTAATCGACTGAACCACCAAGACGCTCTGGAAACTATTATTTTTATGGTGGGTGATTTCAATTATACCCTCATGACCTAGAGTTTTTTATTCACTGGCATTTGTCATTTGGGTCTTTCTGAAAAGACACCTAATTATTGAGTTTCAAGTCAAGGAGAGTTTGATGTTCAAGTCTTGAGTAGTGGTAAAAAGTTATGCATAGGGTTAGCTCTGACTTAAATGTAATCAGTTATAATTTTCACACTAATGGACTGAGATTAAATAATAAAAAGTCAAAGCAGAAGAAGGTACAAAGTTGAGAAAACATGTATATACCAAATATGGCAAATATAAGAAAATAGTAAATGTAGATTTAAACATAAATATGTCAGTAATTACAGTAAATGTTAATATGTTAGATTTTTATTAAAGCCAAAGATTTGCATGCTGTATTTATCAAAAGCAACAACTCAGTATCAGTTATGAAAATAATTAAAAGTAAAAAATTGAAAATAATGAAAAGCAGAAATAACAAACAAAGCAACTATAGTGATTAATCACAAAGTGATTACAAGGCATAAAGCATTAGTACAGATGAAAAGAAAATCTTCATGGGTAATAGAAGCTTCCATTGGCCAGAAAGATATAACAATTCTAAATACCTAGATTTATAGCTTCAACTTAATGAGACAAAAATTAACAGAAATTCAAGGAAAAATTAAAAATAAACAGAATATTCTACAAATTATGATTACACACTGAGCTATCAAGGACTAAAAATAATATTAACCATAATATACAAATTTTAAAGATGCCCAAACCAAATCTAGAAAAATATAAAAATAATATTCCAGTCAGGAAGATATTATCCCAGGAATGCTAGATTGAGTCAACATTTGAAAGCCAATCAGTGGATTTAATTACATCAATAGAATAAATTAAAATGCCTATTATTCAGAAAAAGAATTGCCAAACTTTAATATTCATTACTTAGAAAAACTTCTATTTTTTTCTTTGAAAAAAGATGAATTTAAAAACATTCTAAAACAGAACAAAAACAAAACAAAAACCACTAAAACATATCTACAAAAATAAATAGCAAAATATAAAATTTTAAATTTTAAAAGTTTTTCTCACGAATATCCTGTTACCAACACTACATCCAACATTTTATTAGATTCCCGAGCCATTACAGTAAGACCAAAACGGAAATAAAATGCATACAGCACTGAAAGAAACAAAACTGTTTTGCTCTTCACACTCAGAAAATCCAAAAAAATTCAACATGTAAATTATTAAAATAAGTGACTGCATCAGGGTACTGAATATAAGGTTGTCATAGGGTTCCTGAGGAAGAAAAGAATGAATAGGCTCGACAAACAGATTCATGTTAAGTAAACGGCTTATGTGATTGTAAGGGCAGGCCCGTGCGAAATCTGTGGAGTGACAGGCTGGAAGTTCAGGTCGGAACTGTCACTGCACTCTTGGGGTTGAAATCTTCAGGGCCAGCCAGCAGGCAGAGTTGTTTCTCATTCTCCTCCTGCCTCCCACCCCTACCCCGCCCACCTCCTCCTCCTCCTTTTGCCTCTTTTCCCTTCCCCCCCTTCCCTCTTCTCCGCCTTCTACCTTCCCTCTTCTTCCTTTTCTTCCTTCTTCTTTATTTGAGAGACAGAGAGGGTGAGCATGCATGAACAAGGGAGGGGGGGAAAGAGAGAGAGAGAGAATTTCAAGCAGGTCCTGCACTGTCACCACAGAGCCTGATGCAGGTCTTGATCCCAGGAATCATGAGGTCCTGACCTGGCTGAAGCCAGAGGCTGATGCTTAACTGACTGAGCCGCCCGTGTGCCCCCAGCAGGCAGAGCTTCTGTGCAGCAATCTTGAGGCAGAATTGTTTCCTTTTGAGGAAACTTCAGTTTTTGTTCTAAAGGCATTCAACATATGGAATGTGGTTCCCCATGTTATGGGAAGTCATCTGCTTTACTCAAAGTCTAATGAGTTAAATATTAATCACATTTTAAAAATAGCTTCACAACATTTTGAGTGGTATTGAATAAATAACTGGGCAATATAGTCTCGTCAAGTTCACACATAAAATTAACCATCACAGTCTAGCACTGTTGTGAACT
Organism: Suricata suricatta; assembly: GCF_006229205.1. NCBI lineage: Eukaryota > Metazoa > Chordata > Mammalia > Carnivora > Herpestidae > Suricata > Suricata suricatta. Next base: position 91,019,172 of record NC_043701.1, read on the forward strand.
TGGCACCCCTACACATCTCCTTAAACTGTATTTAATCTCTAATGACATAATTTAAATCATACTTGTGCCTAATATGATACAACCATCCTGTGTGCAACGAAAAATCCACTAATTCTTTTACCAGAAGATGATGCAAACTCCGTGGGTGATAATCCCCTTTCCCTCATATCCTGTAACTTAAATACTATGATGTAAAGTTAACAAAACTTAAACACCACGATGCAAAGTTAATACAACTCATTTAAGAAGAAAAACAGTATGTCTACATGCACAGAGACACACACAAATATATTCATAGTAAACTAAAAGAAATAGTCATAAGGATTACAGTCCGAGTTTCTGCAACTGTTCACCTAGGTGTGGCTGGTATTTATAACTACCTCTATCTGTTCCATATTGTCCCAGCCCTCAAGAAGCATGTCAGCAGACAGGGCCCTTTACCTGGTGCAGTGACCCCAATAGCCATTCCTGAAGAGTCTAGGCCGTTGGTAGTCCTGCCTGAATTGGGTTGTTGTAGTTTTCCACTGACTCTAACCACAGAGCATGGGAGTAGCAGGAGATGCCTAAGAGAGCTTCTGTGTTTCATACACTCTCTTCCTTACCTTCATTTTATAGTAGCAGCTCCTCTTATCTCTTGGGAAATGTAACCAATCCTCCCACCAGTATAATAACTCCCTACTTTGACTAGTGATTTAGAGTCATGAGGAGCCTAACGTGGCCGGGTGACAGTCCTAACTTCCAAGTCAGGGGAATCATGCAGTGTCCCCTGGTGGAAGCATTTCTTCCTTTGAAACTAAGATCCCTAGATCAGCAAAACATAAAATGGTGGGGACAGGAAGGAAGTTTTGCAAGTGGTCCACGGAGGGTAATAGGGGGTGGAGCCACTTTCATTTTCACCCTAAGCTTCCTGGACTGACGAGTCCTGGATATGACATAAATAGCATCATATGCTGGGCACTGCTTTTCAAGATTCCTTGATATATTAATTATGTTATATTATTTACATATGTATATGCATATATAACAGGGCTACTTCTGGATAAGCAAAGTGGCATGATTGAAGAGAGGTATAGAGAGAACTTTAATTATAAACCTGTTATTTAAAACAATTTTTTCTGAAGTAAATATGGCAAAAAAAAAAAAAAAAAAAAAAAACCAGCACTGAATTTTTCAAATGGGGCATGCGAGTCAATGGTATGGACTCAAATGTGTCCTCCTAAAATTCCTATTTTGAAGTCCTCAACTCAATACGATGATATTTGGAGATGAAGCCGTTAGGTGGTAATTAGGGCCAGATGTGGTCATGAGGGTAGGGCCCTCAAAATGGGCGAAGTGCCCTTATAAGAGGAGACTTCAGAGAACGTGTTCCCTGTCGGCCCACTATGTGTGAATACACCCCGGAGGCAGCCATCTGCCGCCAGAAGACAGCTCTCACCATATCCCTGCCGCTGGCACCCTCAGCTCAGACCTCCAGCCTCCTATACTGTGAGGAAACAAACTTCTGTTGCCGAACCCACCCACTTTATGGCATTTTGTTATGGTCCCATAAGTTAGAGTCATCCTTATATTATTTGTAATAGGACTCCTCACATTTAAATAATCACCCTCCTTTAAAAAAAATTTCATCGCCATGAATAGCAAGGACTTGTTGCCCAAAGAATGCATGGAAATATGGGAGATCAAAACAAGCAAATGAGGTCATTCTTCAAATATAAATTATGAAACAACTATCAGATATTGTAAAATCCCCGAAGGTAGGAATTGCAAGGGTATCCCGGTGCTGAGGGCAGTAACTGCCATATACCAGTGCTTAATGTCTGTTATATACAAAGAGTACATAAATTAAACAACTTTTACAACTACCCAAGGAAACAAACCTTACAACCAATGTTTTCTGAAATCCCATAAAGAGATAAAACCCCAACAATAACAAGTAACTATTTCTTTTCAGGGGCTTATTATTATGTAACGTGTTTTTTAACTTTTAAAGTTACACTAAGTAGCATGGACCTTTTGGTCTCATAAAAACAATCTTCTAATATCCACCTCAGATATACTACTAATGCTGGTTTTCCCTGCTCTCTTTACAACTCTTTTCAATTTCCCTTCCCCAGCCTTCCTGTCCTCATCCAAAGTTGGGTCATTTCATACTAAATAGAGTCATGGGATAGCTTCCTTATTTGCCTTCTTTTGAGCCAAGAGACCCCAAGAAACAACCTTAGTTTCTATCAGTCCCAAGAGGCATACTGCAACTTCTTCAGGAAAAGTGATCACATTTTGTTTATTCACCTGCATCACAAAATGCTCAGATTTTTTTTTAATTGAGAGATCAATAAGCTGTCATTATCAAGAACTACATCTAGAGTATGGACCTGGATACTATTACTACAAATGGAACTATGAAGGAAATTTTAAAAAGAGAAGTGTGGCTGCAAGCAAGCATTCTATCTCTAGGTTTTTCTTTCTCCTTTCTTTTGTCTTCTTTTTTGTCCTTTTCCCCCCTTCATTTCTTCCTTTCTCTTTCTGTCTCTTCTCTTCCTTCTCTAACATCATATGTGTTTATACTTTCACTAACTTTCCAAACATATTAATGCAAACTGGTCCCCTAAGTATTCCCTCCTGTTGCTGGCATTTGGCTGTATAGTAAGATGAGCAGCTACCACAGGACATTTGTTAATGCCTCCTCCCTCAAAGGGAGAGAAGTACACATTTAAGTTTGTGTTACTCCGCACCTGAGGCAAGATATTCTGCTGCTTTTCTGGTGAATTCAAATAATTGCTACAACGGTTTCTTCTTATTAGCATGATATGAAACTATAGCAACAATATTTGCACTGTTATTAACCTGTTTTGCAGAGTTTACTGATGGCCTTTTACAGGTGGTATCTATTAAGTAACATCCCCAAGAATGGAAGCTTGCTTACTTGTTAAATGGGAAACAAAATGTCAAAAGTAATTGAGGGGAAAGGAAAAGTAAATAGCAAATGTTGACAGGACTGAAGCTTACTCAAGTTATCAAAAATGCAGATTACTTAGACATTAATAAATGAAATAGGAATAACAGTTCTTCAGGCTTGACTGGGACTATTTATGGCAAGATTTCAACATTTTTTCACACAATATGACACATTTACATTTTCCCAACACAGTTAAATTTTGATTATTAATGTGATACATATTTTATTAGTCATTTGGTAATACTGTAGGATAATTGAAAAAGGCAGTGAATGATTTAAAAAATGAGGACAGTGATTCCATGAGACTTTCTTCAATTTAAGGAAATAATAATACAACTTTTTATAGAAGGAAAAATACCATCTTCAATGGCTTTGTTATTGTTAATTTATAGTTTATATTTCAGCTGTCTTTAAAAATGATTTGAGATGGCCTCGCATAAACATAATGCAACCCATGTTAATTAAAAAATGTATATATTTTAAATGTTTATTTATTTTTGAGAAAGAGACAGAGCATGAGCAGGGGAGGGGCAGAGAGAGAGGGAGACACAGAATCTGAAGGAGACTCCAGGCTCTGAGCTGTCAGCACAGAGCCCAGTGGCACTCATACTTGTGAACCATGATCCTCATGAGCAAAGTCAGAGGCGTAAGTGACTGAGCCACCAAGGTGCCCCAATTGAAATTACTTTTAAGTGTGAATGAGAGGAGCCATTTGGGAAAGGAGAATCTTGAGTCCTTTGGTCAAAGGGTAAAAGTGGTATCTCACCAAGCGTTTCTGCTCAGAAAGAGAATTGTTGTTGCTGGCATCTCATGTCACATGAGATCCAATAGGAGAAATGTTCAACTATTCTGCAAGACCACGCTACTCAGAACGTGACCAAGTAATGAATTTCCTCTGGGAAGGTGTTCTTTTTTTAAAGTTTTTTTTTAAAAAGTTTATTTTAACTAATCTCTGTACCTCATGTGGGGCTTGCACCTAGGACTCAGAGACCAAGAGTCACATGCTCCTGTAGCTGAGCCAGCCGGGAGCCCTTCCTCTGATAGACTGTTCTGTATCTACCTCACTGATCATGTGGAAAAACGCTGGGAACCAAGAAGACATCAGAAAATGCTGGTATTGAGGCACCTGGGTGATTCAAGAGGTTGAGAATCTAACTCTTGATTTAGGCTCGAGTCATGATCTCAGTTTATGAGATCAAGCCTGGCAATGGGCTCTGCACTGGCTGTGGGGAGCCTGCTTGGGATTCTCTCTGTGCCTCTCTCTCTGACCCTACCCCACTCAGGCGCACCCTATTTCTCTAAGTAAATAAATAAAGATTTAAGAAAAGTAGGTACCACTCATAAGTAAGACTTTGAGCTTTGCCACCATTCAGTCCTTGATATAGCAGAGTATTAGAACACAGATCTAAAACTCGAAGAAATTTGGAGAGGTAACACTATGTCTGTAGATAGGTAGAAGAAAGGATTGGAAAAAAACTACAACCTTGGATCTTTAATTCTCCAACTTAACAATTTTCATTGACAAATCTTAAAAAAATCCTAATGCAAGATTATTGGTATCTGTTTTGTATGTAACCAAACTAATTTCACAATTGAATTCCCATCCTGTAAAAACAGTGGCTGATTCCACCTCAGTTTTCCTGAGGGAGGGGGGATGTGTCTCCCTACCCAGAGTAGTACAAAATTTCCAATGTTAAAAAAAGGAACATCATGCTAAGTCACATGTCAAAATTGACATTGACTTCCCTCGGGAGGCCTGATGTCCTTGGCTTTCAGGAGTCCTGATGCCCCTTTTTAGGCATGTTTGAAAAAGCTGAAAAGATGCATCTCAGGGAAGTTCCAGAGGTCTGTGTGACCAATGGCTCTTTAGCATCTCTCTTGGGTCATAGAAAAAAAGATGGTATTTTTCTGCACACCCCTCTCTTCTGCCTGCACAAAACCCAACAATGTACCTTCACTGATTCTAGGAGAAGTCTACACCGTGAAGTTTCTATGTGCTGCCCTGTAAAGATGTCCAAGGAAAAGAGTAACAAAGATCAGCTGTCTGCCTAGAACGAAGGGAAGAGAAAAATTGTAGCAAGGACAAATGCTATTTAATCTTGAAACCAAATATTGCCACAAGAATGACTTAAAAAATGATAAAAAGTTTGTCAGATCATTTTAATATTAATACTAACTGAACCAAAGTGCGCAAGATATTTTATCATACCTTTTCAATGCAACCCATTTTAAGAGGTCCTGAAGCACACAATGTAATTTTTTCCCATTTATTTTTGTTCAGTTTCTTTGAATTCAAACTAAAATTGACTTCCTCACTCATGAGACTCTTCTCTCCAACATCTCCTCAATCCACTAATTTTCCTCTGTTGTCTCTGTTGGTGACTGCACCGCCAAAGTAAGTCCTGGGACATCTCTTAAAGAAAACAAGAACCAGAATAATTCAGTTCATTTAGGCTACCCTTATGGTGGCCTCTACACAAGCTATGAATGCTCATCTTCCTGTTTCTATGGAAAGTACTTCTCTAGAGTAAGGTCTGGCTTCTGTACCTGGAGCAATCTCCAGGGTTCTCTGACAGGTCATTACCTCCCTTCTCCAAAAAAAGTACTCCTCAACCATTTCTTTTCCTCCTTAGAAACAGTAGTTCCTCTTGTCTGAAAACTTCCAGATTTGCTTTTCTGAAACCATTCATTATTTCCCTGAGTATATACTTGTTTCAGGCATCTTATTGTTGGACTTCTTGTATTTTATTTTTTCTACTTCTTGTACTTTTAAATCATTTATATTATTTATAAGAATTTACCTATGCGTCTCTAGACCATGAACTTTGAGTGTGAGGCTATGAGTCTTCTCTATAAGCCCCCCATACACAAGTGTCCACAGGCCCCCATACAGAGGCCTCCTGTGAAACTATCCCATCTTGCTTTCAAGATGTCTGACGTGAATGTACAGTCATACCCTCAGCCTGGTGACTCTGGCAGAATTTAGAGAAAAATGTGGTTCCAGTGTAAATTAACATAGAATAAACTAGGTAAGCAAAGTCATTTGATTCCTTTATATTTTTCACATGTTACATTAATATTTTAAATGTGTTCCTTATACATATAGGTGTACATAACTATTTATATATACAGCTTTCCTTATAAATAAAATGGCTTGGTATATATCCTGAGTTTTGAGAGAGGTAGAGAAAGGGACCCCACATTTTCTGGAATAGAGAAATAGGAAATTTGACTAGTGCAGAAGATAACTTTCCTCCAAGAGATGGCAGAAAACTTCCTCCAGCAACCAAGCCCCAATCTAATTTTAAAAAGTACATTTTATGAGTGTAAAAATGAATACTATTTGAATTATCCATTCATCAAAGCGTTAAACTTAAAAACGAATTTCTGTTCTCCAGAATGGCGCCATTGCACATTTCTGCTCCAGAATAATTCGCGTGGCTATATCTGGCAGCCAAACATGAAAGTGTGGGTGCTGAGTGGCTGGCAGCTGGCCCAGTATTTAACCCTGCTGTTTTAGAATGCCATAAAATAAGCACAATTTAATCTTTCCAAATCATTTGGTCAGTGACTGTGATTTCCGCAGAAAATAACTTCAAAGAAGACAGGCACCTTTGTTGATGCTTGTTTAAGCAGATTTGAGTGCCAACATATTTAAGAATAGGAAGCACAAACCTCAAAGCCTATAATACATTCTTGGGATTATATACCAAAGGGATGTGTAGCCTGGCCTATTAAATTTCTCTGGTGGTAAGGATGTGCTTAGATTGATACAGTTAAGAGATAAGGTCATCAGATTAAAAAAAAAAAAAAGTCTGGCTCAGTCAGTAGAACATGACACTCTTGATCTCGAGACTGTAAATTCAAGCCCCACCTTGGGTGTAGAGATTACTTAAAAATAAAGTCTTTGGGGTGCCTGGGTGGCTCAGTCAGTTAAATGTCGGACTTAACACAAGTCATGATGTAGTGGTTGGTGAGTTAGAGGCCCACCTCGGTCTCTGCTGACAGCTCGGAGCCTGGAGCTTGATTCGGATTCTGTGTCTCCCTCTCTCTCTGCCCCGCCCCCACTCATGCTTGCTTGCTCGCTCTCTCTCTCTCTCTCTCTCTCTCAAAAATAAACTTTTAAAATAAATAAAATCTTTAAAACAAAAGTCATCACAAATAGATAGATACAGCTAGCTAAAAATCTATGAAAGTAGAGACAGACTTTGCCTTAGAAACTGAGAACAGACTGGTTGTTGCCAGAGGCGGGGCTGGGGTGGATGAAATGGGTGAAGGGAGTCAAAAGGGACAAACTTCCAATTATAAAAGAAGTAAATCAGGGGGATGTAACTAACATGGCAACTAAAGCTAATAACACTGTAGTGCATGTTTGAAAGTTGGTAAGAAGGTAAACCTTAAGTTCTCAACACAAGAACAAGTTCTTGTAAATATAAGTGGTGAATGATATGAACTAAACTTATTGTAATCATTTAAAAATATATACAAATATGAATTTATTACATTCACCTGAAACTAATATAATGTACATCAATTATATTTCAATTTTAAAAAGATTGAGACTGCTATAACAAAACACAAATCAGAATTTAAAGTCATGATGTTTACTTATGACTTGGGAAAAAACCACTTCTTTAGGATACTCTCTGCAATAACCCCCATTTAATTTAGGACATGAAGTAAATATTGTATCAATTTATTTCATGTTTAGTTTGGAACATAATAAAAATGATTTTTTAAATGTTTACTTATTTATATTTGACAGAGAGAGAGAGAGCAGGCAAACAGGGAAGGGACAGAAAGAGGGGGAGACAGAATCCAAAGCAGGTTCCAAGCTCCAAGCTGTCAGCTGAGAGCCTGACTTGGGGCTCAAACTCATGAATGTGAGATCATGACCTGAGCTAAGGTCAGACACTTAACCAACTGAACCACCTAGGCACCACTCAAAACTATTTTTTGGAGGCTGTCATTTGACAGTTTTGGAGAATATTACATTATGTAATTTCAGTAATTGTATCCATTATATGTAGAAACAAACTCTAGGGGAAGTAACTGATGTCCCTGAATTAAAACTGAGAATCTATTTCAAATTAATCTATTTCTTTTAATAAGAGGTACCCTGTCGTCATGGTTAAACAAATTTTTTTTTGTCAGTAAAACTTTAAAACATGATATATTATTAAGATCTCATCTTGCCTTGATTAAAAAAAAAATGGAAGACCAAAAATAGATTATTTTCCTAATGCATATATCTGATTTAGATTTACATGTGTAAAGAGTAGTTTAAACCAAAATGACTTCTAACACCAATAACACAAGGCAATTTACCTTCTTTATCTTACCATTGAAGACTAACATAGATAAGTGACATTACATATTTTATGAAGACCCCTAAGAATATTTTTCTGTCACCAATTTTGTCCATGATTTGTTGTGCTATTAATCTATTTTGCCTCATTTCCTTATATTTAATTCTCTTCTCAGCCCCAGTCTCTTACATAACTCAACCCACTTCTTAGATTTTCAGTTCCTTGATCTCTGTCTCTCACACTTTCATTGCCAATCCTTATTTATTTCCTGCCCTACTTAAAATAGGTTCCATGATTTGTCCTAACACTACCTTCAAGTTCCTTGCCCCTTGAATATCTTTGTGTTGTACTCTTTGGAATGTCGATTTCTATTTCTGATTTATTCCAACCAGTTACTTCCTCTGTTATTTTTCCTGGCTACCGGTGATTACTGGAAAAATAAAATGGCTTAACTCTGTTACCAAATGTCATTGCAAACGTGACATTAGCTGGAGCTATCCTCATAGTGATTCTCATTTAACCCAGAGATTGTTCCAGGGGTTTATGTTCACACACCTACAGGATTCACTCTCTACGGAAGGTCGACCATTTTAAATCACAGGGCAAAATCTCCTGCCCTCACATCCCACAGGGATAAAGTTCAGGATAATTCCATGGGGAAAGTAACCTAGACTAAGACAGCTACTAGGTGAGGGTGAGGGGTAACTAAAGCAGGTGGTAGAGGAGGGGATGAGAGTATTGATTACTCTCCAAAAGATGAGTCACTGAATAGCATTTGGGTAGCAGAGGCTTTGTCTTTTCTTAAAGATTGATGTTAAGTGTTTCTACCAGTATTGTGACTCATTTGCTTTCTTCATGGTCTTTGACATAAAGAATCTGAAATAAAATAATTGATAATTCTATCAAAGAATTCAGTGGGACTATTACTGTATATACTGATGGAAGAATTCTCCTTTGAGACCTCTCAATTCATAGCGCCTAAATTTGTGGCAATGAGAAACACAAGGACTCAAAGTATGTCACCAGGAGTGATGGTAACTAGGAATATTCATATTTCAACTACTTGGTTCCTAGGTTCATGTATTCTCCTTGAAGACAAAACCTCAGATAATGATGTTTTATTTAGAGTGTACACTCAGTCCTGAGAATAATGTAGTCCTGTAGGAGGATCCCTGCAGGATATAATTTCATACACGTACCTCAGCAGTATCTTTAAGCCATATTGTGTTCCCAGGCTAGTGGCTGGAAAAGAACCAGGGATGTCTTGGTCATTTTCCCACTGCCACACCTTCTTTCATATAATTATCAAAATTATTTAGTTTATTTGTGAATAAAACCTCTCTGTAATCCCTCAGATTGTGGGTCCAGAGAAAGTGCTGGGGTATTAAAGTCAATCCCATACCAAGAATATGTGTCAATTACAGTCACGATGAATTGGTGTTCTTTCAGAGTGGAAGGGTCCAATGTAGTCAACCAAGAAGCTGACTGGACTCTTCAAGGGAAGGCCACATACTAGGGTCCAGGATTGATCTCTTTGCTGACAATTTGGGTATTAAGCAGGGATAGTTACTAGATTAGCATTGGTAAGTGGGAGCCCATGTATAGCCTCCATGACTACATTCTTCACTGTCCATTGTGCCAGCACTAGGATGGGTTATCATGGGGGTTGAGTGATGTCTACTGGCCAAGTCACTGCATCACTTAGGTTGGTCGCTGTCTCTTCTGTGGAGAATGTGTGTTTTCTCTCACAGATATTGACATACAAATCAAAGATCTTCACATTATGTGTTTGTTTCATAGGTCCAAATACAGGTCACTACTCCAGACTTCTTGATCCCAAATTTTCCATTCTTCCTTTTCTCTGTCTCTGCGCAACGAGCTATTGCTACAACTGATGAGTTCATGTGACCATGAAGTATTTCTCTTTCCACACAAAGTGAATGCCAAATTCAATACTTGTAGCTCTACTTACTGAAGAGTTTCCCTACACCACTGCCTTCCAGGGAAACCTCTGATTGGAGTGGTGACTAAGCCATTTGTTTTCACCTAACACCACGATAACATACCAACCCCTTAGTCAACTCATTACTAAGGGGCATTCTCCTCCATCAGTTGTTTATAAGTGACCTTCAACACTGTAGTAGGTGTGACTTGGGGGAGATCTGCTGCTAAAGGAGAGGCACATAACATGGAGTGGTGGAGGGGGTTGTTGAGGTCACCAGCTTATGTAATTTGTTACCTCTGCTTAAACCTTACCCTGGATGTATCATTTCCATCTTAAAACTGTTGGGTTCCATCTGACCATGTTACTTAAATAATCTTAGAGGATTCAGTTCATGGTGGCCATCTCTGGCTGCTTGATCACTGGATGTTACCAGGTCAGCAGCTCAGCTCCTGCCAGGGCCCAATTGCATACCAGGAGCTGACTTTCAGAAGGTATGTGGTTCATTATAATACATAATATGACCTTGTTCCAGAAACCCAGGGATCTATATTTTGTTATTTCCACCAGTGATACCTCTGGTCTCATAGTACCTCAAGGGCAATGTTTTTATCCTTCCACAGTACACACTCCTGGAATCACACTACAATATGGCTCAAGTGACTCTATATTTATACCATATTATTCCTTTTCTGCTTTGACCCCCTCTAAAAGCCATGGTAGCCTTCCACATCACCTAGAAAATGTATTAGAACATCACTCTTAAATGCTGAAGATGCTAGCTAGAAAATTCAGAGTATTGTTACAGAATAGTGAGTTTTGTGCTTCTTTCTTAGAAAACTATTTAAATATCCACACTTACCAAACTTTTCTTTGGACTGGTGGTATATAAACCTGGATGGGAACACTTCTATCTCTTTATTTAGCATTTCCATCAATTGTGTTCTGCAGTTGTATTAGGCAATACCTATTACTGTGTCATGAATAAAAATAATAGATATTTTCAGATTATGTTATAGTTATTATATATACCTTGAGCTATTGTTTTTATACATTATTCTAATATTGTGAAGTATGAGACCTGCTTCTATCTCTTAGAATTTAATAATTTAATTAAATAGTATATACGTTATTACATTAAAAATACATGTTTAACATATTTGGCACAGTATTTCAATATAACTGATTTCCTTTACAATTCTATACATTTTATGCCATTTATTTACAAACAGTTTTACTCCATAAGCTTCTAAAGATTGCCACAGAGGTCCAGTTTATAACATGAAGATGCTTAGAACCTCTGCCTAGACCAAGCCTCTTTCTCCTGTAGATGTGCCTCTGTGGAATTCAGGCCACCCACCCTAAATCAGGGTCCTTGATGCTTTCTACAACATCTTGTTTCCTCTATTTTTTTATCATCATGTTTATAATGCTTTATATCTCCTCATATATTTGGCTATTATTGGCTCACAATCTGGTTGACATTTCTTTTTTTTATTTTTTAAATGTTTTATTTATTTTTGAGAGAGAGAGAGAGAGACAGATCATGAGTGGGGGAGGGGCAGAGAGAGAGGAAGAAACAGAATCCAAAGTAAGTTCCAGGCTCTGAGCTGTCAGCATGGAGCCCAACATGGGGCTTCAATGCATGAACCACGAGATCTTGAACTGAGCAGAAGTCAGATGCTTAGCCGACTGAGCCACCCAGGTGCCGCAACATTTTCTTCTTAAATGTCCCCACTCTAACATGTCAGACATCCCTCTAGACTTTCCTCAATGGACAAATTTCCTTTAAAAGGTATTTTCCTTAGTGTTTGTCCACTAACATTCTTTTTAATTTTTTAATGTTTATTTATTTTTGAGACAGATTGTGAGCAAGCAAGGAGCAGAGAAAGAGGGAAACACAGAATCTGAACCAGGCTCCAGGCTCTAAGCCATCAACCCAAAGCCGGGCATAGAGCTCGAACGCAGGAACCATGAGAGCATGACCTGAGCTGAAGTCAGACACCTATCTGACTGAGCCACCCAGGCGCCCCTATCCACTAACACTTCTTTATTCTCTCTTTTGTTTTCCTATGTGGATAACTTCACCCGTTGCCACTAGTCCAAACATCATTAAAATATATTATTCCCAAGAGGATAGTAGGTCCATAATCCTTTATTTGTCATCCTGAAATCTCTAAATCTCCTTTTCTTCCACAAAAGTCATTGGCAGCAAAACATTACTTGAAGCAACAAAATAGCCTTTACTTACCTCATGTCCTATGAATATTCATACATTTCACCAATAGAGTTTATATTATGGTGTATTATATGGTGCTGCCAGGACCTGCTAAGAATGCTACCTTTCAAAGGATGAGAATAACATATTATCTTTTTTTTTTTAATTTTAGTTAGTTGGGGTGCTTGGGTATTTCAGTAATTTAAGCATCTGACCCTTGGCTTCTGTTCAGGTCGTGATCTCACAGTCTGTGAGCTCAAGCCTTGTGTGGGCTCTGTGCTGACAGCAAGGAGCCTGCTTGGGATTCTCTCTCTCCCTCTCTGCCCTTCCCCCATTTTTTCTCTTTCTCACTAGATCACTCTCTCTCTCCCCCTCCATCCCTCCCTTTCTCTCTCTAAAAGAAATAAAATTTAAAAACCTGGAAAAAAATTTTCAGTTAGTTAACACAAAGTGCAATATTGGTTTTAGGAGTAAAATTCTGTGATTCATCACTTACATACTACACCCAGTGCTCATCACAAGTACTCCCTTAGTACCCATTGCCTATCTAGGCAATCTCTCCCCTACCTCCCTAGGTCAAACCAGAGTTTGTTCCTTATCATTAAGAGTCTCCTGTGGCTTGTTTCCTTTTTTCTCTTCTCCCCACCCAACTTTCCAGATGTTCATCTATTTTGGTTCTTAAATTCCACATCTGAGTAAGATCACATGGTGTGTGTGTCTTTCTCTGATTGACTTATTTCACTTAGCGTAATACATTCTAACTCCACCCATGTCATTGCAAATGGCAAGGTTTCATTCTTTTGGATGGCTGAGTAATATTCATTGCATACACACACACACACACACACACACACACACACACACACACATGCCAAATCTCCTTCTCCTTTATCCATTTATTAGTTGATGAACATTTGGGCTCTCTCCACAGTTTGGCTATTGAAAATGCTGCTATAAACATTGGGGTGTATGTACTGCTTCAAATCTGTATTTTTGGTATTCTTTGGGTAAATACCCAATAATGCAATTGTGGAAGGTAGGGCAGTTCTATTTTTAGTTTCTGAGGAACTTCCATACTGTTCTCCAGAATGGCTGCACTAGTTTGCGTTCTTACCAATAGTACTAGAGGATTCTCCTTTCTTCACATGCTCACCAATACCTCATGGATACCTTTTGTTTCTTGTCTTGTTAATTTTAGCCATTCTGACTGGTGTATCTCACTGTGGCTTTGATTTCAATTTCCCCAGTGATGAGTATAGTTAAGCATCTTTTCTTGTGTCTTTTAGCCATCTGGATGTCTTCTTTAGAAAAGTGTCTGTTCATGTCTTTTGCTAATTTCTTAACTGGGTTATTTGTTTTTTGGGTCTGCATTTAATAAGTTCTTTAGAGATTTTGGATACTAACCCTTTATCAGATACGTTGTTACAAATATCTTCTCCCATTCTGTAACCTTTTACTTTTAAAGTCTGAAAAACCATGAAATTGAGAAGAGATCAAGATTTCATATTCATTATGCTAGCCCAGATTCAGAGAAGGAGTGAACTATCTTCTGAACATCCCACAAATTTAACATAATTACGTTCCTCTCCTATACACGAAGTCACATCTCCACTCTCTTCCCTAAGGACATCCAGTGTTTGATCATGTCTGATCAGGTTCCTGCATACACTTTACTGTTCCACACCTCTGTCCCTGGACAGCAACAAAGCAGGATTCATAAATACCATCTAGGACACTTCTGATTGAATAATTATTGCTGAAATCCCTACCTTATTAAATTGCAGCAATGCACCTTCTAGTGTTTCTCTTGCTACTAGATGAGGAGCTCCGTAAGCAGAGAAGGCATGTCATTTTCCCATAAACCAGCTGTTGTCCCTGTCACTTAAGCTGAGTTGCTTTATTCTCCCTTTCATCTTTCTCTTTAACCTTTACACCAACCGATCACGCCTTTTGAATCCATCCTCTAATCTCCACCATGCCACTGCTACGTGCCCTCAATAACCTACCAAGGGTCCTGAGATACGGTCCACTGTTTCTTTGTCAACTCACTTCCAGTGTAGTCCATTATCATTCTAAATGAACGATTTCCTTGTGTTTCATGCTAATGTGAAAAGCTTTAAATGACTTTGCACTATCTGTAAAATGCTCAAAACTATTAGTGTGGCATAAATGTCCATAATTGGCTCTCAATCAGCTATTCAAGCAATACTTTGTATAGTCTAAAATCAATTTTTTTCTTTTTTCTTTTTTTTTTCTTTCTTTTACTTCTCAGTAATACCTCTATGAGTAGAATCTTCTCACTCTGTCTGGAAGGTAAGCCTCCATACTGATCCCATGTTAAGAATTAATTCACAAGGAGACCAGGCATGATTTCAAGAGTAAATTTTAGAGATTTCAGTAGGGGCACTTGAGTGGCTCAGTTGGTTGTGTCTGGCTTTGGCTCAGGTCATGATCTCACGGTTCGTGGGTTCGAGGCCTGCATCGGGCTCTGTGCTGACAGCTAGCTCAGAGTCTAGAGCCTGCTTTGGATTCGGTGTCTCCCTCTCTTTCTGACCCTCCCCGGCTCGCACTGTCTCTGTCTCTCAAAAATAAATAAAAAACATTTAAAAAATTAAAAAAAAAGAAAATTCAGGAAAAACAATCCAACAAAATCTTTTGCCATGAAACATATCAAAACACAAAATAAACACATATTGTCATTTTTAAAAATAGCATACAAAAAAGAAAATTTCATTCTAATCTAAATTAGATTATCCGAATAGCATATGACAATCTAATTTGCAATATGAAGATAATAAAGTAATGCATATAAAAATCCAAAAATTAAAAAATTTTAATTTATACTTACTTTAATGAAAAACAATTTATTTGCTATTAGGAAATCTGTTAATTAAACTTGCCAATTAATAGATTAAATGCTGAAAATGTCACATCCATCTCAATAAAAATGGATAATCACCTGATAATATTCAGTATTCACTAATATATGAGACATATAAGGATAGATCTGTAAAAATGTTAATTTTTCTATCATAAACCAATAAGAAGAATATACTTTAGAATAAAACATTATTTAATTAGTATTAAAGTTAGTGTATTAGTAGGGTACTCTAGAGAACAGAACCGACAGACTTGCTATAGGTATATATGAGAAGATTTATTATAAGAATAGACTCACGAGGTTATGGAGGCTAAGTCTCACAATCTGCTGTCTGTCTGCAAACTGAGAACCGGGAAAGCCAGACATATAATTCAGTCCAAGACCGAAGGCCTGAAAACCAGGTATAAGCAAACAGTGTAAGTTCCAGAGTCCAAAAGCCTAAAAACCGGGAGCTCCAATGTCCTGGAGATGGACAAGAAGATGAACATCTCAGCTCAATAAGAGAAAGAGAATTCATCTTTCCTCTAACTTTTTATTCTATTCAAGCCTTCAATGCACTGGATGTGCTGCCTATACTGCTGATGCAGATCTTCTTTACTGAGCCTATGATTCAAATGCTAATTTTTTCCACAAACATTGTCAGAGACCATCCCAGAAATAATATTTTGCCAGCTATCTGGGTATCCATTATCACAGTTAAGCTGACACACAACATTAACCATCACAGTTACAATTAAGATAAGGGTGTCAGTCATCACCATTATTGTTTAATTATTCCATAAGTAGGCAACACATTAGTAGGCATATATAAATATATGAAACAAAATTTTAATTTTTATAGATTACATAATTTCTTTAGAAAAGCAAAATAACCACTGCATAAATTATTAGAAATTTTAACAAATTTCTTAGGCAAATCATTTTTCTTTACCAAAAGTATCACATATAAAATGTATATCCCATTTACAAAATTGATAGAAACATCACATGCCTATAAGAAAACTTTAAAAGTAATAGTTAATGTAGAAGTAATAGTTAATGTCAAGATGAATATGATTATAAAACTTACTAAAAGGCATTAGAGCACCTAAGTGGCTCAGTCAGTTAAGCCTCCAACTCTTGATTTCAGCTCACGTCATGACCTAGGGGTTTTGGGGATTGAGCCCTCCATAGAGCTCCATGCAGACAGCTCAGAGCTTCCTGGGGATTCTTGACCCCTTTCTATCTATTTCTGTCTCTTCACCAGATGCACTCTAGCCCTCCATAAACTTAAAAGAAAAAAACCTTAAAAATATTTTAATGGGATATATATTACTGGATAGTAATTTTAAAAATATTTTTAAGTGGCAACACTTCCTAAAATAATGTGAAAATTCAGTACATTCTCAATGATTGCAACATTTCTTTCTCTTTGGTCTCAAATCAAACGTGAATAAAGCTAAGAAAATTCTTTGAAATATAAAAAATGCAAGTGACCTAGTTCTACACAGCATTAAATTTTATTACAAAGTGAAAGTCATTAGAAACATTTGATATTGATGTGGAAACAAACATATCAATGGCACGAAAGAGGGAATCTAAAAATAGATGCACATGTGCATGGGAAAGTAATATATGTAAAAGTTGGCATATCTACATAGTCTAGATCATTCATCAAGTAGTATTGGGCCAAATAGCTTATAATTTGGGGTGAGGAACGTGGAAAATAAACCTGGACAGCTACTTTACTTGCAAAATAAATTCCAAATGGACTTCAAAGTGTTATGCATGTAGAAAACAACAAACATATTGTAAGAAATCATTTATAAGTACCTTTCATCTTTGAGATAGAGAAGCTTTTCTAAGTATGTTGCAAAATTCAAAAGTCACAAAGGGAAAAACTGAATAAGTTTTAAAACATAAAATTAAAAAATATAAGGAAAAAGAAGAAAACCTTTAACAGAATAGAAAGACAAAAATATGATAGCCAAATGAGTGATAATTATGATTTTAAAAGTCCTATAAATTATAATGTAAGCACAGATCAAAAGAAAATTTAGCAAATTTCCCAAACTGACATTTTAAAGTCAAAGATATCCAATGCCCTACAAACATATAATCAGGTTCTTCACCTCAACAATACGAAAAAACTATGACTGCAAACAGCACAATATTATTACCATATGGCTGACAAATATGTTTTAATGATGAATAAGGCCATTGGCAGTATTTATCAAAATTTCAGTTCTATATATTTTTGATTCCGTAAATCCAATTCTAAAGATCTACTCTTCATCAATACACAAGTGGCAAAGACCTCTTCATAAAGCTTATATGGAGTAATTTTTCTAGTAGGGAAGACCTGAAAATAGCATATTGTTCAAAAGGGGAATAATTAAATAAATTCGCATACAAACTACCTAATAATATAAAGCATTGAAAATAAAATAGAAAGATATGCATGATATATGTACAGGTGAAGAAAAGGGTGTTGTAGAATAAAATATAAAGTAAGATCTTCCTTGTGACCAACAAGTAATATTTATATTAAGAACACATGCCTACACTGAGACTTTTAGAAATAGGCAGAGATGATAGTAGTAAATCGGGAGAATGAGATTGCTGTGTGAGCAGCAGGAGGGGAAGGTAAAAAACAGTGGAGAAGACAGGAAAAATTGCTTCTTAATATTATATATAGTCCTGTATGGCTGAGAGTTATGTACATTAGCACACACTATTGTGTTATTTTTTTAAAGGAAAAGAAAGAAGAAAGAAACTGTGCAAACGCTCATGTTTGTATAAGAGTGATAAAATGGGCACCCTCTTGACAATTTTGTTGGTAATGTCAATTATTGTAATTTTTTGGAAAGCATCTGGTAGGATCATAAGTTTAATCATATATATACAATTTCCCTCACTGTGTGTATATACATATATATACATACACGTATATACACACACCATATAATATATAAGCCCAAGTATGCTTAACTGTCTATGAAAGAATAACCACTGAAGAACTGTTTCTAATTGGTTAAAATCTGGAAATAGACCAAATATTTTACCAATAGGAATTAGCTAAATGATTTATGAATTATTATTTAAGAGACTACAGTACAATATTAAAAATAGTGGAGCATATCTCTGTGTATTGGCAGAGACACTGGTCTGTGAATTAAGCAAAACTGAGAGGCTGTAAAACTGGACCTATAATTCCATCCAGTTTTTGTAAATTAATATTACCTATATAAAAATAATATGAACTATTAGTATATAGCCTGTTGGTGTATACATATAAAAAATCAGGACTAACATGTGTGAATATGTTAAGACATACATGTTGCATATAAATATACATATACAAACTTGGATATATTTTAATAGTAAACTTAAGGAAATTCTCTAAATTTCTGCTCTCCTATTGATAAATACTTTCAAATGATCATTTAGTACTCTTCAAATTACAAAATAAGGATATATTATTGATAATTCAAAACTACCTAGGTTTTTAGATGCATATGCAAATTGTTAATATGAAGCATGTCTTGGTGAAATTAAATATACTGTCTTTTTTGCAAAAAGGGACATGAAACTTAATCTATAGTAAATATATTAATTATATGTCACTCTTGTAAAAATATAAATACCCAAGAACTCAAATATTGCCTTTTTGCACAAACGACACCACCCAGTCAGATGATATTAAAGGGTGGGAACACTCCACATGATTTTCACGCAAATTACCTTATCTCATTGTAGGCCTAGGAATTACAAACACTTTCGTTGATGCTCATATCCTCAAAGTGGTAGTTTTCCCTCATTCAGTAACATGAAAATAGCTCCTAAGATTTTAGGACAAGATTTTTTCCTCCTCATCCTGTGGTTACAGTTGAGAATTTTTTCTTTTGCAGAAGTGTAGAAATAGATGAGCCACATCATCACTAAGTACCCCCCTTCTGCTTTATGCATTATTAGTGCACCCTTAAACATTATTAGTGCACCTCATAGTCTCTCATGAAAAATTTATTCCCATAAGATATAATGACTGAAGCTGAAATTCACAGAGATAATATTAAAAGAGTTAATTATGTTTTCAGAAGATTTTGTCTTCTTCCAGACTTTGGTCATAAATAAAGTCTTTAATCGCTTTTAATTTTAAGTTAAAGAAAAAGTGAAATATGAAAATTTGGTCTCACAAGGTACATTTTAAATATAGGAAATCAAAATAACTTCTGGACTGAATTTAAGGAAGTCTATGTTAAATATCTCATTTAGACTGGATGGAAAAGAGACAATAAAAGAAGGATTAACATGGTTTTCTTAAACATACATTGAGCAAAAGACTACTTTAATAATCAGAATTCTTTATGCTTCAATTTGGAGTTAATTTTGTAGATTTTCATTTCCTACATATATGGTATTTATGCATCTTAGAAAGTCTAAATAATTTTCATTTTACATAAAGTCACAGGAGGGCAGAAGTCTAAAAACTAAAAAAAAAACCCTCTAAAATTCAAGCTGATAATGGAAATAACATCAGGAAATAAACAAACAGAGGGACAGATAGATAAATAGACACATACATGTATGTATTTGTTGTAGGGTCTGCGTTATAAAGTCAGAGGTTGCAGGGTAAGATAAATGGATTACCATTCCTTCTGCATGTATCTTATACACATAATTTACTGAACTATACACCCGTATGTAGACACAGACATACACGTGTAATATGTATACATAACACACACACCGAATACCGCATCTCCTGGACTCTCCTCCACACCCACGCTCACTTAGCAGTTTAAAGGCAAAGCTACTCCATCCTTCAGGGCTGTTTTTTAATTTTGAATAATTTCCTCTAGCTTTCCATGGTAAAGTATATTTTTTAATATTTCATATAAAAAATACTGAATGGCCTTATTAGCTGCAAGCTATAAAGGCCACAAAACAGATTTGGAAATTGGAACACACCCAACATAAATGGTTACCAACAGTGAATGGGAAGGCATACGAAGCAGGGCAGTAAAGCCACCGCACAATATGAGGAAAATCATTAAACGATCTGGAAAAGCATCAAGATGGCTGGCCTCTTTGTAGTTCCAGCACAAAGACTGAGACTTATTTCTAAATATTTTCCCTGGTGGGGAATAACAGCTTGAAAATAATCCCAGATGTATTCATTTGTGTAACCATTTGCTTCTTGTAGCATATAGGCATGGAAAAATTATTGAAGGCTTCAATTCTGGACTTGTATTTTTTAAATGTCAAGCTTTTGAAAAATAGCACCATTTTTCTTTAAAACCATTCATTTACCTGGAATGTTGGCCAGCAGGCCTATAATATGGACTTGGTTTTGTTAAGATTGAAAAAATGCCCAATGGCAGAAGAGGAATGGGCAATTCCAGTGGATATAACTAAATATGAACCCGAAATCAAATGAACAAATGTCCAAGTGGAGTAAAAAACAATGTTTTCATGTTTCTAAACTGGCCAAGAATTTCTAGATCCTGTTAAACATAAATTTAGAGAAAGAAAGTAATCTAGAAGGTTTTCTTTAAAGATACTGAAAGCAGAGCCTGTGAAATAAAGTATAAGCAAGTTGAATTTTACTCAGGCATTTTTTTCCCCTGAAAGTCTCTCATTTTGAATTTATTCTAGATACTGAGATAAGAGGTCCAAAAGATAAATGTTATTTTAAAAAATCAATTTTAAAACACAGATAGAGGAAATAATTTACAATTCTCTTTCAATTGTTGGCCAACTCATTTAAACTCAACCTTTTAAAGTTCTAAAAAAATATATTATTTTTAAATTAAAAAAAAATACATATCCTAAGTGTACTGACAATTTGGCCTCAGCTCTGCAAATGTTCTGTGTTAAGTACTAATTATGCTTCCTACATTTGAATATACATTACTTTTTTTTAAGTAGAGTCTCTGGTAAGTGTGGTATATGTGTGTGCCTATATGAGTATGTGTAAGAGAAAAAGACAGTGAGATTATAATCAGTGTATTTTTCTTCTACTTGATCAGATTTTGTTTTAAAAATCAATGGAAAATAACTTTTTTTGGTAGGTATTCTAGTGTTAAAATAAATGTTGAATAAAATTGTTATTATTACTAACTGGATTGCTGTTTAGAATGTGAAGAGGTGTGTTTGAATCCATCATCCTTTTCACAAATATTTATTGAGCTCCTATACCATGCCAGGCACAGCTTGGCAACTATGGTTTCAATAGTGGCAATGAAATTTCAGCAAAACCTTCCTCCAGAAGGCGTCTTAAGAAAACTTGGAAGCACATTCCTGATTACCTAAGGAAAACAACTTGAGATCAGAAAAAAGTAGGAGAGTATTTTGTTATTTACAGAACTCTATTTTATGGCGAGTGCACCAATCTCATGGTCTTTGTCAATGATGTATCATCCGTGGATGTGTAAGTGATATCCACTAACTTAGAAGAAGGGATGTCCTTGACTCAAGTAATCTGCTGCTTGGAGGCACACTCAGAGCGACATGACAACGAGACCAGAAGGAACGGATTGGATTAATTTCAAGGGAAAGTAAGGAACTCAATCTAAACTATGTAAAACTCACCTCACTCTGATTTATTGCTTTTTCAGACCATTGAAGCTACAAATAAAATTTATGAGGGAAGAACAATAAATTAGGACTGGATAAAGGCACAATTTTAGGCCTCAACTTGCTTGTACAGTTAGATTTTAGCACATAAAATTGGGAGCATAATACTAACAAGTTAATAAAATCAGCCGAGTGGTGACACGTAAAAACATTTTTTTTTTTAACAATTGGTTGGTCCAATCTGTTAACCTTGTTGACAACTTGAAATTTTGAAAACCTACATTACTTATATTCAGTGAACATTAGAAATGTAGAAAAGTTCATGGATGCATGCAACAGAAGTTCATTGGTCTTGGAATACATTTGGGGGGCAGGGAAATTGCCTTTAAAGTTAAAACTGTAAAATTACCACATAATAAAAGGTTGTGCTTTGAACACTAATTGCCCATTTATTTATTTAAAAAAATCTCTTTTCCTCTAATTATGGTGTGATGTATAAACTTTCTTTGGTTTTACTGAGGTGTGTTTTATGTATTTTCAGTTCTACGGCTCTTTTGCATTTATTCTTGATTTTAATTTTACTAATATGCGTTAGTATCAATCAGGCATCACGTCTACAAAGATTCCTACAGCGTTTTAATTGAGAGTAAATTGCCATCAATAAATGGGGCCTCCTACTGGCCTAGAAAGCTGGCCCACCATAGTGGCTGGGCACAAACGCTCATTTGAAGAGTTAAACCGAGGCACGATAGCCCACTTTGTCAGCTGCCTAGAGGGACGTTGTCAAGTCTGGGACCCTGCTGCTTTATTCCTATAACTGTGTTTTAGAAACACCTCACAAGTGGAATTGTGGTTGCCTCATCCAGAAAATGTGGAAAGGATTAATGTGGCATGTAAAACAAATCACTCCTGAGCTCAGCTGAGAAAGTGGGTATTAAAAGCACTCCAGTCAAAAGAGCTTTAGTGAGAGGGTCACGGTGATATACAGTCAGCATATGTTGGGCTGGTAATGCTGCAGGGTGTTTGGAAATGGTAATGGTCCATGGGTGTAAAGTCTTTCAAGACCTCTTAAAGACACATGTGTTTCTTGAGCGTGTTCTCCAAACAAGGACCTGTTATGGGTTAGATTCACTGAAGCTTTTAAACTTTATTGATTGGTTTGTGGGATTCCAGGTTCACTCACTGCTTAAGAAAAAATCTGTTGATAAACACAGGCAAGAATCCCACTTTAATCTTAACCTTATGAATCAGTAAACAGTGGGGGATGTTGCCTCCTCATCGATTACGGGACACACTGTTTATTTTTATCATGGAAGTGCTTGCTCGTTTTCAGAGTTAATGGGCAATATATCTATGTTTTTCTTCTAAATCCAGGTGCTTTGTAGATTTATTTTGAGGGGGAAGAGAAGGGAGAGACCTGAAGATTTCTTCTATTTGAAATATGAACCACAGCCTTAATAAAAACTTGTGGGTTCCAAGTTGAGAGAGAACAAATAAACCTGCTAAGTGTAATTTCATGAACTGAAACAATTTTCCTTGGTATTTCCAATTTAGGAAGGAATTCATTCAGATCTCACATTATAATGCAAATATGTAATTGTAGCCACAGTTGAATGAACTCTTAAAGAAATAAAATGTACTAGTTTTCTGCATGTATGTAAACTGTTTCTGCCTGTTCTCCTCTGTTTGGTGTATATTTGCATTTTTTAAAAATGGGATCCTTATACTTTTGTTCTCTGGAAGGTTATGCCTCATCAATTTATTCATTTTTTAAGTAAACTACACCAAAGGATCATGCAGAATCTTTGAAAAGATGAAAGCAGAGGCAGAGCTTGCAATAAATAAGGGCTGGTGCATTTAAGTAGTTGTCAGCACATGTGCTCAAAACAAGCATGTATTTTTAGATAAGACCTGGGAAAACATCAAGACAGGTTAGCAGGAAGTACGAGTTAACTAACCTAGAAATCTCATCAGGAAAAGTAAACAAATAAAAATACCATGTGAGACTGGAAAAAGTCAGGGTGCTCTTGGATTTGGGTTCAGTGCTCCCCAGTTTGACCCCAACTTACAACCATGACTGCAAATATTTTTTCACCAACTTCAAGCATGACATTATTTGTTACCTTCGCTTTACTGCAGGCCTGGTAAAAGTCAAGATCAATAATTTCTCAGGAACATTTCCACTCCACACTGAAATTACAGCCAACTTGAGGGACACGGCAGATATAAAATTTCTTGCCATCTCTGTAAAACTCGTACAGCATCACCATTGCCTTGTGTTTTAATTGAACTTCCCGTCTTAGGCCCATTCACACCATTGCTGTCTAACTCACACATTCAGCCAGGAGAAAGGTCTGTAGCAGGAGTCCAGCTGCACTGAGTATGAAAAAAGTTACGTATAGAAATAAGATAAAAATGTTGCAATATAATATCAAGATGGTAATGGCAAATAAAGCTGTCAATATCTTTGTATTTTACTAGGCAAGCACAGAACATTATAGCTACTTTAAAATACCATGATTATGACTACCTACTATGCAAAGAAGCAACAAATGTTGCTGCCTTCCACCTGCTTGATTGTGGCTAAGAAGGAAACACATAACTTTCTATACAAAATGCTTTGAGTATCATGAGTCACTTCCATGCACTGATTGCTTGCATAGACTTTTGAGCTTCAGTTGCATGTGGTCTATGTGAATAGTTTTCATAATCCACTAGTAAGAATCAATCTGCAGTCATCTCTTCCTAATCTACTTATAATCACTGTTCCAGGGGCTTCCGTGGCAATAAGGTATTTCTGCATTATATATAAATGGATGCAACGTGTATGTTTTGTATTACAAAACAGCAGTTACAAATAGAAAACAACTGAAAACTTCCTATTCTAGATGTAAAATATTTCAAATGGTTTTTCTGATCAAGTGAAACACCCAGAAAGTCAAAGTGTTATACCTATCTGTTCCATATTATTGAAAAAAAATTATTTTCCTATCAGAACGATGACAGGAAATGGATGATATTGATGACAGTCTTTCTTTTGTTGTCATGTGTATTTGAGTCTGTGTGTGCATGTGACATTGTAGCAGCTTTAAAGTGAAACTAATTCTGGGCCTCAGAATCGTCTCAGAATGAGAGATTCTGAGAAGCCTAACCAGTCCTGAGTTAGGAAATCACAGACCACCTGTCCCCTGTGCTCAGTGCTCCTGACTTTGAATGCTTCCCCAAACATACTAATTGGAGACCTGGACTATGTTGAGTTTTGCAGGTTTCCATGTCCCCCAGACAAACTGCACATGAGGGCAGACTAACCCTCAACAAGATGGGCTGCACACCTGTACAACAGATGACCAATTTTAAGTGCGCAAAGAAAAACCTCCACAAAATAATACGATGTTTTCTTCACGTGGTGTACATACAATTCAGACAGCTAAGGGGCTGAAGCATGCCATTTAGCTGTAAGCTTTCATTGCTAAAGACATTTTATAGGGCTTAAATTTTATATAGTCCAGTATCAAGTAGGACTCCTAATTGCATGACTTCAAAGTAGACATGTGAGCCCGACTTTCATATTATTTTAGTGGCAGTCAGTCACTGCCCTCCCAACTGTTCCTATGAGGTCCTGTATTAACATCATTATTGGAGATTTTATTTAACTTCAATTTTAGTGAAAACTATGCCTCCTTCTTTGAATGGGAGTTTGAACACTGAGATTAAATTGATAGAGAAAATCAAGTCTGAATCGGTTTACAGCCCAGAGGTACATTGTGAATCCCATAAAGCACGGTTGCAGGAACCTGGTTAGTGTTCTGTACACCTGCTTAATGTTTTTTTCATCATCACAAATGTCAAAGTGCTCGGTAAGTCACTGGGGTTTGAATGACAGCCATGCACTAAGCGAGCAGTTATGTTTTTTCCCTACCAAATTGGACCATAAATGATGAAAAAGAGGTCAAAAAGGAAGTATGGAACCATACAAATTTGAAAGGGGAAACTGCTAATAGCCATAAACCCGGTGCAATCAAAGGCTTGGCAAGTCATTGCAAATTACCTGCTCTGTGAATTACTGATCGCACTGCATTATGATATAGAACTTTCTAACTCCTTTCATCTGTAGTAACAGGGTTTCTAATAGCTCACAGATCAAAAGCAAAACACTGCAAATGGAATTTTGATACAAATACACCAAGGTTGTACAAGTATAATGCATATGAATAAAATGTTAATATGCATCTAATATTGCATCTGGTCTGATTATTTAATATAGTATATCCATTTTACAAACCAAACTCACTAATACAATACTAATAGAAAGAGACGACTGGTAAGATGTGCTTAATTTAAAAGGAAGATGAAATTCTGCGTTATATTTTCATTAGGGATTAATGTAGGTTGGTATGCTTTAAGCAAGATCTTGGCAATCTTTCAGAAGCAAGATGTCAAGTTCCTAAATCCTTTTCTTCTAGTTCAAGACTCAGACATGTGGGAGTCAGGGGTACTCAAAATTGCCCCTCCAAATACTGTTCCTATTAGGGAAAATATCTGTATCAATAAGTTTCTTTCAAAAAGATATGAAATGCCTAGGAAGGGTGAAGTCTCCTGGTCATTCAAAATCCACTTTAATCAGACTGCTTTCCTTTTGTCCCCTTGACAGAGATAGTATGTCCCAAACAAATGGACATTTTAATTCTAGGTAAATAAGCCCAAGGTGGGGGAACTTTAGATGATGAGACATTTTATAATAAGGATTTGGCTGAAGTACTGCCAAGCTAGATTTTGTAATGATGTAAAAATACCTCCGGTGCCTGCAAGGTGGTAAAGGGAGAGACACAGACAAGGTTGCAAAAGAGAGATATTCAGTTATATTTGGGTCTTTTATATTTGATAATGGCTGATGCACTTGAAATTGAAAATCATTTTCCTATTGGTTCTTAGATGTGGGTTCTTTCATAAACCACTGTGATTCTTTTGTAAGAAGAGTTTATTTTGCTTTTATAAGAATTAATCATCAATTAGTGTTACTCCTTCTCATGTTGAAAATAGAGATAAGAGAGATACCATCCCTATCTTTATGGAAAATGCAAATATATAGAAACATTAACATGAATAAAGAAAGTAGAGATTGTGATAGTGCTATAAAGAATATAAACAGAAGTCTGAGAGTGCTTTTGAATAAGAGTGCTATTTGAGAGAGAATGGTCAGAAAAGGCTCTCTGATGAAGTAATCTAAGTGTTGGGATATGATTAATACGAGAAAGCTAGGCTATTCAAGAATTGGTTAGATGGAGAAGATACGACAGATGGAAAGAATAACAAGCATAAAGACCCCAAGTATGTGTAAGGCCAAAAGTGGTTGATAAAGAGCAAGAAACACAATGTGACTGAACCAAAGGAAGCAGGGAAGAAAATAGAAAATGATGAGAGCAGATGATCTAAGGCCGTGAGTCAGAGTAGGAAGAAGAGCAACACATTGTAACTGGCTATTCTGGGTAGAACACTGGCTCTGAGAGAAAGAAGTAAAGCAAGAAGACCAGCCGGGTCAGCACTGAGTTACCCGAGTGAAGGATGATCACGGTTCAGGTTAGAGGGATGGCAGTGGAAGTGAACAGGAATGAAAGCAACATGACTCAAGCCCATCAAGTCCTGAGGGAAATCCTGAAAAGCCAAACCAAAGCAGTAGCCAAACCTTCTGCTTCAAGTGTTTCAATGAATGACTCTCTACCCTCCGTCAGAAATTTTGGTCCTCCCACTAGTATTTCCTTGGTGGGGAAAGTATATAAATTAGTATAGTGTGTGTGGCTGTGTGTGTTTCTAACTATTTAATGAGCAAAGTACAGAACTCAGTGACACATATGAATTACTTCTGCAATGTCTGTTTTAAAAAGTGGTTTCAAATCCTTGTGGCATGAGGTAGGGTTATATATCCATCGGTCAATAAATTGCAGCTGATGAAATCTGAGCTGCTGAGGTGAACTTCATATTTTTGTGGGGAAGATAGGAAGAATGGGAGGTTGGCTGGTTACTAGAGCAATAAGTGTGAGATTGGGGAGAGGTTTAGAAAAAAATGACTGTTCTTTTCTACACACTCTTGCTTTTATTTTTATAAAAAGCATGCATCAATGGCTCTGTATTTTCTATAATGAAAAAAGTTTATTAGAATTTTTTAAACGTTTATTTATTTTTGGCAGAGAAAGAGAGAGACAGACACAGTATGAGCAAGGAAGGGAAGGCAGAGAGATAAAGAGAGACACAGAATCTGAAATAGGCTCCAGGCTCTGCGTTGTCAGCACAGAGCCCAATGCGGGGCTCGAACTCACAAACCATGAGATCATGACCTGAGCCAAAGTCAGTCACTTAACCCAGTGAGCCACCTAGGCTCTTTGAATAAAGTTTATTTTAAAATTAGTTTAAAACATTTGGAAAGAGTGTCTGGAGACTTTCTGCAATAAGTATCAGATCAAAGAAAAAAGGCATGAGCAAGGAGAAGAGCAGACCAAAAAGATTGGAGGCTGTTTGAAGGACTATCTGTAACAGAAATTCAAAAGTCTGCTCTCCTAGCCAAGCCCAGGGCCAGGGTCATGGGAGGAGTGGTTGCTAGATACTGCTAGATAGTGATGCCTGTATATCATTTGTAGTTGCTGGTGATATGTAATTACTTTGAGAACTACATATAGTTTACTATAGAATGCAGATCAGTGTTTATCAACTCTTGTGTGTTTTGTAATTTCACATGAGAGGAGGAAACCTTAATTCATTAGTAAAGGGAAAAAATCAACAGCAATGGTCCATAAGGTATCAGTAGCTGATACCAATATAAAGGAAGATCAATACCCAATATGTCTTACTGTATGGCTTCCTTATTCCTTTCTTGTCATGGCATACAGAAAAAGGGTGATATTTGTAGAGGTCACTGGAGGAAACTAGAAAGAATTTAAGAGTGTCTATGAATATCTTTTCGAGATAAAAAAAAAAGTGCTACATTTTCTTGGCATTATATAATTACAAAGACACAAATATTATGGAAAATATTTAAAGGCTGAATTTGCATCACACTTGCAAATAAAATGTTTTCAAATTTTCTATGAAAAAACTGTAAATTTTCATGTTTATTATTTTTATTTTTTAAGTAAACTCTATCCCCAACATGAGGCTTGAACTCACAAATCCTAGATTAAGAGTAACATGCTGTGCCATGGTGTCAGCCAGCTGCCCCTTTCACCTCTAAACTACTTGCAATTGGGTGGCTCAGTCGGTTGAGCATCCAACTTCAGCTCAGGTCATGATCTCTCTATTCATGGGTTTGAGCCCCACATTAGCCTCTGTGCTGGCTGGCAGCTCAGAGCCTGGAGCCTGCTTCCAATTCTGTGTGTCCCTCTCTCTTTCTCTGCCCCTCCCCTGCTCATGATCTGTCTCTGTCTCTCAAAAATAAATAAATATTTTAAAAAATTTAAAAAATAAACTACTTGCAATTGGAAAAATCATTCAGGACTTTCACTAACAAATGTAATTAACGGTGGCATTTCTGAGGGCAAAATGTTGTGAATCCAATTAAACTTTTTTATATAAGTTATCTCAAACTTAGAAAGTGTACGTAAAAACAGACACCTGGATCAATGGAAAAGAATAGAGAACCCACAACTGGACCCACAAGTGTATGACCAATTAATCTTCGACAAAACAGGAAAGAGTATCCGATGGAAAAAAGACAGCCCCTTCAACAGGTGGTGTTGGGAGAGCTGGACAGCAATATGGAGAAGAATGAAATTAGACCACTTTCTTATACCATTCACAAAAATAAACTCAAAATGGATAAAGGACCTGAATGTGAGACAGGAAACCATAAAAACCCTAGAGGAGAAAGCAGGAAGCAACCTCCTTGACCACAATCGCAGCAGTTTCCTCCTCGACACATCCCCAAAGGCAAGGGAATCAAGGACAAAAATGAACGATTGGGACCTCATCAAGAT